>NC_080425.1:21245375-21559333 GCF_029873635.1 Malania oleifera | reverse complement strand
TGGGAATTTATTGTGTTAACAAGGAAAGAAAATAATTGAGAACAGTTAATCTACGAGGAACATTGGTGATAAAGGATCTTTCAGTGGCATGGGTTCATTCTACCCTGCATTTGAGCAGGGTTCGAACTCCTGTACCTGCCTTCCCACTTACCTGGGAAAAAAATCTACTGACACCCAAAGCTGGCCCAAGGATAAGGGATGTTACACAGGAAGGAGTAGAGATTATTGCAAATAGAGAAAAAATGTAAAGAGGCTAGATTGGTAGTATAAGATATGAAATTTGAACGATTAAAGAGAAAATTGAAGAAGCAAAGACAATCGATGAAATTTCGTCATCTTCTTTTTTCGTCTCCTCAGTTTAGTATTCCATTCCCATTAATGATTTTCTAAATAGTTTTTCTCCTGTTTTTAGAGTAAAGCAATGCACTGGCCCCTTCGTTATTCAGTCTTGTGATGGGAATACTTGGCAAGATGATAAAACGGGCAGTGAAGGGTGGCCTTATTTGAGGCTTCTCTGCTGGTTCAATTGATGGTAACTCTTTCAGCATTGTGCACCTTTTTGTCTGCTGACAGTACTATTTTTTTTTATGGACTTGAGGAAGAACAACTTCTTAAAGTGCATTCTTCTTTGGTTTTGAAGAGATCTTTGGTAAGGGTAAATTTATTTGTAGACATGAGTTGATTGACTAGGGGGATAATGTGAATGGAACCTGGTACCACTTGACATTCTCTGCTGCAATGAAGGGTAATGCTTCCTTTTTCATATGCTAAGTCTTCCCTTAGGAGTTAAATACAAATATGTGAGGATTGGGACCCCATCATTGGTTCATTGCAAAGTTTGAACTTTGGTTGGATGAGTGGAGAAAGCCATATTTGTCTGAAGGTGAGAGATTAACTCTTACCCTGAATGAACTTTCTAGCTTTCCCATGAATTTTTTTTCCCCATCACTCTGATGGCTAATAAGTTGGAGAGCATTCAAAGCCACTTTTTGTTGGACAGTGAGGATTTCAAGTTATATTTGGCATGGTGGGATGTTGTATGGCTCCCAATTAAAAAGGGGAGTTGCATGTGAAATCTTCTGTTGATTTTTACTGGGTGCTTCATTACCTATGGCTTTGATTTTTATGGCTGAAAAGGATATTCTTTGCTGGAGGGTAATGAAATCTAAATATGGATTGGTTAGGACAGGGTGGTTTAGTAAACCTAGAAGGCTTTATGGTGTTCATCTTTGGAAGCATTTTGGAATAGGTTAGGAGGATTTGGTTTATGGGGTGGAATAGGTTAAGAGGCCTTATGGTGTTCATCTTTGGATCATTTTGGAATAGATTAGGAAGACTTGCTTTATGAGGTGGAAAAGAAATATATTCTTTTTTTTTGTAATGATGAGTGGGTGGGCAATTTCTTTATGGCAAGTGAGTCATGTTTTTGTACATTAAACCCTAAATTGAGATGCTTTGGTAGTTGGAAGTATTGAGGTCGTAGGTGAGGTTTGGTCTTGGTGCCCCTTATTTGTTAAAAAGATCACTCTTGAAGATCTTTTATTGAACCATTCTGGGCTTCTTTATGATGTGATTGGTGAGGGATGATAAAAGCTGTTTTGAAACATACAATGAATTGTAAAAGCTTCTCCTAGAGCTTCCTTGTGTTGGTGGGAGGGACCTTGGCAACAAATTCTTACTCTAGCAACTTAAAAGCTGGAGGGAAGATCTTGGTGAGCAGATGTTACCTTTGCAAAAGAGACAAAGTCAATTGAATGCTTTCTAGGGAGCTCCTTCATGTTTTTTTTGAGATTTTGTGAGTGTAAGGTGGTTCTGTTCTTCATGAGTTGAATGCTTCGGGTGTTGGGGGTGGGGTGGGTGGAGCAACTAGAGAGGAAACGTTGACATTTAGAATAAAATTCCACATTCAATTTTGTTGTCTCTATATAGGAATGGAAGTGTAGAACTATTGATAAGGGGGAGTATTTTTATTTTTATTTTTATGTGATAAAAATCTGTTGGCTGTAGATATAGATGCTGCATGGTTCGCGTGTGGTGGTAATTGCTCATTCTCCCAAAACTTTGTTGATTTTTTTTAGCTACACACACACACACACACACACACACATATATATATATATATATATATAATTTCTTCTTTCTCCTCCTTTACTTTTCTCTCCTTTTTTAACCACATGCCTAAATGGTTTTTTTTAGCAAAAGAAGAATTATATTAAGAGATTAAGAATGTACAACCAGGATAATAGGACATCTCCTTGCTTAGTGTGGAAAAAAACCAGGCAAAAAACAGAGGAAAAACTGGAAAGCAAAAGAACAAAAAAAACCAGCACAATCTAGCTGTCCAACAAATAATGCCAATTCCACTGAATGTCCAAATATCTCACCCCCTTAAAATTCCCATGATCCACACACCAAAGAGAAGCCAAATAATGAATCTTCTTCTGAACCAGAAAATACAACAACTTCTTTCGTGGAAATAATATGTGCATTGCGCTTCATCCACAACCCCCAAAATACTGCAAAGTGCTACCATTTCCTTTTTCCTGCTAAAAATTGACAAAATGGAACTGCCAACAAGCCCGCCACTGCATCTGGACACACCCAACATTTGCCGGAAAAACCAAATTATTTATTTCATGCCCTCCCAGAGAAAGCACAATTTTAAAAAAAGATGTGATGCAGATTCTAAATAGTTAAAATAACGTATACAAATGTTTGGATGGAAAGCCTTCATAAGTCTCTTGATTTACAAGAAGTTATTGGTATTAATTCTATTAAGTGCAAGCAACCAAATGAAAGAGTCACTAGAAAAAAGACTCAATTTTTGAGGGGACTTTGGCCTTCCAGATGGTTTATAAAGAGGAAAAATAAGAATTAGAGCTAGTCATATATTTGCGAAAAGATTTGCAAGAGTAAACCCCGAAGGATCCAAAGATGAAGACCACTATCCCCCAAAGAAATCTGACACTTATTCTACAAGACTAGCAAACAAGATAAATCTACCATCTCCTTATCATTCAGTGACCTTGGTGAAAATCCCAAGAAGGTAAAGTAACACTTGAATCAACAAGAAAAGAAGAAATGGAGCCATCCTGCCCTGAGCTCTATCATAAAAGGTGAGTAAAAGAGGACAAAACTACATTACATTCCCTAACCAAAGATCATTCTAGAAGCAGATATTACAACCCCTACCCTACAAGAATTTAGTGTGGGGAATGAAAAGGGTATAAATATGAGAGAGAGCTCTCCACTGACTTTTTCAAGAACATCTAGATCCCAAATTAGTACGCCACTCATTCTCTTGTAATCAATACTTACATTTTTACAACTCTATGCCACATAGAAGAATTCTCTCGTGGGATCCATTTAGCTAGGATAGCTGTGCTTTTAGATACCAAATTTTGGAGACCCAAACCACCCTCCCGTTTAGACCTGCACAACACTTCCGATCTTACCAAATAACCCTTACAGTCCCCAACTCCCGACCACAATAAATCTTTCATTATTTTCTCAATATTGCTCGCAACCTCTGCAAGAATCTTAAAAATAGAAAGAAATTATAACAGGATACTAGAAAGACAAGCCTAAACAAGAGTAATTCTACTTTCAAAGAAAAAAGAGCACCCTTTCACCTATCTAAGCACTTTGAAACCCTCTCTACAGCAGGATCCCAAAAAGTAACAAAACTAGGATTACCGCCTAAAGGAACCCATAAATAAGACAATGACCAATCCAAAACACTACACCCCACCTCCAAAGATAACTCCCTAACACTTTCATCAAGCACATTAATAGCTGCAATACAACTCTTCCCCACATTAATCTAAGCCCAGAAACCTTCTCAAAAATATAGAAAGACCTGAATTTTTCAAAAGTAAGGTCTATGATCCTCTAAAAAAAGATGGTATTGTCATCAAATTGAAGGTGCAAAATCATCACTCCCTCCCTTCTCACTTCAAACCCTTTCACTAGACCTCTATCCAAAACCCTATCTACCAACCTACTCAAGGCATCAACCACTAAAACAAACAATATGGGGAAAGGGGTTCACCTTGCCTAATCCCCCTTGTAGCCTTAAACCTAGATTTAGGCTCACCATTCACTAAAATCGAGTAACTCACATTATACAAAAATTCACAGGGATTGTTATCTCTTCTGGATATTTAAGCTAGGGTTTTGGTAGATCTTGGGCGGGTTCTGTTGATTGTTGGATGGTGATTCGCGCGACAAGGGCAGGGAAATTTCTGGAATTAGCTCACAGATGGAGAGACAAAAAGATATTCTATCTTTGTGCCTGAAGGATCTAATGGCGATGGGTGGTTTCGGTTTGGGAAATAGTTCAATGTTTTGGTGAGCTCTTGTTTGTTTGGCATTGATGGAGTTGATAGTAAAAAGAGTAATGAGAACTGATCATGGAGTCAAATGGTATCAGGAAAAAACAATGCTGATGAAGTTTGTTCAATTGCTAAGGTTGGTGCATGCTTGATTCCTAATGATGGAGTTCACTCGATTCCTAAGGATGTGCTGGAGGTTGTGTGTATTTGTGGGGGGGGGGGGGGGGGAAGATGCAAGAGGAGATCTTGGAGACAGCTGTGCACGATCAATTGACGTTGCTAAGGGAGAAGGTTCTGGTGGAAGAGGTTAGGCTAGAGGTGGCTAGGGTGTTCTGCGTGAATGATGGGAGGATGATGAAGGTTGACTGGGCAGGGCCTGGGTCTTTGACGATTAACTTAGACATTGGCTGTCTGTTTGAGAGCAATAAAAGCATTTTAAAATTTCTGATGGGCATGTTGGTCAAGGAGGATCAAGAGTAGAATTTTAATTCTATATTGGGCTAGTTTAGAGAGGAGAAAATTCAGCAGGGCGAATCGCAGTTGGGCCAATTGGAAGGGCAGGCCCAAATGCTTAGTTAGGTTTCCAGTCAAACAGAAGACCTTCTTATGCAAACTTGTGAGGCTGTGGGAATTAATCTCTGCTTAGAACAGAAGAAAGACATGTGCAATTCAGTGCTTCAACTCTCTTCTGTCAAGATCTATGGTGGTCAAGAGGAGAGAAGCAGTTGCTTTAAAAGAAAAAAAGTAAAGGAGGCAGAATCAGATAAGTGGCCTGCTAAAAAGCCTACTAATTTTCTAGAGAGTGGTGCATCTTTTATTCTCGAGAAGATTGATAGTAGGTGGGGTTCCAGGGTTGAGTTTGGGGGATATTTTCCGAAGAATTTTAATTCTGTGGAGTTGAAAATCAGGACTTTATTGTTGGAGGGAGACAATTTGGATAATCTGTAGAGTTGAAAAGTTTACGCAAACCATAAGGAGGTGCAATTGGGTTTTGAAAGGAGGATGTATTTTGAAGATAATTGGCATTTAGTTAAAAAAAAAAAAAAAAAAAAATCTTAAAAGAGATTCTATAGGTGTTTTACGCAATGTTTTAAAAGGCGAAGGCATAAGGCGAGGCGTTTTAACCCTCAAAAGGCGAGGCATAAGCCTTAAGGCATTGGGGCGTAAGCCTTTTGAGAATTTATTTTTAAAGATAAAAATTTGTTAAATAAATTATATATATTTAAAATCAAGTAAAAATTAAGAAAATCACAAATGTAATATAGAAAAGAAAAATTAGATGTACTTCGCAAAACACTTGTTGGCCATTCAAAAATTGCTAACTTGAATACATGACATAAATCATGACAAGAGATAGCTATACCATTACAAAGTTCAAACCATTTTCATGATGCAAGAGACAACTCTCAGTTATTTTGGAAAGGTTGAGGTTCAAGAGTTTAAAAATAAACTCATATTATGACATTTCTTTTATACAAACATGTAGTTAAAATTTTCTAACCAATTCTAACTTGAGAATCACACACCCAAAATGCGTAAGCCTCAACTAAAAAGGTGCAAAAAGCGTGCTTTTCGTAAGAGTGCGTAAGCCTCAACATGTAATGCGTTAGCCTTTTTAGAATTTGGTATATTAGATTTAGCTTCAAGGCGTTTTAAGCATGCCTTGCCTTGAGGCAAGCCTCGCTTGAGCCTTTTAAAACACTGGTTTTAAGCATAGTGGAGGAGCCAATTGTTGAGTGGATTAATACAAGGATATTAAGAGATGGCGGGATGTTTCCGTGTATGATAGTGTAGGTAGTAGTGAATTTGAATGTGACAAGGGTTTACTTTTGATCAAATTCGGGAGCAGCAAGGATTTTTTCCAGACGCTTCTTAAGATTGTCTCAGGGATTTGTCTTATGTGTTGCCTCCTCCTCTAGAAGGTTTAGATGGAATTAATATTTTTGAGGATGATGCTTCTAAAGAAGAAATGAAGGTAAAAGATGGAATTCTGCCTAATTCAGTTTAAGAAGCTGCTGAGATTGACATTCAAACTCAGAATTTGTTAGACAGCTTGGGCCTCACGTTGTCTGATCATATGGAGGGAATGAAGTTAGGCTTGATGGTGGCAAATGTAAGGCGAAGAAAGATTGAAGCGTTTGGTGAACTGTGATGGGAAGGGATTAAAGAGGAGATTCCTTGGATAAGTTCAGATTTTTATTTTATTTTTATTTTTTAATTTTTATGTTTGTTCTTTGCTTTTGTTTTTCTTTTTTCTTTTTGAGGATTTGGCATCTTCGCTCTGATTGTACCTCCTCTTTCTTAATATATCTTCTTTTATTGTGAAAAAAAATAGTGATTGGGCATTGAAGTACTCTTAAGCATTATAACTATGCTAGACGAACCAAACTGAGTCTTTATTTCATAAGAAAGGCATAGAAGATACTGAATAACTTAGAACAACCTTTTATTAAATAAAGCCAAATCTTTCTTGAGTAGTCAATGATCAAAGTAACAAAATATCTAAAAGCCAACTTTGATGTAGCATGACTAGGACCCCAAACATAATAATGAACTAACATGAGAAAGTTGATTGCCCGTTTATTGATTAGGGGAGCAAATGGAGCACGATGGTGCTTTCTCAACTGACAAGACTCACACTTAAGGCTAGACATATAAGTCAAAGTAGGAATCAATTGTTTTAACTTGTCCAATGAAAGGATGACCAAGACGATAATGAATATGAAGTGGTGTAGCGGTAGCAGTGCAGGCACTAGAAGGAGATAGTGACTCAAAGTAGTAAAGTCCACCAGCATTATGTCCTCTGTCTATTGTCTTTGAATCGTAAATAACAACAGAATGAGGAAAGAAGGTTATGGAATAACTCAGTGATTCTTGTAACCTTACTAACATGCATGAGGTTAAAGGGGAGTGTAGCAGTACACAAAACAAGAGGGATGGAAGGGAATTTGTTGTCCATATTCCACTTAGTGTAGTAGTGGACCCATCAGCAAGGGTAACACGAGGTAAGAATGTTGTGGAATAATTCAGTGATGTTACTAACACAAGGGGAATAAACAAGGTGTAGGATTACCTATTTAAACAAGAGATGCAATGGGGAGAGAAGTTTGTTGGGACACCTCATACTGTATGAACTCCATATACTCCTCCTTTGAGACGGATATAATATGCTGCTCTTTAATAGCTGAAGAGGTGGAATCCATGGTGGCTGCCTTGGTGATGCATGGGAGCTTACCATAAAGATCCCAACACTGCTCAATCGTATGATCTTTTGGTCTAGAATGGTGTACACTTGCATGGGATACCTTTACTATGTCCATCCCTTTGTCCATGGTTTGAACCACTCTTGGAACTTTTGGCACCATGCGATTGAAGGCTTGAACCACCCGTAACAAGTGTGCACTTCTCTGAGCTAGAAGTTAGAACACCTAGACTTGGAACTAAGGCTTGAGTTCTACAGGAGGTGCAAACTATGCAAGAATAATGTCAGCAAAGGATGACACTGAGGACATTACAGGCTCAAACTCAGGTTCCAAACCTGCTGGGACTTGAGGAACTGTCATTTGCTCCCTCTGCTTTTGCATCTCACGTACACCAGCCATCAAGGGTTGCACGATGTTGAGTTCCTCATGGATATGATTCATCTCATTGAAATACCATGTGACTTCTGTGTCTCTTATTCCAGTTGAAAGTAATCCTAGGAGTGTTTTTGCATAGGGGTTATCTTAGGGGAATACTAGAGTTCGACATTGTCCCAAAACTCCTTGCATACATCTAGATGCATACACATTTGTGCAAACTGGGGTCCTGTTGAGTTCCACTGCAGGGAGACAATTAAAGCATCTTACCGAGCCCATACTTCTTTCGGTTTTAATCTAATTGGGTCTAGATTGCCTCACAAGTTTATATAGGCAGCCTTAGACCACTGCACATAATTACTTGTTCAACTTCGTTGTAATTGGTTGCAATCATGAGGGAAACATACTTTTGGGATTCATGTACTCCATCCTAGCACTGAAAAGAAAGACTTGTTAGATTACCACTTCACCTAAAAGCTTAACTATTAGGTTGTGGGCTAACAATGTACATAAAACTTTTACACTCCACTGCACGTGGAGAGATAAACAAACGACAAATACCCATTATAGGGAATGTAATTATTTTTTAAATGCTACACTATAAATGCGGGCAACAAGGTTGGAACCCAAGACCTCCTGGCAACCAGCTTTGATACCATGTTGGATCACCACTTTACCTAAAAGCTTAAGCTGCTAGGTTGTGGGTCAACAATGTATATCGAGCTTTAACAAGACCAACATTCAAAAAAATGGACACCTGAAAATCTGGAATGAGACACACACACAAGGACATAACACCGCCACAGCCCCAATGAACTCCGCTGCCACTGATAAACAGCCTCAAATGATCATTAACAGAGTGTCGTGTGCAAAAAACTGAAAGGTTGGATCTCTGATATCATGGTCTATAGAGGAACTCAAACCATGTGGGAAAATTGGACAAGAAACAAGGCTGAGAATCAAAACTATGTGGGAACAAATCAGACCAGAAACAAGGCTTAAGGAAGCCTTATGTGCTGATGTGGTAGCAGATCTGTCATATTACGACTGGTGGTTGAGCGCGTGTGGGAGGACTTTCAAGAATGAGATTTCAGGGGGCTACAGATCGGTGGAGTCTGTGGACAACTGTGGTGTTGATGCAAATTTCATGTGATTTTTATAGTTTTGATGTGGCAATGTCATCCAGAATTTTTTTGATGACTACTGGAGCTGTTTCAGGTGTGTGGTGGTGTGGATGTCACTCCCACAGTGGTGGAAATGCGTAGGGTTGTGGTGGCTACTGCACTTACAGTTTAGCTCGTAGGACCATGCCCTGGTACTATGTTAAAGAGTGTTTAGAAAATTGGAAAACCTAATCGCTGCGATTAGTCTCCTCTCTTTTTATGATATATGACATCTATATCACAATGACCATCATACGCTTACTAACTCATGCTTAAAAATGTACAGTATAATACTAAATAACCGACACTAAACAACTGGTAAAAGAAAATAGAGGGAAGGGTATTCTTTTCTTTTATTTTTTGGTGGAGATGTTTAAGAGCAAATGCTCTTGAGCTCATATTGGTTCATTAAAATGGGAAAAGACCAAAACAAAATGTAATATGCTGAAATTTGTATAAGATAGTACGAGAGGAAAAAAAAGGATGATAAAAATGAGATGGAGTGCATAAAACATCTTGAAAATCTATTTTTATTGCAAGAAGTAGAGAGCAAGGGGAAGAGCT
The DNA here is from genome assembly GCF_029873635.1 of Malania oleifera. Lineage (NCBI taxonomy): Eukaryota > Viridiplantae > Streptophyta > Magnoliopsida > Santalales > Ximeniaceae > Malania > Malania oleifera. The sequence continues at coordinate 21,549,694 of NC_080425.1, read as the reverse complement.
GAAGAAACCCTGATGGGGAACACAAAGGATGTGAATTCAGTTCTTATTCATGTGCGTGTGCAAGAGAGAGAAGGGGATTTTAGTCTTTAGTTGAATTTTATGGCCTTCGAGTTCTTATTCAGCTTTCATGTTGTTCATTCGTTGATAAAGGAGGGAGGTTTTTTTTTTTCCTCAGTCCCCATTCAACTATTGTGGTGTACATTTTATTATAGAGAAACATACTAATAGGATTTAAAAAACCTGAAACCATTAATATTCTGGTCCTTCTGGACTCCAATCCTTGCCCCACTCCTTAAAAAATGACTGTAACATATAAACATTAAAACACATAAAAATGTGGAAAATCTGCATTATGGCTACTATACTGAAATAATTTTATCGTGACTTTGTATTGTGGGTTATGCATCTATAAATATTTTAAGGAATGGAGTGGTGGCCCTACTTAGTTGTGCCAAACTTCATAATGAAACACTCCAAAATCATAAAATGCTTAAAAAAGTTTGACCCTGTGATATTTGAGGCATGATCTCCCTTACATTCTACGGCTCATGTATCTTTTTAATTGGAAGCTTATGTTGGTCACTTTTGATTGGCTGTTTGGTACTTATCTCCCTATGTTATTTTTATTGGTCTTTGTTCTGAGACAAATCTCTGGTCTGCTTCTTAGATGAGATACTTTTAACTATTTATATTACCTGTTGAAGGCTGCTGATGTGGGCATTGTCTTGTTAAGAAGAGGCTCTTTCCTTAATATATATATATATGTATATATCTTAAAACAGAATTTGTAGGACTCAAGAGTTGAGTTTACTTTTATATAATTCGTATTGTCACTGTTCTGGCGCCTTAATTTTTTATATTTAAAAAAAAAAGTAGAAGGGGGAATTGTTTCATCAGCACTGCAATTATCCAGTGCAGTGCTCCAACAAATTCTTAGATAAAACTTCATTTTCCCTTGCACTTGTTCTGTTAATCTGTCTCTAGTAAAATATTCTGATATTGTGTTGGTTGGTGTATTCTGATGGTAGATTATGATGAGAAGGCGGAAGATGCAGTTAATTATGAAGACATTAGTGAGCAGTATGAGGGACCAGAGACTCAAGCTGCTACCGAGGAGGACTATTTGTTGCCCAAGAAGGAATTTTTTTCTGCTGAAGCTTCAGTTACTACTTTGGCACATACAACTTCGGTATTTGATGATGAAAATTATGATGAGGATGAGGAGTTTGAAAGGGAACATGAGATGGGGGATAACAATTTTGATGTTCAGACTGCTTCTATATCAGGTTTATTGCTGATTGGCAGTATCCTTTGACATTTTTTAATTTCCTGTATTTTTTTTAATATAATTCTGTTAATGGCTATTTAGTCTTTTAGCATTATTATTATTGTGTTAGAGTTTTGTTAGTAATAAGTGTGAGTTAGTAAGAGTATTGTGGTCATTCCAATTGTGCTTACATATATTATAATAGAGGGAGAGACCTATCATTGAGTTTAGGTCTACCCATTTATCCAATTACTCGACATTGTATCGAAGTGTGATCCAAAGTAAACCCTACTCTCCTCAGCCGTCACCGGAAAACACCATTCCCGCGGCTGTCCTTAGATTCATCTCCATCCCATTTTATTTCACAAAACCAGCCACACACCCATAAACAGACCCCTTGATGACGTAACCCACAAAACTCCATCGTCGGAGGGTCCCCCACGCGCTGGAAAAATGCAGGAAGGGCCTACTCCACACACCGAACTGCATAAGAGCAGTTCTGGCCACTTTTTATTATTATTATTATTATTATTATTATTATTATTATTATTATTATTTTGCCATGCTTCGATTCCTTCTTTAGACTATATTATCAAGCTGTTACGCCAGTCTTTTGCCCAAAAATTCAACCTTTATCGACTACGCACTCGCGGTATTCTGTTAATTTCTGTTCAGGATTTGTGAAGGCTTCATTGTGAGTTTTTCGGAGCTGTGGCAGCCTTCGTATGTTCAGTTGTGAGGCTGTGGTAGTGCTATATCAGTCGATAAGTTGTTCACCTTGTCTGTGGTTGCGTCGGTGCTTCACATGGATTGTGATTGTTCTGATTTTTGATTGTTCTTCTTGTTTTTGGTGTGGTTGCTGTTTGTGAGTGTTGTGGCAGCACTATATCCATTGGTGAGTTCACCTCGTCTGTCATTGTGTCGGTGCTTCACATAGTTTGTGATTGTCCCGATTAGTTTTGATTGTTCTTCTTGTTTTTGGTGTGATTGCTGATTTGTGAGTGTTGAGATGGAATCTATGAATCCCAAAAATTTGTTTCCTACATTGCTGCCGCAAATAATGACTCAAAAGTTGGATGGAAAGAACTATGTTCAATGGTCTTAAGCTGTTCGGATTTATTTAGCAAGATTAGGGAAATCTGACCACTTGCTCCAATCTGAGTCTTCTGATGAAAAGAGAAAAGACATGTGGTTTCAGAAAGATTCTTTGACTGTTTCCCTTTTATGGAATTTGATGGAGCCACAGATTGAACGAATGTGTATGCATCTAAATACATGCAAGGAGATTTGGGATTATGTCAAACTTCTGTACTCCAGTAACATTACATGTATGTATGATTTATCCTAGGAGTACTTTCAGTTACTACAAGGAGATAGGAGTGTTGCAAAATATTTTGGAGAGATGAAGCGTATTCATGAGGAGCTAATGTCGTGCAACCTATAGCTGCCAACGTTCGTGAGATGTAGAAGCAGACGGAGCAGATGATAGTTCTTCGTGTTCTAGTAGGCTTGAGACTTGAGTTTGAGGCAGTTGGATCACAGATACTCAGTAGTGTGGAGCTGCCATCATTTGCTGCTTATTATCGTCTCCTTCATGCTTCCTTTAGCACGCATTCTCCTGTTCATGCATTTGGCTCAGAGAGGACAGCTTTTGCTACACGGAGTGATTCAAGTTCTCTACCAAGCAACCGCAAAAGTTATCACGATGGTTCAAGTAGTCGTAGTGGTAGAAGGAATAATCATGGTATTGAGCAGTGTTGGGATCTTCACAGTAGACCTTCACGTGATGCCAATGCAGCTACCACTAACTTCACACCTCTAGGGGCAGCCAATGCAGTCATAGGTTGTCATCGTCTGATGTTCATACTTCTCATGATGTTGATCCTCCTATTGCTGTTTGGAAAGGTAAACACACATGTACTCAACATCCCATTTCCAACTATGTTTCTTATTATTCCTTATCACCCTCCTATTATTGTTTTGTCACTGCTCTATCATCTACTACCCTTCCTAAATCTGGTTCAGAAGCCTTAGCCCATTCAAGATAGAGGGATGCTATGGTTGACGAGATGCTATGGAGGGATGCTATGCTTGGTACCTCTTTCTCCTGACAAGTATGTGGTTGGTTGTCGCTGGGTTTACATTGTGAAAGTCAACCCTAACGGTTCTATGGCTCGTCTTGTTGTTGAGGGATACACTTAGGTGTATGGTTTGGATTATTCTGATACTTTTCCTCCGGTTGTCAAACTTACATCAGTATGTCTGTTCATCTCCTTCGCTACTACTTGTCACTGGCCTTTGCATCAGTTTGATGTTAAAAAAGCCTTCTTACATGGTGACCTTGAGGAGGAGGTTTATATGGAGCAACCACCTGGGTTTGTTGCTCAAGGGGAGTCATGCTTAGTGTGTCGGCTCAAGAAGGATTTATATGGTTTAAAACAGTCTCCTAGAGCATGGTTGGTTGTTTCAGTGTTGTTGTACTTGAGATTGGTCTTTGACACTGTGCTGTAGAAGATTCTTTGTTTAATCGTCATACTTCATCGTGTAGGATCAGATGATATTGTTATTACAGGCGATGATGATAGAGGTATTTAGAGTCTCAAACTTTTTCTACAGACTAAGTTTCAGATCAAAGATTTGGGACCACTGAAATACTTCTCGGGTATAGAAGTATCGAGATCTCGTATCAGAATTGTTGTGTCATAAAGTAAGTATGTTCTTGATCTGTTAGATGAAACTTGCTTGTTGGGATCTAAACTGATTGATACACCCACGGATCCTAACATCAAGTTAATACTGGATATGGGTGATTTGCTACCAAATCCTAGACAATACCGGAGACTTGTTGGAAAGTTGAATTATCTCATTGTTACTTAACTGGATATATCTTTTGCAACAAATGTTGTGAGTCAATTTTTGGATTCTCCGAGGACAAGTCTTTGGGACGCAGTAATTCGCATTTTGAGATATCTCAAAGGTGCACCTGGGAGATGTCTTTTGTATCGTGATCAAGGTCACACTTATATCCATGGATATATAGATGCAGATTGGGCTGGAATGCCTTCTGATCGGAGATCCACCACCGGGTACTGTATCTTGGTTGGCGGTAATTTGATTTCTTGGAAAAGTAAGAAACAAACTATGGGGGCAAGGTCAAGTGCTGAATCAAAATAGAGAACTATGGCTCACACTACTTGTGAACTTGTCTGGTTGAAGAAGGTGTTATAAGAATTGGGTTTTCCGCATTCTTAGCCTATGAAGTTGATGTGTGATAATCAAGTTGCTCTTCATATTGCCTCCGACCCGGTCTTTCATGAGCGGTCAAAGCACATTGAAGTTGATTGCTACTTTGTTCGGGAGAAACTTGTGCAGAAGCTCATTACAACCACTTATGTGAAGTCGTACATGCAGCTTGCTGATTAGTTTACCAAAGCATTGGGGGGTCCTTGTATTAGATTAATTTGTAACAAGCTAGGAGCTTATGACATTTATGCTCTAGCTTGAGGGGGAGTGTTAGACGTTATATATGTCTTTTAGTATTATTATTGTTTAGTGTGTTAGTATGTTAATTAGTGAGAGTTAGCAAGGGTATTATTGTCCTTAGAATGTATTTAAATTTGTATTATAAATAGACGGAGAGACCTATCGTCAAGTTAGGTCATTCAATTTTAATCAAATCTTAACAATATGCAAGCTGGAGGAGAAATTAAAGATGTAATGCTTATAGTTAAGCAGGTTGGGTAAAATGGAGAAGTGCTTTGGGGTGTGTTGTGTGGTCATAGATATGCTATATGGATGAGAATGTTGGGCAAATGAGAAACTATATTGAAAAGCTAAAATTTCTAAAGTGAGAATGCTAAGGTGGATGAGTTACATTAGTATAATGTCGAAAGATAAATTAAGGAATGAACCTATCCACACGTTGTACCTTCTCTTCTTTCTATCTAATATACCTCTTTTGTTATCAAAAAAAAAAAAAAAAAAAAAAAAAAAGGAATGAACCTAGTCCTGGTAAGTTAGCATAGTAATAGATGATAAGGGAGAAGCAGCTGAGATGTGGCTTTGATGGTTTGGACACATGCAATGTAGGCCAAATAGTGCACGAGTGAGGAGGAGCATATCAATGCTCATTAGCAGTGAAGTCCCTCAAACCAGAAAGTGAGATTCTGATATAGTTACTATTAGTTGCAGTAGAAGGGGTAGGCATAGACCTAAAACATCTTGGAGTGGGATTGGAGTAAAAATTTAACTGCTCTTAAATAGTTGGCAGAAATTGCCCAAGGTCATGTAAATTGGATGAAATGAAATTGATTCATGTAGATGGGCTCATCTAACGGACTTTGGTTTATTGTTTGTTACTCTGAAGTAAAATTTCATTAAAGGGCAACAAAGGTATGCCACCCATGTACATACAGACAAAAGAAAAGAATGCACGCTGTAAGGTGTCAAAAAAGTTAAGAATTGTATTAGTGTCAATAAAGAACAAGCCACTAGTCCAGCTAGTTACAATAACAATCCATTTATCTTTGATAGCAAGGCGTAGCCTGATCCTTCGAAAACTCTTTTATTTTTTTCCCTCCACGCAAATCAAAAGATTGCAGGAGGAACAAGAGCCAAGGATTTCCTTCGTTCCTTACTTGAGCGAATGCCATTCCAAGCTCATAACTTTCCTTCCACCGCTCTGGCAGTAACCTGGTGTTGCCTGATCAGGCTTATCACCAAGTTCCAAAGATTTCTGGTCTAAGAGCAGTGCAAGAGGTTGTTCAAATGAGTCGGCATTTTCCATACAAAAAAAGAAGCTGTTGACAAGAGGCAGTCCCCATTTCTGCTGTTTGTCTGTGGTAAGAATCTTTCCTAGAGTTGCCTCCAACATAAAGAAGGCTGGAGGCTGCTGCTTTCCATATGGGCTTTCTGGGGAAGATGCGACTGGTTGCTGCCCAAGAAGTCCAAATTCTGTAGTAGGATCTGACTGTAAACTTGGCATTTTTATCCAGGATCTGCTTGGGTTCATTAAAAATTTTTCAATATTGAGTTTCGTACAAGCTACCATAGAACTCTGTAAGGTGGTGAATTTCCAAATCAAAGGCATTCCTTACCAAGGGAATGTTTCAGAAATCCCATGATCTCTAATTTGGAGGTGATTGCTGATAGGGCTTCTTTGTCGTTGGGCCAGACTGAATATGGAAGGGAATTTTGTGCCAAGGGGAGAATGGCTGCACCAAATGTCCTGCCAAAAGAGAATATTATCCCTATTCTCCACTTGGAAATTAATAAGAGAATTTTTCATGCCAACTTTTCCTCATGAATTTCGAAACTTAAACACCATAGGATCCTCTCCCATTTGTAGGGACCCAACCATTATGCTGAAGACCATTGAAGCAATGATTTCCCTCTTGGTCCTCCTTCATGAATCTTTAGAGCCATTTCCCGAGGAAGGCTTCATTGAAGGTAGAGATAGATTTTAGCCTTAATACTTCATCTCGAGTAGCTTGCGTTATAGTCCCCTATTTGATGAGACGGTTTGAAGTCCTCCCCCATGTTTCCTGTAGGAATCTGTTTTGTACTGCCTCCAAATCTTTTGGCAACTAAGCAAGGGATGGGGAAGAGGGACATCAAACGAGGAGATTTGATAGAGTGCTCTTGATGAGGGTAAGTCTTCGAAGTGATAATTCCTTTTGCAACCAACAAGTTTCGTAGCTAATATTTCTATGGCAGGTCTCAAACTTCATTGTCATTGGATTTGTCCCCAAGAGGGAGATCAAGGTAGGTACTAGGAAATACCACCAGCTTGCAGCCCAAAAAGTCCGTTAATGTTGTTCCCCACCGGAATAGTTTGGCTTTTTCCCAAACCCACTTCCAGACCCGAGACTGCTTCAAAGCTGAGGAGAATGCACCTTAAGTTGAGGATTGATGAGGTTTTACTTCGTAGAAAATGTGGGTGTCATCTGCCAAAAGAAGGTCAGAGATTTCCATTTCTCTTCCATTCTTTCTTGATGCTGAAACCTTTGAGAAGCCCTCCTCTTAAAGTTTTTCGACAAGAGACTAAATATCCATTACCACAAGAAACAATTAGGGAGAGAGGGGTTGACCTTGCCTTAAACCTCCAGAGGAGTGGAAAAAATCTGATTTGGCAGCTGTTGATGAGCACTGAAAAAGTTGGGGTAGTAACGTTGTGGGATCCATTTACACCAAAATTCTCAAAACCCATTCTCTTAACGATGTGAAGGAGAACATTCCAATTCCCATCATCAAAAGCCTATTCCATCAAGCTTGGATACCACCAACTCTCCACCCCCCGTTTTCCTTTCCTTGAAGTACAGATCCACAATTTCATTTGCAATTAGGGCTGCATCCATAATTTGCCTGCCTGCTACAAATGCATGTTGGTGCTGGCCAATGACTTCTGGGATTGCTTTGTTGAGCCTCCTATTGACAACTTCGGGTAGGATCACGTTGATACTACTGACAAGGCTGATAGGGTGGAAATACTCAATGGCACAAGCCTCTGTTTTCTTGGAATCAGGCAACAAAGGTGGTGGTTAATGCTGCTCACAAGCTGCCTGTTTTGTGGAAATTATAAAAATTCTGATTGTATCCTGCTTAAGGTCTCATTTTTCTTGATAAAATGCCAAAGTGAAAACATTGGGACCAGGTGCTCTGTCTCCATTGCTGTCCTTGACGGTTTGAAAAAAAATTCCTCATCAGTGGGCCTTTCAAGCCATTGCACTGTGGAAGGATTTAGAGTTCTAAACGTGTTGCAATTGACTGTTGGTCTCCAAGTCTCATATTCAATGTAAAGAGTCTTGTAAAAATCACAAATGTCCTATTTAATATGAATGAACCAACTCTAGCATATTTAATTCACTCTTAAGTTTTTTGTGGCATTGACAAATTCAGTGATTTTTCACTGCATGATTATTTAGCTTTCTTTTTGATGTTTGGTTTATTTATGTTTGACTTATTTTCTTTTAACTTTTCTAGGTGAGCAGGCTAAGTATATTGCTATTGGTACCAAATCGCCCGAGGAGGATTTGCAAGTTGAATCTTTGGAAACGGAAAAGATGGTTGGCAACTTGGCCAATTTTCAAGAGGTTTGCTTGAAATTATTTTTTGATGAATTATATTATATTTGTTAAAATTTCTTCTTTGCTAGATAATCATTTTTTTATTTATAATAAAAGAAGTTATATTAGATAGAGAAAGAGAAATTACAACAAATAGGACAAGAAGTCCACCCGGAAAAAATAAAAATAAAATGAAAAAATATAAAAATTAGAAATTGAGCAAGGAACCTTCTCTTCAATCCTTTTCCTTCATAATTCACCGAACTCTTCAAGTTAGCTGACAACCCTTAACTCTTTTTAGCTCTATTTTTACACCCATCAAAATGCATTTCATTTCCCCCAAGATCGCAAAACTTTAAATCCTATTTATCATGAGATTTTGAACTACAATATTTGTCCTTGAAAGCAGCTCCATTGGTGTTGGTAGTAGTCCTTGCATTGCCGCTCATTAACCAAATTGTTATTTTCAAATATAAGGACCCCCTCCAATCCTTCCAAAGGGGATGGACGTACATGTGATAAGTCCCGTAAAAATATCACTTGAATCAGATCATCCGATAGTAAGCTACCCTCACAATCAAACTCACTAAGACCATCGCTTTCATTATTTGATAAATCCCCCATTTCATTACCTCCTTTCCTTTGCTAACTCCATCACATGCTTGGCTTTCTTTTAGCATTTATGTCTTCCAGAATAACTAACTGTCCTTCTAAATTCCTCTTGAAAATCTTTGGCACTACCTCATTAGAGTGCTTTCTTACCTCATCAGAGTGCTTTCTTTCTTCATCAAACAATTTTTTCATACCTGCACCCTTCAACACAATCTTTCGACGAGTATAAACCTGGATCCCCGATCCCTTAGATCCCTTTGCCTTAAGGTCCGAGGCATCATATATCGTACCCAAAACACCATCACCTTTGTTACTGTTGCTTCTTTCTAATGAAGATGTCAAAGCCTCTTCGCCATGAAGAATTTGCTTAGAAACTGAGCATTGCAAGGTAGGGTTTGTACCAAGAAGATAACATACCTGTTAAGTCCCTTGTCTGCCTACACCAATTCATGGGAGAATTTTGTGATTGAAATGCATGAAACTTCTAATCTTCCTTAATTTGACCTCCAACTATTGGTAGATGTTGGTTCAGCTAAGAAGATCCTTTCATAACAACTTAAGTGCTCTCTTTTTAATCCATAACTTCCTTGGTCGTTAGAAACTCCATTAGAAGGATCCTCTTGGGCGCTATTTGAGATCTGAACAGTTCCTTGAGCATTTACACCAGCCTCTTCGGCCCTATCCATATATTCGAATAGTGGGCTTGTTTAAAGGAGTGATCCATCTAAGAATGACCCAACCCAGAAGAAGCCTCCTTTGTTTCCAAAGAATGGCCTCATTGGTTTTATTTAGACTATGGACTTGCTTAATAAGTTGGCCCCAACTTAGTTTAAAAAGAAATTGCTCTTTTTTCAATCACACGACCTAGGTCCAAGACGAAGACAAAACTTTTGGGTCCAATATTCTTTGCCTCATCTTTCCCAAGCCCAACCTTCAGTCGCCTCAGCTAGCTTCCAAGCTCCTTCTGGTGATGAAGCTCTAGGTTCCTTCAGGTTGAACTCACCCCCTACACAGAAGACATATTTTGTCTTTCCATACTCCACGCCTTAAATCCATGCTTGGACATGACTTTTATCGCCTTCACCTTCGGTAATCTTCCCTTCCATCATTGCCTGACTCCACGATCTAGGAGCCAAAAGGCTTGCTTCACCTTTGCCTCCAAATTTAGTGTCCATCTCACCAAAAGTATTTGTATAGCTTCGCTGTGCACCTATTATTTTAGCACCGCTAGGGATAAGCACAAAGAAGTTCTTACCTTTCCATCCTTATCCTGACTTATGAAATTTCCCCACCTTTGTCCACCTAAATGGCAACCAATACTTTATGTTCCTTGAACAAATCCTTCGATATCCCCTTTTCATTTAATTGAAGATTGATAAGCCATCAAAAAACCAGATCTCAGCCTATTTGGGAAGTCGTGCCCACCTATTATGAGAAATATTGTTCTCCAACACGAACAAATAAGGGGTATCCACACTTTGTCCAATCTAAGGTCGAAGGTCTTTCCTTCGATCTGAATTGCATGATTTTCAATCGTCTACTTTTGTTGAAGCCATAGCTCAATCCATGAGAGAGAAGGGGGAGTTTCGTGAGGAGCCATTGAAAAATATCGTGCAAGATGCAATCTAGATAAGAATTTTTTTCATCTTATATGCCTGTATGTAGATGTGGTAGGATAAATTTGTTGAAATGTTGGTAATTGGAAGATGTAATCACAATAATAGGTCTCTCTCTCTATTCATAGTTTATGCCAAGTTCATAACAATGATAATATTAGCTTTCTAACTCACGCTTACTAACACAAAAGCGGCACACAATAATGACACGATGTAATTGTAGAGGCTAGATGTCATATGCCCCTAGCTTGTTGCAAATGGAATTAGTTTGAGCGCCTCCAAAGACTTTAGTAAATAAATGAAGAAGTTGGAATTTAGAGTGACTTCACATAAGTTGTTCTAATGAGCTTCTGCCAAATTTTTATTTATACAAATCAATAATCAACTTCAATATGTTTTGTTCACTCATGGAAGAGTTAGTTGGCGGCAATATGAATGGTACAAGTATCATAATATATCAACTCCGTAGGTCGACAATGTGGAAAATCAAGTTCTTCTAACTATTCTTTAGTCAAATAAATTTATATATATTATGGGCCAATGCATGTATTCTAACTCTATGTTTAATCGAGCCACCACAGTTTGTTTCTTACTCTTCCAGAATATCATGTTACGGCGAACAAAAACACAATACTCGGTTGTGGATCTTCTATCAGAAGGTGATTTAGCCCTCCTTGAACATAAGTATGACCAAACCCTAATATAAGATACCTCTCCTTGGTGCTTCTTTGACATATCTCGAGATACAAATGGTTGCATCCTAGTGACTTGTTCTTGGAGAATAAAGGAACCTCACAACACTTGTTGTAAAAGATATACTGGGTTGAGTGACTGAGATAGTTCAACATTGCGACAAGTCTCCAATGTCTTCTGAGCCCACAAATCACTCACATCTAGTACTATCATGTTAGGGTTCATGGGTGCATTGACAAGTTTGTATCCCAAGAACCCAATCTTATCTAAAAGGTTTGGAACATATTTCCGTTGTGATAAAACAGTCCAATACGAGATTTATATACTTATATACCCAAGAAGTTTTTCAATGGCCCTAAATCCTTGGTTTGAAATTTAGTTTATATAAAATGTTTCAGGTGCTCTCTCCAGTAATCACAGTATCATCCATATACACAATGAATAGAACCCTAATGAAATGGAGAGTTATATGCTGTGCACCGATGAATACCAAACTCAGGTACTACATCACTGAATCAATCAAACTATGCTTTAGGATATTGCTTCAGGCCAGACAAGGATTTCTTAAGTTGATAGACTAATATTGACTCCCTTTGAGCAGCAAACCTAGGTGGTTGCTAAGGCCTCCTAAATGTCACAATGTAAGAAGAAATTCTTCACATTTAACTGATGCAGAGAGCAATGACACGTGGTGGCTAAAGAGATGAACAAATGGAGGCAAGTTTGGAGACTGGAGAATGTGTTAGAATAATCCAGACTACACACCTTAGTGTATCTCTCAACAACATGACATGAGCCATAAGATCATCTGGATTGACTTTTATGCATACCTAACATTCTAGCCATCTTATAAAACTTTCCTTTTAATTTAAGGGTATCCTATGATCACACAACACGCTTGATGCACTCCTCCATTTTACCCAACCTGTTTTAATTCTATGTACTACATCTTCTTTAATTTCCCCTTTATCTTGCATAATTGATCCAAGATATCTAAATCTATTAGTGGTGTTATTCTCTTGATTATCAAGTTTAATTTTCTCTCCGTTGCTACTCCTTTTAATTCTGAAATTACATTTCATATATTCTGTCTTATTCCTACTTATCCTAAACCCTTTAGACTCTAATGTGGCTCTTCAAAGTTTTAGCTTAGATTTCACTCTGCTCCTATTATCATCAATGAACATGAGATCATCTGCAAACAACATAAACCAAGGGATCTCAATTTTGGATATTTATAGTAAGTTCATCAATTACTAAAGTAAAAAGATAAGGATCAAAAGTAGAACCTTAATGTACACCTATTGTGATTGGAAATTATGTAGATTCCCCTCCTACAGTCCTAACGCTAGTCACTACTCTATCATACATATCCTTAATGAGGTCAATATATCTACTGCAAACCCCCTTCTTTTCTAAGATCCACCAAAGAACTACCCTAAGCACTCTATCTTATGCTTTCTTTAGGTCAATAAAGACCATATGCAAGTCCCTCTACTTTTTCCTAAACTTCTCCATTAAACTTCTTAAAACATAAATAGCTTCTGTTGTTGATCTCCCAGGCATAAAATCAAATTCATTTTCTGAAATCTTTGTTTCTAGTCTTATTCTATGTTCAATTACCCTTTCCCATAATTTTATCGTATGACTCATAATCTTAATTCCATGATAGTTATTACAGTTTTGAATATCGCCTTTGTTTTTGTACAAAGGTACTAATGTACTAAATTTCATTTATATATACTAAATATTTTTGATATCATTATAACTTTTTATCTCTAAATCGTGCATTATTATATCTATTAGTAGTTTATAAAGTTCCAAGTAAGAATTCCATGCTTACTGCATTTTCCCATCATTTCATAAAGTAGAAATCAAAATTGACATCAACATAAGAAGCTATTGAATTTCTGTACTTCTGGAGCCTCAAAATTTTAATTGAAATTGAAATTTAAGATCCTGAAGACATTCATGAAGAGTTATGAACATGCAACTGATCCATCCCTCCTAGAGATACTCTACTGCTGAATCCTAGTTTTAACAAGCAACTGATCCATCCCTTCTGTCAATTGCGTATCATTGTGGCAAGATCTCCTTAGCTGTTAGAATCACACGTGCAGTGGCCTTTGCTCCTTGCTACTTCAGTGTTCCCATCTCAGCGACTCTCACTTGACTGAGACTGCTTTGAACTAGATTCCTCTGCATTGATTCTTTGCTGGTGTCCCCATCAGCGACAGACTTTGGTTCATTCCCAACAGAGTCATCGTCTTTGATAGTGTTTGTCAGAGATGGTACTGCATCCCCACCAAAGTTGACTTTCATGATAGTCATCAGCAGGGCTTGGCGAGCCTCCTACCATAACTTTGGGAGGTTCTTGTACATCTTGCCTGGCTGTTTTTGTTTACTTGCTGTCTGTGCTGCTTTGGTCACTTGCTGGTTGTTCGTGCTCTCTTGCCTATTGGTACGCACTTTTCTGGTTGCCTAGTCGTACATGGGTATGGGGGAAGGGGAGGAGATAGATGGACATGGTATTGCAAATATTGAGAGGAAAATTTTCAATGCTAATTGCTTGGACAGTTAAGCTTTCAGGTTGTCTGAATTTTCAGGGAGATTCTTCTATTATATCTTGCTGAAAAAGGAGTTCTTATGGATCTTGAGATCCTTGGGGTGGTTTCTTTGGGACCATTAGGGTCATTGAATGTGCAAACGGGGGATTCTCTTTTACATAGAGAGGGAGGCAGGATTCATATAGAACTGAAGAGTAACGAGAGGGGTAGGCTTATCTGTATTGAGAAGCGATCTCCTAGAGGTCGAAGGCAAGCATTCTGTGTCCCAGAAGGGAATCAGAGTGAAGGATGGCACAAGTTTTTAAAAAGCCTTTATGAAGCTGACTATTGACTTTGATGGATACCACATTATGAGATGTGCAGTTGTGGCTCCATGAATATTTTTCATCAGGAGCAGAACATAGTGAAACAGAATGTTCTTCAGAGGCTCTTGAATAGTTGATCATTCTTGTTTAAGAGCACCGGATAAAGGGAAGAAGAATTAATGAGCAATTAGGGAGAAACTTCTTCCCTATCGATGGTAGTGGGGACAGCAAACTTGGGCATTTAAATAATGGGCTGAGAAGGGCAGTTTGTAGATGGGCTGAGGAGGGTAAAATTAACGTGGTATCAAATCCTATTAAGGAGGAGATTTGAGAACTTCAATTTGTAAGAAAATGAGACCTAATGAACTTAATGATGCTGGTATCCTTCCTAGTGGTTAGATGAGTAAGCTCAATGGATTGGAGTTTGGGGGGGGGGGGTGGCTAGAAAGGGAGGGCAAACAAAGCTCTCAAGGAAAATTGAAGGGAGAGGTCTTAAGGACATAGTACTTGGAAGATTCGAAGGCAATGTAGGAGAATTTGAGAAATGCATTGCTTGGCATCGATTCACAACTATCTTTTGATTAAGCCGACGGGACATCAGAAACAGAGCCAGAGATTCCTGAAAGTGGGGGGAGGGGGAGGGGAGGTATCTGATATGAAAGATGACTTGAGTAGGTTTTATGATTCTGAGAAGGAATTGTTGGTGGATCAATTGAGAGCTGATTTAGCCTTGTATGAAGAGGAAGCCTTGGCTTAACTTACAGAGGAAAGCTCCAAAGGAGAGGGACTGGAAGCTTTAGGGTAGAGAGATGAACCTTCGCAAAACACAACTATATGGGGAAGAGTGTATTCTATTGTTTTCTAAAATTGTGCAAGGGGGTACTAATGATATTAAACACAATTTAAACTAGATGAAAGAATTGATAAATAGGGGTCTTTGTCCCTTCCCTAGTCCCTGAGCCTAATTCTGATGTGGTGGACTTTGTTGGTACTCATTTGGTAAAAGGGGTGTGGGTATTGATGAAGTGGCAGTTTTTTTTTGTGGTTGGTCTAAACTCGTCCAAATTTTCAAAAGTTATTCTTCCCTTTGTTGTTCAATCAATTATTTCTTCGACCACTTTATGCCACTGGGAGTGTTCTTTTGGGGATAGCTCTTCTGCTATTGGCCTAGGGAGTAGTGAGAGAGACATTCCAAATCCAAATAAACTCCTTGAGGACCTGTGTTTGAAATTAGTTAGTCTAGTAGTGATCGAGATGAAATTGCCAATGAGTCCCAGAACGTATGAGTGAGGAAACAAAAGGTGCAGAAAGAACTTAAGAGTATGGTTTCTTCTATTAACTATTAGGGGAGGGAAGGGAGTTGGAAAGGGAGGAAAATGAGTGAAATTATGAAAATTGTCAGTTGGAATGTTAGAGGGTTGATAGATTTTAGAAAGAGGGGGTTAATAAAAGATATCCTTATAATAGTCCCCCGATATGGTTTTGATTTAGATCAAACTTGAGAATGTTTATGGGGAGGGTTGCTAGAGGGAATATGAAGGGCGCAATAAGGACTAGGCCTTCGTACCTTCTCAAGGGTCAGTGGCTAGTATTTTGGTGATGTGGGATACTCGCTCAATTGTTAAAGTGGATAGTCTAGTAGGTTTTCTCTCCCTTTTTGTTTTAGTAGATGTGAGAGGCCAAGGTCATTGGTGGGTTTTGTTGGTGTATGGTCCTTCTAGACCAACCCTTAGGAGCTTATTTTGGGATGAACTTGGTTATGTGTATGGGTTTTCTGCTCCTAATTGGATTGTGGGAGGTGATCCTAATGCGGAGAACTTTCCCCTAGAGAAGAAAGGAGGTGATAGAGTTACTGCTACTATGTTGAGTTTTGACTCCTTTAGTAGGGAGTGTGGTTTGAGAGACATTCCTCTTAATAATGTTTATTTTACGTGGTCTGTTGGTGGGGCTAGAGTGGTGGCGAGTAGGCCTGATAGGCTCCTTTTTTATATATATATTTAATGAAGTGGGAGGACGAGTTCCGTTATCTCCTCTCAATTTATTTTACCTAGGCCCATGTCTGAATACTTTCCCATATTTTTGGAATCAAGGAAGGTAGCTCGGAGACGTACTTTGTTTAGGTTTGAAAATATGTGTTTGGATCACAATTCCTTTCAGCCCTTAGTCAGGAATTCTTGGAATGAGGATGTGAAGAGGGTTTGGGAGGGCTTTAGATTCATGAAAAAACTAAAAGGTTAAAGGAGAAGTTGAAAGATTGGTATAGAAGGTGTTTAGAGACTTGAGGTTTGGAAAGGTTAGTATCTTAGGAGAGTTGGTTGAGTTAGATATGAAGGAAGAAGTTAATATTCTATTGGGGGAGGAAGAGATGAGAATTGAAGAATGAATTAGAAGAGGTGATTTTCAAAGAAATGAGAAGTTCTAGGAAAAATACAAAGTTTAAATGGATCAGATATGGTGATTGTAATTCTAGATTTTTCATAGGATAACTATAGGGAAAATGAGGAAGAATTTGATCAGGGAGTTGGAAGTGGATAGGGAGAGAAGGGGGGGGGGGGGGGGGTAATAATATCCAATTAGAGTCAAATTGTTGCTAAAATCACCAAGTTCTATTTTAATTTGTATTTTGAGGAGGATGATAGTGGACCTATGGTTGAATGATTAGAGTGGGACCCTTTATTTGGTGAGGAGGTGGTTTGGTTGGAAAGACCTTTTGAGGAAGAAG
Organism: Malania oleifera; assembly: GCF_029873635.1. Classification (NCBI taxonomy): domain Eukaryota; kingdom Viridiplantae; phylum Streptophyta; class Magnoliopsida; order Santalales; family Ximeniaceae; genus Malania; species Malania oleifera. Next base: position 21,532,848 of record NC_080425.1, on the reverse strand, counting down.
AAGTGAGGGCCATGGTTTTTGGGATGGAGAGGGATAGAGCTCCAGGACTTGACGATTTTAATATAGCCTTCTTCCAAGATTGTTGAAAGGTGGTTAAGGATGTTTTGTTTACATGAATGGGATTTTAAGAAAGAGTATCAATTCCACTTGCATAACTTTACTACTCTAGTGTTGAAGAAGAATAAATCTATTAAGATTTCAGACTTTATATCTATTAGCTTAGTTTCCAAATTTTATAAAATCATAACTATAGTGTTAGCTAATAGGCTTAGTACGGTGCTTGATAGGACGATTTCTAAGGCTCAAAGTGGATTTTTGGGGGGTAGGCAAATTGTGGATGCCATTTTGGTTGCTAATGAGGTTGTGGAGGATATTTGGAGAAGGAAGAAGAAGGGTATCATCTTTAAGTTGGATTCTGAGAATGCTCATAATAGAGTGAATCGGAAGTTTGTGGATAAGACAATAAGATCTTTGTGAAGAAGGGGTTTGGCGAGAGATAGTGACATGTGAGTAAAGGTTGTTTGCATAGTGTGATCTACTCAGTCTTAGTGAATGGCGAGTCTAAATCTTGGTTTAAGGCTATGAGAGGGATTAGGCAAGGGGACCCTCTTTCCCTGTTTTTGTTTGTTTTAGTGGCTGATTCTTTGAGTAGAATGGTGGATAGGGTAGTAAATGGAGGTTTAGTGAAAGGCTTGGAAGTGGGGAGAGAGGGGGTCAAGGTTTCGCACCTTTAGTTTGTCGATGATACTATATTTTTTTTGTAGGATCATAGATCATCTTTAAGAATATTTTGGGTCTCCTTCACCATTTCAAGAAGGTTTTTAGTCTTAAGATTAACATGAGAAAAGCTGTTCGCAACTATCAATATTTTTGTTGAGAGTGTTAGGAAGCTACCTGTGGAGGTGGGGTGTAGTGTTTTGGATTGGCCGCTGTCCTATATTGAGGTTCCTTTGTCAGGTGACCTAGATTTGCTAGCTTTTGGGATCCTATTGTGGAAAGGGTTTCTAAGAGACTGGATGGGTGGAAAGGCACTTTTTTTTTTTTGTCTTGGTGGTGGAATCACTTTAATCTAGGCCTGTCTTTCTATTATCCCTTTATAGTTTCTTTCAATTTTCAAGATTCTGGTGGGGGTTGCTAATAAGATGAAGAAGATAATAAGGGATTTCTTGTGGTTGGGGGTAGGGGGTATTAGGGATTAGTTGGTAAGTTGAGGAGTGGTGGGTAGGTCTAAACTAGAGGGTGGTCTGGGTATTGGAAATCTATTCTGATGTCTAAAAAGACAGCTGTTTTGTCGTAATGGCTTTAGTGGTTTCCGCTAGAGATTTTCTTCTTTTGGTATTTGGTTGTTGTTTTGTTTTTTTTTGATAATAAAAGAACGTATATTAGTTTGAGAAAGAGAAGTTACAACCTTAGGGGACAAGAGGTCCATGTGAAAAAAAATAAAAAAACAGAAACAAAACAAAAAGTAATAATAAAGATGAAAATAAAAAATAAAAAATAAAAAATCAGACTAAAAAACAAAAAAAACCGAAAAGTACTCCTATCCAAGAAAACTCTGTGGCATTTGGTTGTTAAAAGCAAGTATGGATTAGAAGAGAATGGGTGGGATACTAATTTGAGATTTAGACGTTTTTTAGAGAGTCTGTGGAAAGCTATCTCTCAAAGTTACCCCCTCTTCATTCCCCATATTAAATTACTGTTGGGAAGGGGTAGTAGTATCCATTTTTGGAAAGATCCTTGGTTAGCAAATGTAGTTTTGTCCTCCTCTTTTCCATGCTTTTTTTGCCTAAGCTCAGGGCAAGATGAGTCCATTTCTTCTTTTGCTGTTGATTCAGGTTGTCCTTCACCTTCTTGGGATTTCCACTTCCTTAGATCATTAATTGATAGACAGATGCTAGAGCTATCCTCTTTGCTAGTCTTGTTGAAAAACTATTGTTTTTCTTTAGAGTATAGGCGGTCTTGGTCTCTGGATATTTTGGGGGTTTATTCGTGCAAATATTTTTGTGATTTTTTGAATAGATCTAATTTATCTTTTCCCCTTTATAGGTCCATTTGGAAGGCCGAAGTTCCCTTTAAAATTAAGGCTTTTATCTGGTTGGTTGCACAGTTGCACTTGATAGAATTAATACCAATAACTTGCTGCTGGTTAGGAGACCTTTGAAGGCTGTATCTCCAGACTTATGTAACCTCTTCTTTAATTGCTCAGAATCATTATCACATTTGTTCAATCATTGTGACTATGGATAAATTATTTGGTATTTTAGGTGAATGTTGGGTGAGTTCTAAAACAGTGGAGGATTTTTTGGCAGTGTCTTTTACTGGATTTGACAGGAAAAAGGAAAGGGCAGTGTTTTGGAAATGTGTTTTTTTTGCAGTCTTTTAGGGGTTTGTGGATGGAGCGTAACGTGTGCATTTTTCTAGGGAAGAAGTCATCTCCGTTGCTGGTTTGGGAAAAGATACATTATTTGGCTTCTCTTTGGTGTGTGGGACAAGGGAATTTTGAAGGGGGGGGGGGGGGGGTGAGCTTTTCTGATATTCAGCAGGATTGGCGTTTTGTGTTGGAGTTGGAGTGTTAGTTTGAGCTGGTTTTTTTCCCTTTTCATTAGTCTTTAGGTTGTTCCTTCGTGTTTTTTATTTGGATTTTCTAGACTTTGTTAAGATGTCTTATTCTCCTAGCTGTATATTCTTAGTCTATTAATGAATTCTTCTTTTATTATAAGAATAACAAATAGATCTGAGGCGCACACGAAAAATAATTGAACCCAAAATATTGATGATCGATCAAGTTCTTGACTCTACATGGACCTGAAATATCTGTGGATGGATAAGAAAAAACAATGATTTACTATGAGAATCCAAAACAATGATTTACTATTAAAATATGTCCTAACATGCTTTCTAGACACAGTACACTCAACAAACGAACTTAGGAAAGACATGTAGTGTTTGACAGGATGGATAACCCAGCATGTCTTTGATAAAGAGAAACACCATAAATAGAAATTGAGGAATGAGAACTGGATCTACCACCACCATGATCAAAATAGTACAAGCTGTCTTCAAACTCTCCACAAATCCTCTTCTTATTTAAATAACACAATGAAAAGGAAAGAAGATCACAAAAAAATTATGAGATTTAGTTAATTGAATAACTAATAACAGGTTCAAGGGAAATTTAGGCACATATAGCTCAGAAAAAAGCAGCTTGGAAGGAAACGGAAGAATATTGCCACACCCAATATAGCTGTGAAGGGTAGTCTTAGAGTGTAAAGTAGTGGGTTTCAAGGACTGAAATAAATCATGAATATATGTGCAATAGAATAAATAATCTAGGTTGAAGGGATGAAGAGGCAAAAGGTGCACTTGAATGGCCATAGTAGCATTAGATATAGAAGACTGAGTTTGGAGTTGTTGAACCATGTGGAGATGATTGTTGAACTCCTCTCAAGACATGGTAGATGATGTACCTAACTCCTAGTTGGCGTGGCCAGGTGCACTTGAAGCTTCAAGTTTCAATGGTCGGATTACCCTCAACAAGAGACTTATTGGCCCAAGTTGGTTTCCCATGGTGATCCATCAGCAATAAACAATATGGTTTCCTTGCCTCCTCCAATGCTTCCAACTTAGCATGGTTGGAGGCACATAGGCAATGCTGACCGTGGATGAACTATCATAAAAAAAGCTTGAATCAGACTGAGAACCATCTTTGGTGATCCATTGGATTCAAGTGTTTGCTTCGTTTACGGATGGTATGGATTCACTGGCAAGAATTTGATCATGGATGGGTTGAAGCTTAAGACTCAACCCAGGCAAAAACTTGGCAGCCAAAACTTTGTCCTTTGCTTCTTAATCATCTCAATATCAGAACTAACTAACTAGTTGATAGATGATGAATTCCTCCCACATACCATTCAAAGTGCTATAATACTCACTTATGGACCTACCTTCTTGGTCATATTTGCAAATCTTCTTATGTAAGTTTAAATCACGTGTTTGATTTTTATCTTGTGAGAAGTGAAGATCATCCCATAAGGCCTTGGCTATTAAACGAAAGACCATGTTCGCAGCTATTTGTAGCTCCATGCCATTCTACAACGACACAAGGAATATGCCATTTTCTTTCGTCCAATTTTCATAATCTTTGGAGTATGGAGATGGAGGAGAATGCAACAAATGCTTGGACTTCCCTTTTGCGTTAATATACTCACGCTCTGCCTGAGACCAGATGTAGTTGGAGGATCCTTCCAATTTGATGGCTGTGATCTGTATGTTAAGAGTATCAGACAAATATCTCTCTATAAAGGCCATCAGAACCACCTCCTGTGCACTATAATCACTATGCACTAGTATCAGGGATGAATAGCATAACAAGTACGCGGAATAAGGCAGCACACACAGGCTGAGCAGCACTTCAGAAGGCATATTGCACCACAAAACTGAAGTTACAATCCTACGAGGCAGATAACACCAATCACCACAGGCACTTAATAAACAACATGGCAGTGCAGTAGCTGCATTCATTATTGCTGGCAGCAACTAGGAGTGAGTGCAGGCAAGACTAGGAAATTGTCATTGAACTCCAATGAACATCTTCGGCAACTGATACAAGATTGCAAGCAGGCAAGCAATCACTAACACACAGCATTAAAACGGCATCATCATGTGACAACCTGCCAGTCAACAACAAAATAGCACCTGCAGTATACGCAAAACAGATATAACTGCTTCACATCAGCAAACCACTACAAATACACACAGCATCCTACCAAGGATGCTGCGCAGCCAAACCAAGATGAATACTGTTTCCGAAATGACAATCAAACCAACCAATAAATCATTTTTGAGCACAAATTAGGGGAAGATAGAAAGGAAAACGAAAATACAGAGTGTCTGAAAAACTGTGCAGATAAATCAGATTTAGAGGAGATTAATGCTGTGATACCATGTTGTAAAGTTAGAAATGGAGCAAATAAGAAGAGAAGAAGAGAAAAAGAGAGAAATGAAAGAGGCAGCAGTTTCTTGGAGCCATCTGTACAGCTTCAGGTCGGCCCTCTTGTATATTAATGAGGATAGAAAAGATTTAAGGACAAAAATTCTCCCACTCACGCAAGCTAATTATTAAAATAACATATTCTCTTCTAATAAAACTGTTCAAGAGTTCCTTTGGGTGGAAAGCCTGGTTTGTTAGCCTTTTGACTATTCCATTGTATTATTTATCTCTTTTTATGATCCCAGGAGGGGTAGCTCAAAAGATAGAGAGTATTATAGAGGATTTCTTTGGTCATGTGTAGGGGAGGGAGGTGATCATTTGGTTTGGGATAGAAGATCATTTGGTTAGGTGGCAGGTGGTGTGTAGGTCTAAGGAAGAAGGTGAGTTGTGTCTTGGTGATTTGGTGTCTTAACACACTTCTGTGGCTAAATGGTTGTGGAGGTTTCCCTTTGGGGTAAACAATCTAATAAAAAGTAAATTTGGCTTGCAAAATAATGGATGAGATGCTATTTGGGGTGTTAAAGGCTCTTCTGAAAGTGCTCGGAGGAGTATTTCTCAGGTTTATCATCTTTTTCTTCCTTTAGACAAGTATTTATTTGGAGAAAGGTAATCATATTAAGTTCAGGAAAGATGTTTGGTTGGGGTGTTGTGGGGCATTATCTTCTTTCTTTGCTTGGTTATATTGCCTTTCTTCCCTTTATAATGGTGTAATTTCCTTTTTTCATACTGTGGATAGAATTGCTTTTTATTTGGACTTTCATTTTAGAGGGGATTTGGATGATAGAGAGGTGGCAAGGCTGTCTTATTTATTCAATTTACAGGAGAGTTGTCAGTTCTCCCGGAGTGATGGTGGAGCTTGGTCTTTGGACGCTTCAGAGGAATATTCTTGTAAATCTTTTATCATCTTGCTAGTATTGATGTGATATTTCCTCTATATCAGGGTGTTTTGGAGCCAAAATTCCTAATAAGATAAAGGGATTTGTTTGGTTGGTGACCTTACTAGAGTTAACACCAACAACAAGACTGCAGAGTTGCAGGCCCTCTAAAGCTCTGTTGCCAGATGTGTCTTATGCGTAGAAACAGTTTGGAGGATGTGTCTCAGTTGTTCATTCATTTTTCTTTTGCTTGGAATTTGTCGAGTTATCTTTTTGGGGTGCTTGGTGAAATATGGGTTTTCCAAAAATCATTGGAAGATCTACTGGTTATTGCTTTTGCCTGTTTTCCAAGACTGCAGAGTTGCAGGTCCTTTGTGCCGTGTTTTGGAAATTTGGCTGGAAAAAAATGCTAGAAAATTTTCAAGGTAGAGTTTTTAAGTGGGAGTCATTTGGACAGGATATGTTACTTGGCTTCTCTTTGAGCTTATAGTGCTGGATGTTTTAAGATATCACCAGAGATTGAAGTGCTTTATTAAGATGATGTAGTTTTATGCTCTATTTTTTTTTTTTGGGTATCTTTTCTCCTCCTTTTTAACTAAAGTATTTTTTTTCCTCTATATAAAAAATCATTGGCTTAAGTTTCCAAAAAATTATCAAAAGTTCCAATTTCCGGCTGTCAATTTCTGACATTTTGTTGTACTGAAATTCCATTGAACTGGCCACGAATTATCTGAAATTCATCAAAATCTCGAAATATTAGTGAAAATTTTCAAAAAATTGGCTATGAAACTAGAAATTGAAATTTGAGATTCAAAACCTAAAAATTGAAATCTTTAGTAATGAACCTTCTTTTCTCTCTCTCTCTCTCTCTTTATTTTTTATTTATTTATTATTCAAATTGAAGCTAAAGATTATTACAGGAATTATATGAATGCTAACTTTCAGATTTTTGGCATTTTATGCAAAATCAAACTTAGATAATAGTTACTACATTTTGTTCAACCTTTTAGATTTTTTCCTCAATATTACTATTAATAATTTCTAAAATTTCCTAAAAAAACAATTAAAATCAAAATCAACATTGACGTCAAAATTTCCATGCTTCCAGACCTCATAACTTGAGTTGAAATCAAAATTTTAAACCGTGGTTTTGAATTGGTGTTAGGGGTGTAAGAGAGGAAGAGGCGGACCTAGAATAATTTGGATGGAGGTAGTAAGAAAGGATTTATTGGTATTCCTATTCTGGTTGGGAAGAATTCATATAGTGGATACACCTAGTGGACTTCAGGCTTTGTTTTGTTGCTATCGGTTGAGACTCCTTTCTTCAGAATGACCTCTCATGTTTCCTCCTCCTACTGTCGCTTGTTTTCATGCTTGAAGTGGTTTCCTGCTAGAAATGTTCTCTATTCCTGGATTGCTTCTTGTTTTATCCCTTTCCACACAAGTTGTCTTGAAATACAGATGAACAACAGGGTTGTTTGGAAAAAAAAAGTGTTGTGATTGATTGATTGCTGAAATCCTGGTTCACTAAACATGATATGGAACAATTAATGCATGAAGGATGCATTTCTAATAGAAACCTCATTTTACTTATATTGCAAAATGCATATCATACCACAAAAAATATGATATGTATTGCACTTCAACCATGCTTGATAACATTTGTGAGACTGTATGACACACCGTACACATATACAACAGGGACCTACAATATGTGCAATTTTATTTTTGGGATATTGTTAGATGGATTTACATTTTTGCTGAACCTTATGATTGGGAAGCAAATGAGATTTCTTTGCTTCTCAGTTTGTTGGACTCTTCCTAGCCTTCTTTAGAAGGGATTTTTGGATCTAGGCTTTAGAGGGGTTGGGGTGTTCTCTTGTTTTTTCTCTCATGTGGTTGTTTCTTGGACCCCTTCCTCTCTCGCTAATTGTGTTTAGAATGCTAAGTTTACCTCCAATGTCAAAGCTTTTGTTTGGTTGGCCATACTTAATTAAGACCAACCATTTGCTGCACATTAGGGGGCCTCATAGGGCTTTATCTCTTGATGTATGTGTGATGTGTTATGGTGTGAGGAGTAACATTATTTGTTCTTCTTGCATCGCTCCATGGCTTGGAGAATATGGATTGAGTTTTTTTGTTTCTATGATGAATGTTGCGTGCCCCACCCTTTTGGAAGTTTCTTTGGTTGATCTTTTTCAGTGGTTTAGGTTGGGTAAGAATGGAAGCTGGTTGTGGCTGCATGCTATTTATGTGGTGCTTTGTGTCATTTGTTTAGAGAGGATTGTGCATATAGTATCATGGTCATTCTTCGCTGTTGCATATACTTTGGGACAGAGTTGTTCTATTTGCATTTTTTTTTCCTGGGTGTATTCATCCAGCTGCTTTAGTGGAATTTGCTTGTCTGATCTTGAGCAAGATTGGAGGGCATCGTTAGCTTGATGCTATAGCTGTATATTGTTTTTGTTTTTTGTTTTTTGTTTTTTGTTTTTTTGTTTTTTTCATTTTCTTTTCTTCTTTTGTTCTTTTATTTATTTATTTATGAGGATATCTTATCCTCCTTCTATGAATAATTTTTCCATTGCTATCCCCAAATATGTTTTGTTTTCTATGAGAAAAGCCCTTATCTTGGCATATAATTTTAAGTCATTTTATGTTATTCATCTAGTTATAAGATAGATTGGAAATCTCAAACTGAATCCAATTTAAGTAAAAAACTATTAGCTAAGTGTAGTTTTCTGATCTCTAACGAAAATAACTTATTATTTTTTACTCCTTCTGTTTGATATACTGCCTTTTCTCCTGCCAACTGAGAGGCTGAAATGAAATAGCTAAGAGCCGAAAAAAATGGCTCTCAGTCACTGGAAAATTTAATTGATTTTTTGCTTTGTCATATGATTTGATTACCCTGGACTGGCTCAACACAATGAGAAGCTTGATGCATTAGCATCCAGCTTGGGTCCTCTTATTTCTTCCCTTTTTTCAGGGTAATTGAATGGTGGGGTTGGCTTTTTGTTGTGTTTTCCTATCATTCCATGTCTAATCACTTCAAGAGTAGGAGAGTAGCTCATATTTGGTCCTAGTCCCAGCTATTGATTTTTAGTTTTTTAGTTTTTTTGGGTGGGGGGTAAATTCTGGGTTTGGCATTGGGATCCCTACTTTAACTTCTAATGAAATATAGTAAGCAGAACTTTAATATTTCTTCGGACGGCATTTTTACATAGATTCTGATAGTTTGAGTGTGTGTTGGTCAGGAATGGAGATAGTGAAAATGCTGCACATTCATGCTTTTAATGCTGGGCTGTCGTGTTTGGTTGCGACTTTTCCTTTTGTCTGAGATACTAAACTAAATGGTTTGATGTTGATTAATTTTAATACATTCAATGCACTTATTATTATTATTATTTAAAAAAAAAAATTGATCAGTTGGTAAGTGGCCAAGTGGTAGAAAAACGCAGTAGATAGTGAGCAAATGGCACATATTTTCTGAGCTGTACGTCAATTCTTTACTTAGTGCACTTCCATTTTCAGTTTATTCCTTATTTATTTTTTGCTCTTTGCTCCTATATATGTGATTATATGGCAGGAACATGAAGTCTTAGATGAACCATTTGACAATCAAAGTTCCACATCTCTGCCTATTTTATGCATAGAAGATGGAATGGTGATCTTAAGATTCTCAGAAATTTTTGGTACTCATGAGTCGAAAAAAAAAGAGAAAAGGGACCAAACACAAAGAATTCCTAAAGGTACCATGTTTTTTTGGTTGGGGAGCAGGGGGTGTCTTTATTCTTTGAATATGTTGTTGCATTTAAATGATTTTATTCCTGAATGAGTGTTTTGATGTCCATGATCTGTAAATTTTTGTGGGGCAGCGACATGATGTTAAGAATTTTTGATGACTCAAGTGTGGTTCAATTTGTTTGTCTGTTTCCTTTGCCTTTTTATAATGCTTGATTGGAGACTTGAAGTTGTCACTGATATGATAATAAAACAGCTAGACTCTGTTTCTACTTTCTAGTTTGCATCTGTCTCGATGTTGTTTAAATTGCTTGGAAATTTATTTTCCTTTTGGTTAATTTTTTTCCTCTTTAAACTTCTCCATGCAGAGCGAAATAGATCTATGGATGCTTTTGAAATTGTTGAAGATGATGAAGAGGCATTTTTGAAGGGCTCTTGCCCAGGTTTTTCAGTTTTGAGACAGGCACATGTAACTCCAGATGATATTTTAGGCATCATGGGTGATAAAACAGAGTTGGAAGAATTTGGTGCTGTTCTGGGAGGTCCAGCAATTCCTCAGCAATTTGATGGCCAGAGGATGGACTCTTGTCGCATTGCCCTGCCAATGAAAGAAGATATGGCAGTGGATTTGTCTGTGGCAGGGCAGTCTCCATTTTTTCCTGAATTTTATGCTCTTGATCAGCAAGATTGGGAAGACGGAATTATCTGGGACAATTCTCCTGCTGTGAGTGATGGTTCAGCTGAGACTTACAACATCATTGGACTTGACTCTGAAACATTGGTTAATAAGAATACTGAATTGGTTTCTGATTCAAGGTCACAAAAGATTTTTTCGGAGCACCAAATGGTACCTGATGAGAAGGATCATAGGCTTTTTCTTTGTAGCTCATCTGTTAATCTGGAATCCTTTGGCTCAAGAGATCCAGGAAATATAAACTTGGCCTTCACAGAAAGCAGATGTCATCCCCAAGTTTTGAGATTAGATTCTCGATTGGAATTGGATGATAAAAATCATTCAGATGCTAAAGGGAATGCCACTGAAGGTCTGCACCATATTGATTCCATCAGGCAGTTTAGCAAGCTTACACTGCAAAATAGAGACATATTGGAAGGATCTTGGTTGGAAGAAATAATATGGGATCCACACAAACCTGTAGCAAAACCGAAGCTAATCCTTGATCTTCAAGATGAGCAGATGGTTTTTGAAATTTTAGATGGCAATGATTCTAACAATTTTCAGCTTCATGCTAGAGCAATGATTGTAACACGTTCCATGAAGTCTGGAACTGGGGATCCTTCCGAGTTGCCTGGTCATGGAGGTCCATCTGGTGGGCGTTTCAATATTGCTAATGACAAGTACTATTCAAACAGGAAAATTTCTCAGCAGTTAAAGTCGCATTCTAAAAAACGTGCAGCTCATGGCATCAAGGTTTTGCATTCAATACCTGCAGTGAAGTTGCAGACAATGAAACCAAAGTTGAGCAAGTAAGCACTCATTGTGATATATGCCTATATATATACTTCCTAAAATTTATTTCCATTTTGTAGATGGCAAAAGAAACTAGGCTGAATGAGGTCAAGACATTCTCAAGAGTAAAAAAGGAAAAATAACAAAAAGAAAGAAAATTAATCAAGAAATCTCTTTTCAAACCCTTCCCATCATAATTTTTGGAGCATCTTAAATGATTTCACTCTCTGACTTCTCTTCTTTTTTGACTTCCCCAAGTGTTTTAAATTTCCTGCCCTATAGGATCAGAGCATCAATCGCACTTTGCACTCTCATGTTGTCCAGCATATCTTGGACTCTATTGTTCTTCTCATCGAATTTCTTCTTTGCAGATATAGTAATTTGTTAAATACTAACCTTGCCATGCCTATTCCCAATCCTGTCCTCTGCTTCACCAGTAGGGGTCCTTTCAGTTATGAAAAATGATTTTCATTTTACATTTTTGTTTTTCAATAATTACAAAAAAAGTTAGCTAATTCTTCATTTCTACAACATTTGTATACGAAAAATGAAAAGCAATAAAAAGTTTTGGCATGATTTTTTTGTGGAAGTTGTTTTATTTTTCATTTTCAAATTTTCAATTATTACAAAAATATCACCTTCTTTTCCAATTTCTAAATTTCAACAGAAAAGTTGGAAAACATCTTTTTATTATTTTCTAGATATTTGATCTTATTCCTGTTTGAGAGCATGGAATTCAGATTTTGGATATAGTCATTTAGATTTGTGTGGATTATGAGAAAATATAATCTGAAATTATATTGCGTTTCTTCTCAATCCACACAAATCAAAATCCAAGTCCCAAAATGATTCCAAATACTAACTTTTATAATGTTTTCGAAATTGAAAAACAAGTATTTTTTTTAATCATTATTTTAAAGTCTAGAAATACAAAAGAAAAAAATTTCTTTGCACAACTAAAAAAAATCTTTATTTCTACTTTTTTAATATTAATCTTGAAAAACTAAAACTAAGTTGGAATTTTTATAATTCTTTAGAAAACTAAAAGTGGAAAATGGAAAATGTTTTCTGTAACTAAATGGGTTCTAACTATTTCCTGACAAGTTCTCTTAATCCCTAAAAATGAAGGCACCCCTTCCAAGTCAACAGGAGTCTTTGACACGTGAGAGACATCGTCTATGGAGGAAGAGCCCAAGTAAAATTGGTTTCTGGTTACATTAGTTTTTTAGTATTACTGTTGTGTGTTATTGCTGTGTTAGTAAATGTGAGTTAGTGCATGACTTATTAAGGGTATTATGGTCATTGTCATGTACTTGGTAATGGTGCAAATAGAAGGAGAGACCTATTATTGTGATTAGGTCTTCCAATTTACACAATACTACATGGCATGATAGCATGGCCCCTAGACCTAAACTTGGGCCACAGCAACAATCAAATGAAGCCTAAAACCCAAATCCACTGCATGTGTACCATTGTAGAAGTGCTATCAGCGTAGGCTTGAAAACCAGCCAAAAGGTGCCGGAAGATACAGCAGTCACCAGAAATACCTGGATGACATGGCCAATTCAGAAACACCAAAGCCCTTTAGATCTTTGAGAAACCAACACCATAGCCACCACAAACACTGCTGATCTGCCAACCTTGAAATCCCATTGTCAGATCTGCCCTCACATGTGCCAACCTTACATGCCAGTGCGTGAAGCTTCTTGCAGCGATGCTTTTGGCTTGCTTTGATCCTATATTGTTCAAATCCATCTATTAACCATATTAATGAGTTTTTGGTGATGGATTTTTGTAAAGATCTCACTTTAAGTTGTTCATGTGCGGCACTCCGAGAATGATATGTGGTACTGGAGGCTGTTTGACAATGTTCATCAGATAATTGGAGCCTGAAACAGTGGTTTGTTCCTGTCTTTTTGGTTGTTATGGTTGTTTGTCTTGTTTGTTGTGTGTTCGTGGTTTGTTGCGATGGTCGACTTTGTGTGTGTTGGATGGAGTAGATGAATACTAAAAGCATCTTGTTCATTTTGTGTTGGCGATTTGTTCCAATGGTTGAGGTTGTGTGTGGATGGAGTCCATGAATCCCAAAAGTATGTTTTGCCTCATCAGTCACTTGGTCGACCATTGGTGAACAATGTACTATGAATTTCTCAGAGGAGTATTGAGGTTCCTGCATCATCAGGCATCCAATCACACTGCATCTTTTGCTCAGAACGGTAATTCCTCAGCTTGCATGTCATTCAATATCTCTTTCTCTAGTCCTTGGGTCATCAACCCTGCTGCCACGAACCATGTGACAAGTGTAAGTGTAACCAACTTTTTTCTGCCTTCTTGTTTTCTAAGAGCCTTCCTGGAGTTTCCTAGGTCCACAACTACAGGTAAGGGGACATGAACAGTGAATTCTATTCCCTCAATTTCTCTTTCTTCAGTTTTGTATATTCCTAAATACCCCTTGTGTCTCATGTAAGATTATGAGGTCACTAAATTGTTCTATAATCCTCTTTCTTATTAAGTTATCTTTCAGGATCTATTGGAAAGGTGATGATTGGCATGTGATATGAGGTTTGTGGACATTATTACTATGAGTTGTTCTCCCCTCCTTTGGTCTGCAGTTTTGCTGCTGCACCAGTTCAAATCCACTGTTCCCTTGTTCGGATAAGTTAAAAAACTAGTATTTTTTTTTTTAAACTTTGAGTTCTGTGTCTGATCTTGAGTATGGGTCTTGTCCTTAGGGACAGCATCATTCTCTTTGCTTCCTGGGGTGTTTAATCCTTTCACGTTATCTCATTTTGATGTTTTGAACCTAGTCATGTCACGTCAAACTTGGGGATTTTGTTACATTTGTTGATGATTACTTTATGATGACTTGGCTCTATTTAATGAAAGATTGTTTTGAGTTGTTTAATATCTTTTGTGCCTTCTGTTCTCAAATAAGAACTTAGTTTGAGATATGTGTTAGGATACTTAAGCGAGAATCCTAATGAGTACTTTAGTATCCAATTTACTAACTATATGATTAATTTTGGTTGGGCGTCACTCAATGTATAATATGAAGGTCAATCCTGATGGTTCCATGGCTTGTTAGAAGGTCCGCCTTGTTGCTAAAGGATATACTCAAAGGGGTGCATTATTGTGACATATTGCCAAACTTGCCTTGTTTGTTCATCTCCTTAGCCACAACATGTCGTTGGCTTCTGCATTAGTTAGATGTTAAGAATGCCTTCCTACATGGATCTTAGGAGGTCTATATGAAGTGACCACTTGGTTTGTTGCTTAGAGGGAGTCAAGATTAGAGTGCCGGCTCTGGAAATCCTTGTGTTGTTGAAAGCAGCCTACATGAAAGCATGGTTTGATGCTTTGATAATTTCAGTCAACAATGTGTGCCAGATTGTATTCTATCCCCATATTTGTATTCATTGTGTGAGCAGGTGCTATTATTATTATTATTTTCCTTTTTTGGTGATAAACAAAGAAATGAATTGAAGGAAGAAAGGAGTACAAATGTGAAAATGAAAAAAAGAAAAACCCAGGAATATCCTCTCATTACAAAAGGAAGCGGCTAAACAGAAGAAACTAAATACAAGAGAAATCAATAAAGTAACGCCACCGAATCTCACTACATGTCTTCCAGACACCAAATGGATGCCAAGAAGACCACACTGCTCCAAAGCATATTACTGGTGACATCTTTAAAGATTCTAGCATTTCTTTCCAACCAAATGCTTTGAATAATAGCCAGAACAGTGTACCACCAAAAATAATAATATGGTCGTGTTCTGCAGAATCCTGGAACATCAATTTTCTTGAAATATCCCAAAAAAATTATTTCAAAGTCCCCAAGAGAAGGGACAATATTACAACAAATGAGAGTTAGTTTCCTTATTCCTAAAACAGAGGACATAGACATAGATAGAGCCTTGTTGGGTCATTGCTTCTAAAGTAAATCATCAGTATTGATTTTCTCAAATAATAGCAGTCCAAGAGAAGACCTTAATCTTTGAGGGAACTTTATCTTTCAGATTAAAGAATGAAGATCAAAGGGGCTGACATTAGGGTCATGGGTCAAATGAGTGGAGAAAGATTTGCATGAGAAACTCCAGAAGAATCAAGGCTCAAAACACATTTATCACTAGTCACCTGTGCATGGTAAAATTGAACCATGATAGTCAAAGAAGCAGCCTCATTAATTTCTATCTCATTGAGATTTCTTCTGAAACGAGAACCCTAAGAACGGCCACCCTCTTACTGAAGAAGATTCATGAAGTTTCGATAAAACCAAATAGATGAGGGAAATCCATAACCAGGGCACATTCCTAGACCAACTGCCTTCCCAAAAATGGATACTCTACCATTACCCACTTTATAAATGTAGGAAAGAAAGACCAATAGATTTGAGACAAAACTTTAAAAGGACTGGAATAAATAAAATTAACTCCAGCAATAGCATCCTATTCATTTTGTGAAAGGCTAAATTTACTACAAGTAGCCTTGTGCCGAAAAGAGTTAGGTTCTAAAGGAAAACACAACAACTTCCCCACCAAAGAAATAATTTTAGATTATAAATTACCTAGACCAAGCCTCCCTCTCTCTTAATCTACTCACAATGCCCTATTAAATGATCTGTCTCCCTCTTGCTAGCGCCTAGCCACAAAAAATCGCTCTTCAACTTCTTTAATCTCTATGCAAGTCCCATTGGAATTCTAAAAAGGAATAAATACACGGAAATAGAAGAAAGACAAACATGAATAAGAGTAATGTGACCCTCTAAAGTGAAAAACACTCCTATCCACCCATCCAGCCTCCTAGTAGTTCTCTCAACTGCCCCAAAACGAATCAGATGTAGGATTGCCACCTAAAATGATGTAGGATTGCCACCTAAAAGAACACCAAAGTAGGTAAACATGGCAACTCACAATACCCCAACTTGCTAATCTAGCAATAAAAGCTTAGGTCCATGCTTTCTCCCACTAAAAAACCCTTAAAGAAGTTAATTTTAACTCTGGGTCCTTCGCAAGAACTTGTAGACTGATTAGCATATTAGAGAAGCTGTTCCTATCCTATGGAAGAAAGAGAATGGTCATTGTCAAACTGAAAGTGAGAAATGGATAGATCCTCATGACCCACCTCAATCCCTTCCAAAATACCTTAGTGGGCATCCCTGTTTTGGGATTTTCATGTTAGAGGGAAGGGTGGAAAAGGATATGGGATGGGAGATGAGCTATCTTCCATTTTGTAGCTTGACTTCCAATCAACACCCTTAATCCCTTCCACCAAGCTTCTTTTCCTTTATCCATCAGCTTGCTTAAAGCATGTGTCACAATAGCAAAAAGGAGGAGGATAGGGGATCACCTTGCCTTAGATCCCTAGAAGCTTGACACTAAGGGGGTGTTTGATAAAATTTAGCAACTAGCGCCATAAATGCTGAAACTAGTGCTAAATGCTGAATGCAATTTTGAATTTGTGAGCTGGGTTCTAATATAATTTGAATTTTGAACTAATTTTATAATTTTTATCAATGGATTTAACACTTTGATCTTTATACATACAAAGAAAAATCTTCATAAATCCTTACAAAGGAAATTGAAGAGAGTTCACAGTCAATTGCATTCATGGCCTCTTTCTACTGTGGGCTTGTATTCACCGGAGTTCATTTTAATATGCAAAAGAATATTTGGGTTTTTGCAATTTGAAAGCTCCACACTTATTAGAGATAATTCAAGCTAGATGGGCCTTCCCAAATCATATTTTGAGATCTTGTGCAGCAGTAGACAAACTAGAAGATAACTAGATTTAAAAAAAAAAAAAAAAATGAATAAACTAGAACATAAATGAGAAGGAAGAAGAAGGAGAAGAGGGGAAAGAACGTGCCAGTGTCTGAGGAGCAAGGAGAATGTAGAAAGAAGAGGGATAACATTGGAGGTGCTTGTGCAGGAATGGAGAGACCGCAGAGATGAGAGCTTGGAGAAGGCATGCGTTGTTTGGGTCATCGTGGGAGGAGAGACGAGGTTGTGTAATTTGTGTTATTTTTTTATGGGAAAAAAAGTCAAAAAAGCTTCTAATTTGTGCTCTTACTGAGTCAGCGTCAGGGAGATTGTTGATTCTCCCAGAGGCAATCCTAAGTTGTTTCATTGGCAAGCCAAACAACACCGGTTTGCTGAATTTTGGACCATTAAAAACCCAACCTCTATTTAGAGGCCATTAAGCGCAAACAAATGACCCCTAAGACTTAACTTCTCCATTAGCTAAGATAGAGGAGACCATAGAGTAGAGACATCCATGAATCCACTTCCTCCATAACCTTTTCTATCCATAACTTTATCCAAGAAACTTTGAACTTGGTCATAAAATTCTCAAAGTCCAATTTTAAAACTAAGACCCTCTTTTTTCTTCTAGCTAAGTCCTCAACCACCTCATTAGCCATAAAAGATCTATCTTTGACCAATAAAAGGCTCCAATTATAGGAGATAATGTCCATCAAGACTGTTGCTAATATATTAGATAAGACTTTAGTTAAATCTTATACACGTGTAACCAAACTAGTTGGTCTAAAGTCATCAACTCTAGTAGCATAGTCTTTTCTAAGGACCAAAATAATTAAAGTGGAGTTAAGACTCCTACCAACCACCCTATTGTCAAAGAACTCATGAAATACTTTGAAGGTGATCCTTTGAAAAATCCTTACAATCTTGAAGAAAGGCCATTATAGAACCATCCACCCTTGGAGCTTTCTCTTTATCCTTCTCAAGCACCCTGCCTCTAATATTCTCCTCCTCAGAAGACGTCTCAAGCTAGTCCTCTTTGTCAATATTAAATTTTTCTTTGAGTTGCCTCCCACACCAAGGAAAGCAAACTTTGCAGGCACTGCAGTTTCTTAAATGAGCTTCTAAGGGAATCAATGAGCTGAAGTTGCTTGTTAATAAGTGACACAGGCCTGCTTGAAGATGGAAGGATATTTTTTTGCTCGGCGAGGACTTGCCATACCAAATTTCATGCCAAGAGAAAACATAATTCCCATTCCTCACTCAAAAATAAATAAGAGAGAAGAAATTACCATTCTCTCCTGATGAGTTTCTAGGTACCAACATCATGAACTCTATTTGTCTCTTTGTAGGCCCATCTATCATGTTGTAGCTCATATTTAGTGATGATGGCTTTCCTCTTGAAATGGTTCTTCTCCTTCATGAATCTCTATAGCCATTTTCCCAAGGAGGGCCTTATTGAAGGTTGGAAGAGATTTCCGCCCTAACCTTCCTCTTTATATTTATTGTTTAACTAGCTCCCCCATTTAACAAGATGATATTTAACACCACCACTCCACCCGACTCCCTTTTTTTTTTTTTTTTTGGGGGGGGGGGGGGGGGGGGGCCCAACTCAGCGATCTCCTTTGAATACTCTCAAACCTCCTAGTTATTGAACTAGGGACAAGGAAAAGAGGCATAAAATAGACCGGGAGGTTTGATAAGGTGCTTTTAATGAGGGTGAGTTTCCCACCTTTTGATAGGTAGTTCCTTTTCCA
Organism: Malania oleifera; assembly: GCF_029873635.1. Taxonomy (NCBI): domain Eukaryota; kingdom Viridiplantae; phylum Streptophyta; class Magnoliopsida; order Santalales; family Ximeniaceae; genus Malania; species Malania oleifera. Next base: position 21,514,258 of record NC_080425.1, on the reverse strand, counting down.
GCCAGCGGGTTTCCTTTCAAATATTTCAACAATGGAGTCCCAAACTCCCTTATCTTTAAATTTGGTTCCCAGAGTACAACTAAGGTAGGTAATAGGAAAAACCCTTAGCTTACACCTTAACAAGACCACAAGTAGAGATCCATATTTGCTAGTCCTCATAGGAATAATTTTAGTTCTTCCTAGGCTCACTTTCAAGCCTAATACCTCTTTGAACTCAAGGAGAATGCACTTGAGATTGAGGATTTGCTTAGGCTCATCTTAAAAAAAAATGATGATGTCATTGGCAAAAAGATGGCAGACGACCAGATTTGTATTGTTCTTTCCAATGCCAAGCCCCTTGAGTAGGCCTCCTTGGCTTTATTAATCCTAAGCCTCAAGGCTTCCAAAACCATGTTAAACAATAAGGGGGAGAGGGGATCCCCTTGCCTCAATCCTCCAGATGAGTAAAAAAAGTCCATAGGCTGGTGTCACGAGCTAAGCTTGTTCAGGGCATTATGCTTGCCTGTGACCGCTTATCTCGTGTGCTTGGGATGGGTTTCCATCATGTAAATACTAGTGTATGGTTATTTTCTGCTAATAGTGTCTTTGTATGCCAAATAAGGCAGTATGACTCCTCGGTCACTTTGATGTTTCCTAGTGCTAGGATGATAATTACATAAAGACCTCTTTAGGGGGAGGGTGAGTGTTCATCAGTCATTGTAAAACTCACTAGCAATTGTCAACGTGCTTAGCCTACTTGCCTCCCTCGCTAAGTACAACATGTCAACGGAGGATTTGTTAATGAATTACGTTTGCTTCAATGTTTACTGCTTGCTTACCACGACTTTCATGAATTGATTACTGTTTCCGCTGCTATCTGAATGAATGTTTAATAAAAGTGCTTCATGGATGAATGTTGGTAAACGATAGGCTGGCTAGTTAAACAAAAGTGCTTTAGCTAGTGCCGCACGACCCTTCACATGGGTGTGAAAATAGTCAGACCGTGACATTTGGTATCAGAGCTAAGTCGGTGACACTTGGTGAGAGCCCAAGGTTGAGTTGCTACGTGAATTCGATTGCCTTCGTTGTTGGATTTGGAAAGCTTTGGATAGTGACCATAGCACCAAACACTGCTGAGAGGATTAGCGTGCTGGAAGCACAGGTTGAGACAACAACCAACACTATGGTCGCGGAAGTGGCCCAGATGAGAGAACTTGTTGATGAGGTGATGGGATCACAAAAACATCAAGTAGGTTTTATAGGCGACATGTTAGAGGACTTTCGCCACACAATTGAAACTTTGCAGTCGCAGATGGCTGATCTGGATGCAAAGGTGAATCTGATGGTTCTTGCTATGGGGAACTCCAACGCTCCGGGAGTTAGCAAGACCAAGGTGCCAGAACCTAGGATGTATGGGGGTGCCCGAGACGCCAAGGAGTTAGAGAACTTCTTGTTTGATGTGGAGCAGTACTTTCGCGTTGTGAGGATGCCCTCAGAACAGGCAAAGGTGGGTACTGCGATCATGTACTCGATTGGTGATGCCAAACTATGGTGGCGTACCAAGTACAGAGAAATTGAAAATGGAAGCTATGTAATTGATAGTTGGGCAGACTTGAAGAGAGAGCTCAAGGCTCAATTCTTTCCTGAGAATGTTGAGTATAATGCAAGGAGAAAATTGAGAGATCTCAAGCATACGGGGTCAATCAGCGAATATGTGAAACAATTTTCTGCTTTAATGTTGGATATTCGAGATATGTCGGAGAAGGACAAGTTGTTCTATTTTCTTGAGGGGATGAAATTGTGGGCAAGAACTGAACTTTATAGGCAAAGGGTTCAAGACTTGTCAACTGCACAAGCGGCTGCTGAACGCTTGACTGACTACACTAGTGATGATACCGCTTCGTCCAAACGGTTTGGCGGAGAGGGAAAAAGTGGAAAGTCTTTCAAGAATGACAAACCCAAGAGTGGGGGAGCCGACTCTAAATCATCAACCTCAAAGGAAGTTTCGTCGTCTCAAGGGTTCAACACACCCAATGGAAAGGGGAAAAGTAAAATTTCGTGCTACTTGTGTAGTGGGGCTCATAGAGTTTTTGAGTGCCCTCACAAAGCATCACTTAATGCATTACAGGCTTCCATTGCAGAGCAGGCAGTGGAAGAAGATGAGGAAGAGGATGATGCCTCGAGGGTGGGTTCGGTGTGGCTCGTGAGCGCATTGGAAAAGTAGGAAAAAACACCAAAAGTTGCACGAGCAAAAGGGTTAATGTTTGTGGACTTGAGGATAAATGGGAAGAGTACTCGCGCTATGGTGGATACGGGGGCTACTCATAATTTTGTTTCGCAATTGGAAGCATGGAGACTCAACTTATCCTTAGAGAAGGATACAGGACGCATGAAAGCAGTTAACTCTGTAGCCCAGCCTACTCTGGGAGTAGCCAAGCAAGTGGCTATAAAGCTTGGACAGTGGGAAGGTCATGCGAATTTCACAGCGGTGCCATTGGATGACTTTCTAGTCATTCTAGGAATGGAGTTCCTAAGGGGGACGAGGGCAGTGCTGATGCCTTCGGCTGGTTCCCTGTGTCTGATGGGAGATCACTCGTGCATGGTGCAAGTCGTTGCAATGAAAGGAGACGATGGGAAGTCCCTTTCAGCCATACAACTCAATGAGGGATTGGGTCAGGGTGAGCAGACACGTCTAGCCACGGTGGTGATAGACAAAGAAGTAGGCCAAGAGCTAGAGCCTACGACCATCCAAGCAGTGTTGTATGAGTATAAGGAGGTTTTGCCGGATAAGCTGCCTCACAATTTGCCTTCACGACGGACTGTGGAGGATGAGATCGAGTTGTTATCAGGAGTGAAACCACCTGCTAAAGAGCCATGTCGGATTGGCCCTCGAGAGATGGTAGAGTTGGGGAAGCAACTTGATGAATTGGAAGCGGGATGTGTTTGCCCTTCCAAAATACCGTTGAGAGCATCGGTGTTGTTTCATAGGAAACATGAAGAGCATCTACGGAAGGTGTTCGACAGGCTAAGGGGAAACAGTCTGGATGTGAAGAAGGAGAATTTCTCTTTCGCTCGGCGGAGCAACAAATTCCTTGGTCAAGTGGTTGAACAAGGTCGTATCCGGAGGGGTATGGAGAAGGTAAGGATGATTCAAGAACGGAAGATCCCCACGACAGTGAAGGAGTTGCGTTCCTTTCTTGGCCTTACTAATACTGCAGGAAGTTCGTTGAGGGGTATTCGCAGAGAATGACTCCAATGACAGGACTACTGGGGAGGTATTATTGGCCGCACACGCGGGATGATGTGGTTGATTATACCAAAACTTGTCTCACTTGCCAACAAGACAAGGGGGAGCGGAAGAAGTATGGTACTTTCATGGCCGCACCAAAGTACTGTTCGGTAGAGGAGACGACACAATTGTTCCTTGTGACTATTGTGAAACATTGGGGTGTTCCCCAAGTTATTATTTGTGAACAAGATTTAATGTTCACTGACAACTTCTTGATAGGGTTTTTCAGGATATTCAGGTCACATCTTGACATCTGTTCGAGTTATCATCGACAGGATAGACAAACAGATGAAGAGATTTAGAGAGCTACTAGATGAGTACTTGTGCCATTGTGTCAACGACAACCAGAAGAATGGCGTGCAACTACTTGATGTGGGTCCATTCTGTGGCAACGCCCAAAGGCGCTCAACAACCAATAAGAGCCCTTTTGAGCTTGTTACAGGCCAGCTGCCGCTGTTACCTCACACAGTGGGTGAGCCGTACAGACGAAAGAGTCCCAGGGCATACATCTTCATTAGTGAAGGGAGACAGAATGCAGAGTTTGCCCAAGCCTATCTGGAGAAAGCTTCTGAGCAAATGAAGAAGTGAGCAGATCAGGGGAGAAGACCGCAGTTTCATGTCAGCTGCCTCAAGCCGTTCAACGCCAACTCCAATGACCTGAGCAGAAGTTAGTTCAACAGAGCAGAATTGAAGATAGTGCAACATGACAGACATGACGTTGAAGACATCCTTGCAGACAGCAAGTTCATATCCTCAAGGAAGAAGCGGCAAAAGTTCCTAGTGAAGTGGAAATGCCTTGATGACAAAGAAATCAGTTGGATTTCTGCGGAAGATTTGAAGCCATTCGTGGACAAAGTTGAAGTGCACCTATCGCCAAAAGTCTACGAGGCCGTCGACCGCATAAGTGGGGGAGAATGTCACGAGCTAAGCTTGTTCAGTATGCTTGCCTGTGACCGCTTATCTCGTGTGCTTGGGATGGGTTTCCATCATGTAAATACTAGTGTAGGGTTATTTTCTGCTAGTATTGTCTTTGTATGCCAAATAAAGCAGTATGACTCCTCGGTCACTTTGATGTTTCCTAGTGTCAGGATGATAATTACATAAAAACCTCTTTAGGGGGAGGGTGAGTGTTCATCAGTCATTGTAAAACTCACTAGCAATTGTCAACGTGCTTAGCCTACTTGCCTCCCTCGCTAAGTACAACATGTCAACGGAGGATTTGTTAATGAATTACGTTTGCTTCAATGTTTACTGCTTGCTTACCACGACTTTCATGAATTGATTACTGTTTCCGCTGCTATCTGAATGAATGTTAATGAAAGTGCTTCGTGGATGAATGTTGGTAAACGATAGGCTGGCTAGTTAAACAAGAGGGCTTTAGCTAGCGCCGCACGACCCTTCACATGGGTGTGAAAATGGTTGGACCGTGACAGCTAGCCATGTGAGCCCTGAGAATGAAGAGGTAGAAATATGTTGATAAATTGAATTGCAATGGAGTTCCCGAAAAGTCATTCTTTTGAGAATATTTAGCTGAAAAATTGACATGGTTAAACACGGTTTGCATACTTTTCCTCTTTTCCTCAACTTAGTGTAGGCATCCATAACTTCATTTCTGATTAGGGCTGCATCCATGATCTGCCTGTCTGCAACAAAGGCATGCTGGTGCTGCCCAATAATATCCGAAATTGAAATTTTTAAGCCTCGCTATGAGGAATTTGGAAAGGATCTTATACGTGCTACTAACCATGTTGATTGGATGGAAATCTTTGATGTTGCAAGTCCCCATTTTCTTGGGGATTGAGGAGACAAAAGTTGAGTTGATACTAGCCATGAATTTGCCTGTTCTATGAAAATCTTCAAAAACACAGATTACATCTTGCTTGAGAAGACCCCAAATTCATTTGGAGAAAAGCCAAAGTGAAACCGTGAAGGACGGGAGCTTTATCTCCTTTGCAACTCTTGAGAGCTTGAACATTTCTCCTTCTTGGAAGGGCCTGTTGGGCAACCATGATGTGGAAAGGCAAAGGTTTCTTACTGTTGGTTGTGTCTCTGGCTCAGTGTAGCGGTTCTTGTAAAGAATACAAGTACCCTATCCCTTTGTCTTCTTGAGCCCATCAACCCCCCCTTTTTATCTCTATTTCAATTCTTGTTGACGTGTTGAACCTTCAGTGAGCATTGGTAGTTGGGTGGAAGAAACAAGTATTCTTGTCCCCCTCCTTCAGGCAAAGGGCCTTGAAGTTTTTATCTTCGAGCAATTTCTTGCATGCTGAAGAACTGAATGAGTTCTTTTTTGAGTCTAAGTCTTCTAGACTTGTTGTTGGCATTAAGGCCTTGTCCCAGCTTTTTGCCATCCAAGTCCTTAATGTCTTTTTATGTTGACCGAATATCCTAAAACTTCCACATTTCAGGTTTTTAAGTTTACCTTTTGTAGAGATATCTAGTAGCCTTTATTATAGGCTGATCTTTAGGAGATTTACAGCTAATAAATCAGTGTAGAATTATTAGATATCTATCAGCGTTTATTAGAGGCTGATCTTTAGGAGATTTACAGCTAACAAATCAGTTGATTTGTTAGCTATTTTTGGTTCCACAATCCTAGGGGATTTGGGTAGCATGTTACCCGATTTTGTAGATAGTCTTTCCTATTTTACTCTTTCCATTTTAAATAAGATATTCTATTTTCAGTAGGTTGTAAATATCCGTAGTAATTAGATGAGAATTATCATCTATTTAAAGGGAATGTAATTTTTTTTTTTTTTCATATGTTAGTGGAATATTCAGTTTTATTTTCCACATTTCAACATGGTATCAAATCATCCTCTGAACCCTAATCTTCCCATATGACCAAATACGGTATGGCCACCGGGAGACGCGACTCCACCTCTTCAGTCTCAGATGTCACCACCAATCAGGAAGCCATGGTCTTAGGCAACAGCAGCAGTTCAGATAGCAGCCTCATGCCCATTACAGGACGGGGAATTTTTTTCTTTGTAGATTAAAAACCAACACCGCTCGAGCCCAATCTCTTCAGCAACCAGCAACTAGAATTATTGCAGAAAATTTTCGGCCAATCTTCAATAGCCCCTACTACTATGGTTGGTACCGGTTCTTTGGCACACAAATGTAATTTTTTTAGTGCTCTTAATGTTAAAAAGGAGAAGCTAGGTCCATGGATTATAGACTCAGGAGCATCGAACCATATGACTGGAGATAGAAGTTTTTTTCCTACTTATAGTCCCTATTATGCAAATTTAACAGTCAGGATAGCAGATGGGTCACTCTCAAAGGTGGCTGGTAGTGGTTCTATTAAAATTTCAGAGAACCTAACAGTCAACTCAGTTCTATTAGTGCTAAATTTGGATTGCAATTTACTTTCTATTAGTAAACTCACTTGGGATCTCAATTGCTGGGGCTAAAATCCCGTCATGGGGCTGCATATATTGGGGTTATTTACCTGAATAGGAACTGTACTTATTGGGTTGAGCCTCTTTTCTTAAGTCCACCAGAGAAGATACAATTTCTTGCTTCTTAGGAACCAAGGTCAGGTCTAAAATAATTTTAAAAATTGTTTTGGTTCTTGAAACGTCAACCAATTTAAGCCCCATTGTAAAAAGCTTCGGAAAGGAATTGGCCCAAATCAAAATGATGACCGCTAAAGATACTCACCTCTACTCAGGTTTGTCAAGAAGATTTGGTTTTCTAAAATTCCACAAACGTCCCCTAAGGTTTGGCGAAAAGGTGAGGACCTTACCTAAGGTTTCAAAATCCCATGGACTTCCTCTAAGGTTTGGCAAAAAGACAAGTAGAATAGAGAGTGTAAGTGTCCCAAAACTCGAATGTTAGAAGAGGTCTGTGGAATTTTGGAAACTAGGAGGTGTGTGTCTTTTTGCAAAACCTTAGGAAAGGTTCATGGGTTTTTTGGGTTCTTTAAAGCCTTAGAGGAGGTCCTCTTCTTTTTGCAAAACCTGAGGGGAGATTAGTGTCTTTTGTCCTAATGCTAGTGTAGGATCTATTCATTTCAGCATTTGGGTTTGGGCCTAAAAGTCGACAAGAATCATCTCCTCTTTCTCCCCTTGATGCACAAAAAATGCAAGAGCTAAGAGCAATAAGTGCTATTTCTTGGCATAAGTTCTTATTCTGTGTTCTTTATCAGAGTGAGCAATGTTATTTGTGCTTGAGTTTATGCTATAACAATTCTTCTTCACTCTCTCTCTTTCTCAAATTTGTTTCTTTGTCATTTTCTCCTTCAGCTGTATATTACTTAAATTTTGTAACTTAAAGAGAAGTATATCTGCCTATATTTTCCTTTGCAAGCTAGGAAACATAAAATGTGCAATTTGATCTCATGATATTTGGAATTTTAATCTGCCACGATTGGTATTTGTGCAACCACTCCTGAGGCAATGTAATTTATGTACATGTTTTCTTGTGCATCCCTAGAGTGCAGAAATTGTTTTGGCTATCTTATTTCTGCTTTTGTATATGGTTGCTTTTAAGTTCCTAGCAGGTTCTTTTTTTCCCCTTGACATGTTTTTTGGTTTCCTTAATTCTCTACTTGCTGGCTTTCTTTTAATTGCATATGGTTTAGAATGATGTATTGGTTTCATCATGTCTAGTTTACCTGTTTCTATGTGTGTTGGTATTCTTTTTGTTATGTTTATATGGGGGCTATGTGCTGTATTTGTATTTATCGTGAACTTTACATCCTGTTTTGCAGTAAAGATGTTGCTAATTTTCATTGTCCAAAAGCTTTGTGGTATCCCCATGATAATGAGGTTGCAGTAAAGGAGCAAGGGAAGCTGCCTACACAAGGACCCATGAAAATTATATTGAAGAGTTTGGGAGGAAAGGGAAGTAAACTTCATGTTGATGCTGAGGAGACAGTTTCTTCTGTCAAAATGAAGGCTTCTAAGAAGCTAGGTTGGTATGTCTATTTTTGCATGTCTCAATTTGGTGAAGATTTTCTTATTTTATTTAACAACTGCTGAATCTGCATCATGAATTTTTTTTTTTAAACGCATGTGTTCTTTTTTATAAGGATTTTGTGTTGTTAAAATTTGTTTTCTATCTGCATTCTTACAGACTGATAGCCTACCATGCACTTTTTTTTTTTAAAATAGATTTTAAAGCATCAGAGATTGTGAAAATATTTTATTCTGGAAAAGAGCTTGAGGAACAGAAGTCAATTTCAGAACAGAATGTTCAACCAAACTCTTTGCTTCATCTTGTGCGTACAAAGCTACATTTATTACCAAGGGCACAGAAGCTTCCTGGTGAGAACAAATCTTTGCGCCCTCCCGGGGCATTTAAGAAAAAATCTGACCTTTCTGTGAAGGATGGCCATGTCTTCCTGATGGAGTAAGTGACTCAAATCTTGTTTTGTATCATTATGCTTAGGTGTTGCCCTGCTTATCCCAATGTTTTGTAAGTCCATAGTTACCCTTGTGACTAGCTATACTACAAATCTATCTATATTGCCTTTTAGAATCCCCACACCCTCCCCCCCCCCCCCCTTTTTATTTTTATTTTTTATATTGCCTTTTAGTTCCTCCTCCCCCCCCCCCTCCGCCCACCTTCCCGTTTTCCTTGATTCTTCCTTCCTCCTCTATGTTCATTTCCATTCTTCCTATGCTTTCCGCCTGGAGTGGGGGGGGGGTTCTGGTTCGAATTACTTATCCTGGCTCGAATGCTTGGTATCCTTGCTCCTTCCTATAGGCTGTGGGTCCATAGGTCCTAACTAGTCCTATTGTATTTTCCTTTCCTCTTTTGCTCCTGGTAGTTCATCTTCTGTCCAGTTCCTGTAGGTGTGAGGTGCTTGTACATGTGCTTAGGGTTTATCCTGCTGTCCGTGTACTCCTATTTAGTCGCAGTTCCTGTGTTGGGGTGATGTTGGGGTGGGGTAGTCCTGCCTGGCGTTATAATGTTCCACTTTCTTGAGGGTCCTTACTAAGGCCGTCCTTTCCTCCCTTCTGCCGTCCCTTGATCCTCTTTGATCCTCTGCCTTTCCTGTCCCCTTGGCATCCTTGTAAGGCTTTTCCCCCACTCAACCGGGCCGCGAGATAACCCACGCGGCCCACGCTCCAAGCATCCGCGGGGGACACGGCCCCTCCCCATCAGACTCCCGCCCGACGGCTCCTCGCGGCTCGAGAACCGGACCGCCGACCGCTACCACCGGATCCACCCCACAGTCCGGAGACCGAAAGGCGGTCACCCCACTCCTAAGGGCCTCCCATCCGAAGGAATGGACGAACGGAGGATACGAACCCGAACCCCGCCTCCGGTCGCGCGTCCGGTACCCCGCCCTTTATTTTTATTTTTTATATTACCTTTTAGATTCCCCGCCCACCACCCCCCCCCCCCAGTTTTTTTATCAAAAGATTATGATGATCACCTGAATTCAAGATCCATCATCAGAGTATCACTTGAGTTGTATATCCCTAAGCAATGTAAAGAAGTAGTGTGTTCTTTGTTTGATTTCTGTATTTGGTGCTTATCCTTTTACATTGGTTCTAGATGAACTCACAAGGCATATCTCAGAGAGTGTTTCATGGTGTTTTTCTTGTAGATGAAATATTGTAGTTGGCAGAGCCATTAATGGGCTAAATTCATTCTTCTAAGTTAGTTATAGACAAAGAACTTAGAATTCAAAGGTTTATGGAATTTAATTATAATAGGACTTTAACAAAAAAGTGGGTGTGGTGAAAGAGAGGTACCCAAAAGTGGCTCTTTCACAATAACAGAAAAATTGAAGGATAGATTTTTCAATACAGCACATGGTTATTATTTTTCTTCTGAACTGCCCCTCTAATTGTTTTTGCGTTGGTCCTTTTTCTTGGAGGATTTGGAACAAATTATTTGTTTTTGTTGGGAAAAGTTGGATGTCTGAAGTCTCTGGAGCATAGTTGTCAAATTGAGATTCAATTGAAATTCCAATTTGGGAATTGAGAATCGAATTGAATCGTAAGATGCGGTCCAAATTTCCAAAATCAATTCTACATGCATATATTGATATACAAACAACAAGAAAAATAGTAAAACACATTTAAATTTTGACAACAAAAAAATCATATTTCATTTGTATGATTTTCCCTAAACAAATGAATAGTAAGAGAATGAGTTAGGAAAAATTAATAAAAAATGAACTTTGTGTTGTTTAAGTGAGGGAATCAAGAAAAAAATAAAAGAAAAGTTGAATTTTTGGTATTTATCAACAATTAAAAAAATAATAATATTGCATGCATATTCTTTTTTCGGATTAAAAGAAAAAAAAACTTAACCAAAAAATGATAATAATTGAACAAACTACTGAAAAACCCAACTAAATCTTAACAAGACAATGAAACAAGAGTACCACCATAGCCATTGAGTGTTCCGCGACTTCTTCTCAATGGCAGAACACTATACTCCTCCTAGAGTGAAAAGAATGATTTTTTGAAGAAAGCATGAGACCTAAAATTCTATTTTCTCCTCTTTTTTAGTACAAAGCTGACATAGACAAGGAATGGTGATGGTAATTGTGTAAAAATAAAAGCAATAAAAAAAAAGAAATAAATTTTGTTTTAGGGGTTTCAAACTAGTTGGGCTTGTCAGGATCAGATTGGTCCAAAATTGTGTGAATCGATAGATTCCAATCACATCGTTAGATTCACGACGTGAACCGATAGATTCAGCAATGATTCAGTTCTGTTTAGATTTGCTAGTAAGATTCAAATTGATTTGGTGTAGAAGTGATTTGAATCGTATGAATCGATTCATGAATCGTAAGATTCTAGCAACTATGCTCTGGAGGATATGCTGGCTATTTTGTTTTTTGGGTTTGGAAGGAGCAAAGACAAGGCTGCTCGATGGAGTTGGCTGTTTGTTTGCTGTGCTTTAGGGTTTATGGAAAGGAGAAAACTTCTTAGGTTTTGTTTTAAAAAGGATTCAGCATTTGGATTTTTATTGGCTGTTGCTGCTGGTTATTTCAAGGGATTATGTCTTGAAGATGTTCAGCATGATTTGTCTGCTGCACTGATGACTTGTCTTTAAGATCAAGGTATTCACTTAGACTTTAGTTCTTCACAAGATTAGTACTAATGACTTGTAAGAAGGGGCAGGGAAAATGCCTTGAGCCAATGTTTGAGTACCGGGTGCCATGGCGCTGAAGTAACCCATGCCATACTCCTAGGAAAATCTTGAACGACCTTTTAGATAAGAAGACTTCATATCGCAATCAGTCCTAATATTCTGTGATGTGCCTGGCTTCAACACTATTCAGCATCTTTTTCTTCATTGGCAGTAGGCAAGGCAGCTTTGGAGTAGGCTCTTTTCCTTGGCTGGTTTGGCACGGGTGACTTCTCATGTAGTGGATGACTTATGGTGAAGTTTTGAGATTTTAGCGAGGCTGCAAATGAACCAAGCTGTTCATGTATGGCTCAGGAGCTCAGTCGAGTGAGAGCTTGTTCAGGCCTGTTCATTATATAAAATGCTCAACTCCCAAGCCACATTCGAGCCTCATTTAATAAATGAGCCAAACCTGTACATGAATGGGCTTGACTCATTTCTCCTCATTAGGGGCTCGGTTACACAGCCTTACTGGCCCCGTTGGCTTCATTTAATAGGCTTGGAGTAGGCTCATTTATGGGCTAGTTTAATAAGGTTGAATTACACACTGTAAACTGTAGTGCGCTTGAAATTAGGGGCTATCTAGCATGGGCTTGCTTAGCCTAAGTTTCATAACATGACTTTAGTAATATGGTCAATGCCCAAGGCAAATAGCTGGCTTGTGGGAAATTAAACCATAAGGCAATATTAGTAAGAGTCCCCTTTGAACCTTCGCATAACAAAACCTTAAGAGCCTCTTGTGCCACAGTGAGAGGTTCCAAACAAACCAAACCGTTCACGAGCATCTTGGTAGGTTGATAAGGGACTTTGTGGATGGAGAAAAATGCTAGGATCTTTAAAGATCAAACCACATCTTCGTATTTGCTTCAGGATAGAGTTGTGTTTCTTGCTTTTAGGCTTTGAATGAATTTCTTCTTTTATCTGTTAAAGAATAACTCAAGTCGCCAAATTTTATCTGAGGTCAAAAGTTAATACCTTTTCTGTCTAGAATTATTGCATTTATTTCAAAATTTATTGACCACCTAGAAAAGTTCCCATTGGCAAGTAATTGAACTCTTTGTCGAAGATTAAAACCTCGACTGTGAATTTAATTGCTGGAGATTTTTATCTGAATGAGTGTTGCTTGTCCTTTTAAAAAAGAAAAATATAAATGATATATATAATTGAACTCTTTGTCAAAGATTAAAACCTCGACTGTGAATGTAAATGCATGGAGATTTTTATCTGAATGAGCGAGCATTGCTTAACCTTTTGAAAAAGAGGAAGAAAAGATATGTTTGTGTGTGTATATATATATACACACAACTTCAGTGCAATTATTGTTAGCATGCATGTAATATTTCCAAGTGGCTCATTCTTTACTCAATATTTGCACCATATTTTTCATACTAACAGATTGGAGATCGATCTTTATGAGCAATGTGTTTAATCAACATTTTAAATAATCCTTTTTCCAATTATTTTTGTTTTTCAGGGCAGGGAAAATATTGAGCGTCTGGAAATAACTGGTGTTGGAGATCCATCTGGTCGGGGCCTAGGTTTTAGCTATGTCCGTACTGCTCCACGGGCTCCAATATCAAGTGCAGTGATGAAGAAGAAAGCAGCTGTTGGTCGAGGTGGTTCAACTGTCACTGGAACAGATGCAGATCTGCGTAGGTTGAGCATGGAAGCGGCCCGAGAGGTTTGTTGATTTTTACGAAGAATTTATCATTTTGAGTTCTTCGTAAGTTCTTGATGATGCCTAATGCTATCTAGTTGTTGTCATAAAAAGCTTACTGAAAAGTTATAGTGCATTTTCCTTGTCAGTAGAAAATTTCTAACTTATATGGAGCAATTTCCTAGTTATGTCCTACTTAGCAGGTTCCTCAAAAGGTGGTCTGAATATGGTGCTTGACTCCAGCATTTTTGTCTGAGGTAGTTATTTCTGAGACTTAGTGATGCAGAACTAGAAGCCAGTCAATGGTTAGACCCTCATTGGAGGCTGATTAAGAAGAATGAGGGTAGGGAATTATTCTATTTGAGCCCAATAGATGTAGGAGTAATCAGTTTAGATTACATTTTTGTGAGGGTTTGTTTACAATTTGTCTTAGGAGCTTTTTATTTAATTAGCTACATGAGTTGGGAAAATTGATATCAATTGTCAAGCGATGTCTATAAGTGATCATTTATGGTACCTAGGTTCATTTATTCATAACGAATGGAAATTTGAGGACTTGGATCATAAAATTTATGCAGTATGGATGAGACATCATACGAATGAAAATAAAAGAAGAAATGCTTGTATGGAAAAATTTAGAGATGGTATATAGGAGAAGGATTTATTTAGGATGTTTTAGGAACATGCCACAACGTGGATGTGCTGTAGTCCTCCTCAAGTGAGATTTGAGTCAACTCAGAGGCACCAAAAGGAGTAGGAGGAAGCTCAAAATTAATGGTTTGAGTGACGAATGATATTATTTTATGAATGATAGATGAGAAATGATATCTAGAAATTTAGAAGTAAATTAAGCTATTTTTGAAGTAGAATGATACAATAGAATTAGTCTATCCAACTTTAAGTGGTTGCGTATAAGGTGTAATTGAGTGGAGAGAAGTCTCGCTTTTTTTTTCCTCTTGCTCGATATAAGATGGGTAATGCATATGCTATTTGTTTTTAGGAGTATTCCTGCATAGAAAACTTTGTTGTGTGAGCCTTGGTTCCCTGTCTTTTTAGAATTTCATCCATGCAATTCTGATAGCTCTTATTCTTTTGAGGATGGCTCTCTTTCATGGGATTTCCATATCTTTCAGGATGTTAATGAATGATAATTAGATGAACTTGCCAAATTAATGATAGTTGTAGATTCTTTCGTTCCACATTTGATATGTGAGTTGTGATGCTCATATTTGGCTTTGGATAATTCTGGAATGTACTCTTCCAAATCCTTTCTATTGCATCCCCAATGCTATTCCTTAGGAGAATGTTACTTGGAAGATTTAAGACATTAACCTCCACAAGTTAGGCCTGCAAACATAAGCTGCTATTAAGTATTTAGGCTAAAATGCTAAACTTATTACTGAGTTTGAATGAGAGACATTGGTGAGGGAAGAATGGCTGTGAGGAAAAAGTATCTATAAAGTTGTAATCGATGTCGAAGGATGGGTTTTCATTACTTATTTAGAGTTGATTAAGAAGTTTTTGACATTGATTGAGTAATAATGTATCTTTACACATTACTGAATTTGCAGATGGGAGACCAGCTTTCTTGGTGATGGATGACGGAGAATTTACGTTTTAGGCAAATTAAGCAATTCCGATCAGGACCTTGTGGGAATGGTATTAATCTATGGGGTGTAATACTATGGACAGAAAGGGGCTTCCTTAACTTGAAATTGCTCTCAAATAGATGGGCTCGCTTCTTATGCCTTGAGATATTTTGGGAGGTTGGGTGATACAAATCTATTAGTAATTCTAGAGAGTCGCAGCCTCATGGTGGTGGCTGTTCTTTAAGGCCTTGAAAAATGTATCTAATGTTAGGAGGAAAGTGCTTTGAGCATCATAGGGGCTGGAAGGAGATGCTGTGGTTGCAGATAACTGAACATCCATAGAAAAGGGCGGAGGGAGGGAGAGTATCTTCTAGACTATTGGAGGGGTTATGAATGCTGATATGCTCTGAAAGCTGCTGATGTTTGATTTGGGATTTTCTGACGAGGTGTGATTCACTATCAAAGGGATTTGGCAAGGAATTGGCAGGGAGATTTTCAGATAAGATGCACAATTTTAGAAATGGAATGATTCCTTTGACCGTATGATTTCAACTTTTAAGACAATTGAGCCTAATTTCTCTGAGCCTATGGTTGCGACCTCTTCTGGGTACCCAGAAAGTCTTCCTCCCATGGATTTTCTGTGTTTTCTGAAAAGAAAAGATTGCAACTCCACTAATAACTATTCTCTCCTTGATTGAAGGTGATGTAGAAAAACCAATGATTATTCTGTGAATATGTAAATTCTACCTCTTATCTTTGAACAAAGCTGCCTTTAATTAGAAGTAATGTTAAACTGCCACATGGATCCATTGGGAGACGTCGTGAGAGTGGTTATTCTATCAGTATTGTGTTTCTCGCCAGAGCTCTGGCATCGTTGCTCCCCTCATCTCTTCATGCACTGACTAGTTAGAGTTAAGAGACTTGGATTTTGAGAGGGCATCTTGTTAGTTGGAATTCTCTGGATAAGGTTTTTATTAGTAAGGTTTAGGTGAGAGGTAGTGGTCTTGAATGAGGGGTTATTTATATGATGTGTCTTTCTCACATTTTTGCTTATCATGTTTGTAACATTTTATTTATTCCCATTGCCAGGTTCTCCTAAAGTTCAATGTTCCAGATGAACAAATTGCAAAACAAACTAGGTGGCATCGAATTGCTATGATACGCAAACTTTCCAGTGAACAAGCTGCATCAGGGATCAAGGTTGATCCCACAAATATCAGCAAGTATGCACGTGGTCAGAGGATGTCATTTCTTCAGTTTCAGCAGCAAACCCGAGAAAAGTGTCAGGAAATTTGGGATCGACAAACTCAGAATCTTTCATCCATTGATGTTGATGAAAATGCGAGTGATTCTGAAGCAAACAGTGACCTGGATTCCTTTGCTGGAGACCTAGAGAATCTGCTGGATGCTGAGTGTGAAGAAGGGGAAGAGGGTAACTATGAATCTAAGCATGATAAAGTAGGTGGTGTCAGGGGCTTTAAAATGAGAAGGCACCAGTATCTAGCTCAGGCAGAGGAAGAAATTGAAGATGAAGCAGCTGAAGCGGCAGAATTATGCAGGATGCTCATGGATGGTAGGGAATATTGGTCACTAACATATTGGTATTTTTCTTTAATTTTTTAGTGGTTGTTCGAATTTGAAACTCTTCTATGTAATATATGAAAATTTTCTATCCAATTGCATTGCATTTTTGTTGAGTCTATCTTTAGGGCTTCTGGATTGAAGATGAAAATAATGTTTTGGGACATCTCTAGAATGTTGGTGGCTAGTTATACCATGATGAATCCTACAGAATTTACTCTTTAGGGTATGTGCATTTGTGTGTGTTGTGTGGCGTGTAACCTATAAATAAAATAAAATAATAATAATAAAAAATCAATGAGCAAAACAGATATTGGGCCTCATCTGATCTTTTAAGCTCTTTCCTGAAGTGCCTTGCATATATATGCTGAAAATGAAGAGAACTTTTAAAATTATTCAATGTATAGCTGACTGGGTACTGTTGTACAGATGATGAAGCTGATTGGAAGAAGAAGATGACGATAAAAGCTGTCAGGGAGGAAGCATTGTTAGGAGGATCACAATCAAGTTTTGGTTTTGAAACTGCAGGATGGATCAAGAAATCTAGTGCAGCAGCCAAGCCAATTTCCAGCAAAGCCCTGCCGGAAGGATATTATGCACCGAAGAACATTGTTGACCCAAAAAATGTAAGAATGCTCTGCACCATCCATGACTTGTTTACTTCCCAAAACTATTTGGATATGGACATCATGTTTTGACATTAGCACAATTTTTGAAGCACCTGTGTTTGTTAAAATCTGTGCTAAAAGGGAGCATATTTTGGTGGCAGGTTGAAAGTCTTTTCCCTAAGAAGAAAATGTTCAGAAAAGGAAAAACCATGAAAAAGAATGATGTTGCACATACTGGTTTAGTCCATAAGAAAGTTAAAATCATGGCAGATGGAGATGGAGTTAAGGTATTTTTGGTTCTTTATTTTTATTTTTTTTAGTGATGAGTGTTAATCTTTATTTTATTTACTAGAAATACACCTGCGGTTCAGTATTTATATTTTATTAAAAATATCATGATATTATACATAGTATTGATTCCGCCTCTATCTTGGGACCTTGGTCAATTGCCAGAATTCTTCCCAAACAGTACTCCAAACTCAAAAAGAAAAAAGCTACCTATGAAGGAACCTTGCTTCTTCAAACACACATCCCTCCAGCTAAAATCCTCTTTATTAGCACCTCATGATGAGATTTAACAGGAGCAAAACCTGTTTTTCCTGTGGCAAATACATTTTATTCTCCTGATCTCTAATTTTTACCTATATTAATGACCCAAAAACTAACACACCAAAGGAATTTCCTGGTCCCTAAAATTCCTTACCGGCAACAGATTACAATTCAAGGATGCATAACTTAGATCCAAACTGAATTCACCATCGATCTTCATCCGCAGATTGGATACCTGGAAAACTTGGGGTAAGTTTGTGTATATGTTTTAGCCACCATTCTATGTTTTTAATCACTCAAACAATCTGTTGTGCACAATTTGAAATACCATAATCCTGTGTCTATGGTTGACTCTCTGGGAGGAAGAGGAACAAACTTCGATGCACAATTTTGGTGAGGTGTATACATCTATTATTCTGTTATTGACCTCTAATCCAAATCAGCCACGGCTTTTTGTTAAGACTTGTGATGAACTTAGTTGGGATGAGTAACTAAGAATCTTCAAAAACATGTGAATAGCACTAAGAAGTTAGCAATTGGTCAAAACTAGTGGTCAGCTTACTGGTTAAGGCAACTATAAATGCATTGGTCAATGGTGGAGGCATGGTCTGATTTTGACACAGTAATATAAGTAGCCTGGAAGACATTTCCTGTGCCATAGATCCAAAGGCAAGAGGAACACTAGGAAGACAACTCAAAAAAGATTGAGGCATGTCATATAAGGAGTGAGATGATTCACCATTGTTACTGAAGCTGACATTGTAAGGAACATTGAAAGAACCTTTAAAGTACAAAGGTATCCAATAAGCACTTTTTTCAAACTTGGATCCAGTTTTATCCATACTGAGAGTGATGTCCAACTGTCCCAGTACATCCAAATGCGTTGAAACCAAGAGAGAAGGGGTCCTTAAAAGCCAATGGCTGAAAATGGAGGCAGATTCTAAATGCAAAAGATTGCTGATGATTGATAAGAAAACGAGAAGTCAAAAGAGCATTCTTCTGGTATGGTTTGTGACAGTTGTGAATAATAATAGAGTAATCACCAGCTAATAAATATTAATTCTTGCATTATACTACTATTTTGTTGAGTACAAATGCAAAATAAGAATAGTAATGCAGCCTTGGAACTCCAATGAATAGTGTTGAGATTTTGATTTAAATAAATGACCTAACTTGAAGATGGGTCACTCCCTCTATTTATAATACAAATCCAATACATTCTAATGACAGTAATACCCTTACTAACTCTCTCTAATAACATTCTAACAAACTTAATAATAATACTAAAATACAAAAATAACCCCTATTACTCCCCCTCAATCTAGAGCTTAAATATCATATGCTCTTAGCTTGTAACAAACAAATTTAACACGAGCACCCCCCAAAGCTTTGGTAAACAAATCAGCAAGTTGCATATCAAACTTCACATAAGCAGTAGGAATGATCTTCTGCACAAATTTCTTCCAAAAAAAATGGCACTCAACTTCAATCTGTTTCGTCCGCTCATGAAAGACTAGGTTGGAGGCAATATAATGAGCAATTTGATTATCACACATCAATGTTGAAATGTGGAAAATAAAATTGAATATTCCACCACACGTATGAAAAAGATTGCATTCCCTTTAAATAGATATAATTCTCATCTAATTACTAGGAATATTTACAACCTACTGAA
This sequence comes from Malania oleifera, assembly GCF_029873635.1. Taxonomy (NCBI): domain Eukaryota; kingdom Viridiplantae; phylum Streptophyta; class Magnoliopsida; order Santalales; family Ximeniaceae; genus Malania; species Malania oleifera. The sequence goes on along the minus strand of NC_080425.1, from coordinate 21,495,228 downwards.
AATAGAATATCCTATTTAAAATGGAAAGCAGTAAAATAGGAAAGGTAACATGCTACCCAAATCCCCTAGGATCGTGTAACCAAAAATAGCTAACAAATCAACTGATTTGTTAGCTGTAAATCTCCTAAAGATCAGCCTCTAATAAAGGCTGACAGATATCTAATAATTCTACACTTCCCCTAAAGTTGGTTATAAATATTGATTAGCCCCAGCATGGAACTCAGATCATCAAAATTCTTTCTTGGCAGAACCTTGGTAAGGATATTGGCTGTTTGGAGACATGTAGGCACATACAACATCTTGATTATTCCTTCCTCTATTTTTTATTTTATGAAATATCAATCAATCTCCATGTGTTTTGCTCTATCAAGATGCACTGGGTTCTTTGCAATGTTGATGGCTGACTGATTGTCACAGAACATCTTCATGAGTTCTTCCCCTGAAATCTTTAATTCCTTTAGAAGCCTTCTTAGCCATATTCCTTCACAGATGCCGTGTGCCATTGCCCTGAAATCAGCTTCTGCATTGTTTCTTGACACAACTGATTGCTTCTTACTTCGACATGTAACTAGGTTTCCCCACACATATGTGTAGTACCCAGAAGTTGACCTTCAATCATGTATTGATCCTGCCCAATCTGCATCACTGAATACTTCAATATCTCTTCTTTGATTCTTCTAAAAAAATAATCCTTTAGCCGGTGGTAGCTTCAAATATCGTAGGATTCTATAAATTGCCTCCATATGTTCTTCATTGGGATTGTTCATGAATTGACTCACCATATTAACAGAGAAGCCAATATCAAGTCGGGTGTGAGATAAATATATAAGTTTTCCAACTACTCTATGATATTTGCCTTTATCCATTGGTGCACTGTCTTCCTTGGCTTCTAGCTTGGTTGTTGAATCCATAGGAGTATCTACTGGCTTGCATCTCAGCATCCCAGTCTCTTTCAAAAGATCTAGAACATATTTCCTTTTGGAGACAAAGACCCCCTTCCTTGACCGTGCCACTTACATGCCTAGGAAGTATTTGAGATTCCCAAGGTCCTTGATTTTGAATTCTTTAGCTTGAAGACTTTTGAGACTACTCATTTCCTCCTCGTAATCTCCCGTTAGAATGATGTCTTCCAATTATACAATGAGGATAGAAATTTTTCCCTTTAGGAGAGTATTTAACAAATAATGTATGATCTGATTGACATTGAGAATAGTCATACCTCCTGACAACCTTTGTGAATCTCTTGAACCAGGCTCTTGGGGATTGCTTGAGCCCATATAATGATCTTTTGAGTTTGCAGACTTTGTTGTGTGTAGCTTGTGTCTCGAATCCAGAAGGAATTTCCATGTAGACTTCTTCAGCTAGGTCTCCATTGAGGAAGGCATTCTTGACATCTAGTTGGTGAAGAGGCCAATCTAAATTTGCTGCCAAAAAATAAGAGGATCAGCACTGTATTTAACTTCGCTACAAGGGAAAATGTCTCTTCGTAATCGATTCCATATGATTGAGTGAATCCCTTTGCTACCAGCCAAGCTTTGAATCGGTTAACACTTCCATTTTCATTGTATTTCACAGTGAATATCCATTTGCAACCTATTGGATGTTTTCCAGTTGGTAATTCTGTGATCTCCCATGTTTCATTCTTTTCTAGTGCACTGATTTCTTCCGAGACAGTTGCTTCCTTTCAGGTGTACTGAGAGCCTCTTGTATGTTATTAAGAACTTGGATTTTGTCGAGATTGGCAACAAAAGATCTAAAATTCGATGACAACCGCTGATATGACACAAAAGTGTATATTGGGTGTTTTGTGCATAATCTCACACCTTTTCTCACAACAATAGGACAATCACTCTCATCATTAGTTAACTCATTATGGGAAGTCTCGGGACCAGAGTTACCTGGTGGATTTTCACTTGATCTAGGGCTCGGATTAGACTCTTGGATTTGCTCAAGGGATTCTTGTTGTTCTTTCTCCTTTTGGTTCCTTCTCCTCCGTGAATAGGTAATCAACTCATCATTTTTTTTTCGGTTAAATAGTGTCTAGATTCTGATGTTTCACGGTAGATTCTACGAAGGGATGTGAAGGAGAAATGGAGTCAGCACTTGGAATAGATTCAGATATTTGTGATAGGTGAGAAGGGCAGAATCAGAAGAAGGGTGAGATAACTCTTCAATATCCCACAGCTGGAATTCCCATGTAATCTCCCCCTAAATTTCTGATTTGGGGTAATATGGTTGTCGCTAAAAAAAAGTGACATCCATGGAGTGATAATATCTTTAGTAACTAGTGAATAGCATTTATAATCATTTTGGTTTGAAGAGTACCCGATAAAAATGCACTTAAGGGTTCTAGGATCAAGTTTACCTCGGTGTTGACTATGAACATGAACAAAAGCTGAGCACCCAAATACTTTGAAGGGAATAGTGGAGATGAGTCGAGTATTGGGAAAGGACTGAATTTGAGTTTGACAGGGAGTTTGGAATTTCAGAACGTAAGAGGGCATCCTATTTATGAGGTAGGCTACAGTGAGAATGGTTTCACCCCAAAAGTGTTTCGGTACATGTGTAGAGAACACAAGGGAGCGGGCAACATCTAGTAGGTGTCGGTTTCTTCTTTAGGCAATTCCATTTTGTTAAGTGTCAACACAGGAACTTTGGCTTATTATACCTTGACTCAAAAGACAATCATCAAGAATGAATTTGAAATATTCTTTGGCATTATCAATTTTTACAATCTATATTTTTTCTTGGAATTGTGGTTGGATCATGGTGTTAAAATTTTTGAAAATCAGACTTGCCTCTGACTTTTCTTTAATGAGGAATATCCGCGTAAGTCTAGTGTGATCATCTATAGAAGATATAAACCAGCGAGATCCAGTAATATTCTTGATCCTAGATGACCCCCACATATCACTACGAATCATTGAAAAGGGTCAGGATGCTTTGTAGGGTCAGTTGGGATAAGAGTTGCAAACATGTTTTGAAAATTGACACATCTCACATTGAAAATCATTTGGATTTTTATTTTTGAATAATGAAGGAAAGAGTTTCTCGAGATACAAGAAATTTGGATGTCCTAACCTATAGTGCCACAACATAATTGCACTATCATTATTAGAACGAATGATAGAAAAATAACTTTGACTTCTAGACACTAAAGAATCGGATTTGTGAGTTGTTCCTTGAGGAAGATCATTAACCTCAAGAAGACAGAGCCCCAAGCACATCTTAGCACTGCCAATCGTCCTCCCGAAATCCAAGACCTGAAATTCACACATATTTGTGAAAAAATTTGTAACACAATTGAGATCCTAAGTGTTTACTAAAATTGCAATCCAAATTTGGCACTAATAGAACTGAGTTGACTATTAGGTTCTCTGAAATTTTAACAAAACTTGTACCAGCGACCTTTGAGAGTGAACCATCTGCTATCTTGACTGTTAAATTTTCATAACGGGGACTATAAGTAGAAAGAAAAAATTTCAATCTCCGGTCATATGGTTCGATGCTCTTGATCTATAATCCATGGACCTAGCTTCTCCTTTTTAACATTAAGACCACTTAAAAAATTATCTGTGCGCGCCAAAGAACCAATACCAAACATAGTATTAGGGGATGCTGAAGATTTTCTGAACATTTTCTCCAATAATTCTAGTTGCGCCTTGCTGAAGAGACTGGACTCGGGTGGTGTTGGTTGTTCATCTATCGAGACGAAATTTCCCTATCCTTCTCTGTCATTGGCAAAGCAAGAAGGTTTCCAATCTGCGGGTTTACCGTGGATTTTCCAACAGGTGTCCTTGGTGTGACCAAAACGTTGACAATGGTCACACCACGACCTCCCTTTCTTCGGTCTATTGTCATTGTTGTTATATGGATTTCCTCGAACTACAAGGGCTGAACTCTCCAGGTTTGTTGCAAAATCTTGAGGGCCTATCATTATTTTATTTCGGCTCTCCTCTCGGCAAACTTCTAAAAACGCTTCTCGGATATTTGGCAATGGTTTACCATTGGAGATGGTTATTCCCATTAAGTTTGTGTCTTGTAATGGGCATGAGGCTGCTATCTGAACTGTTGATGTTGCCTGATACCATGGCTTCCTTATTGGTGTTGACGTTTGAGACTGAATAGGTGGAGTCGTGTCTCCCGCTGGCCATACTGTATTTGGTCATATGGGAAGATTAGGGTTAATAGGATGCTCTGATACCATGTTGAAATATGGAAAATAAAACTAAATATTCCACCACACTTATGAAAAAAATTACATTCCCTTTAAATAGATGATAATTCTCATCTAATTACTAGGGATATTTACAACCTACTGAAAATAGAATATCCTATTTAAAATGGAAAGCAGTAAAATAGGAAATACCATCTACAAAATCAGGTAACATGCTACCCAAATCCCCTAGGATCGTGGAACCAAAAATAGCTAACAAATCAATTGATTTGTTAGCTGTAAATCTCCTAAAGATCAGCCTCTAATAAAGGCTGACAGATATCTAATAATTCTACAAAATTTCATGGGCTGAGAATATGAAAAGCCCAATTCTTCCAACATGCTCTTCAACTAGACAAGTTCACAAGTAGTGTGAGCCAAAGCTCCATATTCTAATTCAGAACTTGGCATGGCCACCACCATTTGTTTCTTACTCTTCCTAGAAACCAAATTACCACCGACCAAGATACAGCTAGGATTGTGAATCTTTGGTGGAAAGGCGACCCAACCAAATCTGCATCTGTAAGTCCATGAATATAAGTGTGACCCTAATCACAATATAGAAGACCTCTCCTAGGTGTACCTTTAAGATATCTCAAGATGCGAATTATTGCGTCCCAATAGCTTGCCCTCAGAGAATCTAGAATTTGACTCACAACACTTGTTGCAAAGGATATATCTAGCTGAGTGAATGCGAGATAATTCAACTTTCCAACAAGTCTCTGGTATTGTCCAGGATTAGGCAACAAATCACTTATATCTAGCTCTAACTTTTTGTTAGAATCTAGGGGTGCATCAACTGGTTTAGATCCCAACAATCTAGTTTCATCCTACAAATCTAGAGCATACTTCCTTTGTCGCAAAAAAGTTCCCATACAAGATCTAGATACTTCTATACCCAAGAAGTATTTCAATGGTCCCAAATATTTAGTTTGAAATGTAGTCTATAGAAGAAGTTTGAGACTCTGAATACCTTCATCATCATCACCTATGATAACAGTATCATCCACATACACAACAAGAAGGATCGTACTCAATTAAGTATGACGATAAAACATAGAATGATCCATTGCACACTATCAAAGACCAAACTCAAGTACTGCAACACTGAAACGACCAAACCATGCTCTAGGAGACTGTTTTAAACCATATAGTACCTTCTTGAGCTGACACACTAAGCCTTACTCCCCCTAAGCAACAAACCTAGGTGGTTGCACCATATAGACCACCTCCTTAAGAAGATCACCATGCAAGAAGGCATTCTTCACATTTAACTAATGCAGAGGTCAGTGATAAGTGGTGGCTAAGGAGGTGAACAGACATACTAATGTAAGTTTGGCAACAAGAGAAAACGTGTTAGAACAATCCAAACCATACACTTGAGTATACCCATTAGCAACAAGATGGGCCTTCAGACAAGCCACAGAATCATCAGGATTAACTTTCACAGTATATGCCCAATGACAACCCACCACAGACTTGTCAAGAGGAAGAGATACCAAGTCCCAAGTGCCATTGTCTTGTTTAGCATTCATCTCTTCAACCATAACATTCCTCCACCTAGAGTGGGCTAAGGCTTTCGAAATAGATTTAGGAAGGACAATAGATGATAGATACCAAGTCCCAAGTGCCATTGTCCTGTAAAGCATTCTCTCTTCAACCATAACATTTCTCCACCTAGAGTGGGCTAAGGCTTCCGAAATAGATTTAGGAAGGAAGAATAATAGGAGGGTGATTAAAAGTCATAGCAAATATACTTGGAAATGGGATGTTCGGTACATATGCATTTACCTTTTCGAATAGCAATGGGAAGATCAACATCATGGGAAATATGATCATTAGACAAGGAAACCAAAGGTGTGGTAGTAGAAGCTAGAGGGGACTTTCCTTCTTGGAGTCATCGTCATGAATACACTTGGAAATTAGGATGATTGAGGCGATGAGAGGGATTCGAACTACATGGAGACTTAGATGGTTGATTGGGCAAGGACAAGAAACTAGAATTTGGAAGATTAGGTAGAGGAAGAGACTCATTGAGCTCAGAAGCACTTGCAGACTGGGTGTTGTAAGTTATAGACTCAAAGAAGGTAACCTCTATATAAACAAAGAAGCTATGCGACATAGGACTATAACAACGATACCCCTTTTGAGTATATGAGTAGCCCAGAAAGATACATTTTATAGCATAAGGATCCAACTTATCCACACCAGGAGTTTGTTGATGAACAAAGGACACACCCCAATATATAAGGAGAGAGAGAAAAATGGTGAATTAAGAAAGAGAAGGGAGTAGGGAATTTTACATCTAAGAACAGAGGATGGCATCCTGTTAATTAGATAGCAAGCAGTAAGTACAACATCACTCTAAAACACTTTGGGTACATGCATTGGATACAGTAAGGTGCAAGTGTTTTCAAGGATATGTCTAGTTTTCCTCTTTGCAACCCCATTTTGTTGAGTATGGGCATAGGATGATTGATGGACAATACCGAATTGATGGACACAATGGTGCTTTCCCAACTAACAAGACTCACTTTCAAGACTAGACACAAAACTCAAATCCGGAACAAGATGTTTAAATTTTTTTAGTGAAGGGTGATCGAAGCGACAATGAATTTGGAGAGGTATTGTAACAAAAATGTAGGCAGTAGAAGGAGATAGCAGCTTGAAGTGATAAAGTCCACTAGTTTCACGCCCTTCGCCACTCGTCTTTCTCATCTTCCAATCTTCAATAACCACAAAATTAGGAAGAATGTTACTAACAATTCGTGGATTTAGTAATCTTTCTAACAAGCATAAGATTGAAAGAAACTTGGGAATATACAAAACTAAATGAAGAGAAATAGAAGAAGTGGGATTAATACTCCCAATTTCCTTGACGGTAGTAGTGGATCCATGGGCAAGAGTAATATAAGGTAAATTTATGGGATATTGAAGAGTAGAGAAGAAATTAGGTATACGTGTGATACGATCAATGGCAGTGGAATCTATGACCCAAGGACTAGGACAAGAAGTACTGGATGACAGACATACTGTGGGATTACCTGTTTGAGCAAAAGATGCAATGGGAAAGAAGCTTGTTGTGACGCTTGATACTACTGGATCTTGGAATACTTCTCCTCTGACATGGATACAGTACGTCTCCATCCCAAAGGTGTGGAGTTGGTGGTGGCTGCATTGGCAACACGTAAAGGTCTACCATGGAAATCCCAACTCTACTAAATAGTATGATTACCTTGACCACAATGAGTGCGCTTGCATGGAGTGCCTCTACCTCATCCATCTCTACCACCACGACCACTCGAACCACTTCGATAACTTTTGCGATTGTTTGGTATAGAACTAGAATCACCTTGTGTAGAAAAAGCTGTCCTCTCAGGGCCAAATGCAAAAGCAAGAGAATGTGTGCTAAAGGAAGCATAAAGGACACGAGAATAAACATCGGCAAATGATGGCAACTATGTACTACTAAGTATTTGGGATCAAAATGCTTGCTCCCTCTACTTCTGCATCTCACAAACGTTGGAGATTATAAGCTGCACGATGTTAAGCTCCTCATGAATACATTTCATTTCTCCAAAATAATATGCAATGCTCCTATCTCTTTGTTGTAACTGAAAGCACTCATGGGATAAATCATACATATGTGTATTGTTATTAGAGTATAGAAGCTTGGCATAATTCCAAATCTCTTTGTATGTATCTAGATGCATGCACATCTTTGCAATTTGTGGCTTCATCGAATTCCACAAGGATAAACAATCAAGGCATCTTCTTGATATTAGGTGGGGTCGGCTACATGAGTCCTTCTCCACCAATTTATGCCATATTCTATAAGGATTCATATCATAGTGATTTGACAAATTTTACGCTAGTTGTCGGCTAACTAATGCAACACTCCTCCTTTACTTGGGCTTGGGACCGGCTGTGTGTGAAAAGATTGGGACATTAAGTGCATCACAAGCAGAGTTGTTATCTGTGACGACGATGAAGGAAACATGTTTTTGGGATTCATAGACTCCATCCCAACACACAAACTAGAAGCCACACCAATGTCAGACAAGAAAAACAATCAAAACTAATTGGGACAACCACGGACGAGGTAAATGACTTGCTAACTGATATAGCACTGCCCAGCCTCACAACTCAATTTATGAACATTGCCACTGCTCCAAGAAACTCACAAAGAAGCCTTTACAAACACTGAACAAAAACTTAACGGATTACCATGAGCGCTTGGTCAAGAAAGATTGGATCTTTGAGCAAAAAACATACCTAACAGCTTGATAATATGGTCTAGAGAAGGAATCAGAGCATTGCAGGGGGGAAAAAAAAAGGTGGCCAGAAACTCTCTCTCGTGCCGGTGCATGGGGTTGGCCGGTGCTTGGGGCTGTTTCCAGTGATGGGATTTTGTGAGGGTAGGCTTTAGAGGGTTCTATTTTTGGCTATATGGTTGGTTTTTTGAAATAATGAAGGATGGAGGTAGACCTGAGAAGGGTAGCGACTGGGTGGTGCTTTCCGCCGACAGCTGAGTTTGAGAGGGTTTAGGTTGGATCATGCTCTAATAACATGTTGAGATTTTGATTAATGACCTAACTTAAAATGGGTCTCTCCCTCTATTTATAACATAAATCAAATACATTCTAATGACAATAATACTCTTACTAACTCTCTAACTAACATACTAAATAATATTGCTTAAAAGACATAAATAACCTCTAACAAATAGAAAGTGCAGAAAATATTCAGGTATCATAGAACAAATCCCGCTCAAAAGCAAATTAAGTTTGAATTTTTAGCACATAAAGATCTGAAAATATTTCATGACTCGTAATGATCTCTCATTAGAAACACCCATGTCAATGAAACATATGGATCCACAATGGAAAGCAACTCTGGATGGACCCAATATGTGAATGTAACAACTTTATTTATTTCTTAATGAGAAAAAGAAAGATTTATTGAGAGACAGAAAAAGAATATATAATACATAGGTGTAGTCTTCCCAAAGAAAAAAAAAAAAAGCAATACTGACAACGGAGTAAAGCTCAGTAAATCAAAGCTCTCCAGTCATGCTCAATGAGTAAAATGAACTCCTGTAAAAACATCAGTCACCAAACAACTTTATTATTTATTCCGAGGGGTTAGCACTCTAGTATTTACCTGCTTGACAAGCCACACATGCAATGTGTAGTCGTACAAAGCAAGGCAGCACTGAGAACCAGACTGATGTTGGGCAAAGGTTCAAAGCAACATAATTACAATTATAATACTGGAAAAAAAAATATATGAAAAATGGCACTCCCAGTGTTCCTGGCCCATAAGGCTCCCCGCTTTGCAAGGATAGGGGGAGGATCATCAGTATAAGCAGCCTTACCCCAGTTTCTGTGCAGAGAGGCTGTTTCCTTGGGCTTGAATCTGTGACCAACTGATCACAAAGGGGCAATGTTACCATTGATCCAAGGCCTGCCCTGAAGATTGGCAAAAATACATATAAAACTACTACTAACTCACTTGTAATATTTTCAAGAAAGCTATGTCTAATGTCAGAACATGTGACAGAGAACAGAGGATGGTGAGAATAAGAGGTTTGAGTCTAACATCTTCTTCCCTTCCTTCCGTCCCCTCCAAAAAAATTTTTTTTTACAATGATATCACCCATGGTATATGGCTTCCAGCCTCATCAGAAGGCCATGATGTAAGTTATCCTTTTCATTCAGAGAGGATATGTGCGCAATTTGAACCTATGATCTTGAGGTTTGGATTTAGCACCTGTCCCATTGCACAAAGACTTGGACTTGCCCTACCCTTGCAACCCTCTATGGGTGATATTACTGTTTGTCATTTTCCTTTAATATGCAAAATGTCTGCCCCACATTGCAGGTTTAACTGTTAGTTTTATTCTATGCAAATAGATGTTTTTTTCCTGTGATTCTTGTGAAGAAAAACACAAGCACTTAGTTTTTTTTTTCTTTCTTAACCAGATTGTAAAGGAAAAAAAATCAGCTAGAGAAACCTTCGTCTGTGGAGCTTGCGGTCAGGTATGTAACCAGTAATTGTTGTTAGTGCTGGGAATATATTACAAGTTCTCATTGTTATTGTTTACTTCTTCTTGCATCAGCTTGGACACATGAGGACAAACAAGAATTGCCCCAAGTATGGAGAAGACTTAGAAATGCAGAACGAAAACATATACCTAGAGAAGGCATCATCAAAATCCAATCTTGTGGATGCTTCTGCTCAGCCCCAGCAGAAACCTCTGATAAAGAAGCTGATACCAAAAGGCGCAACAAAAATTGTTCTGGTAGAAGCAAATGAAAGTGAGAATTTTGGTTCGAAGCCAAAATTTCTCCCATTGAAGTTTAAATGTGGTGGTTCTGAAAATCCTGATAACATTGCACCCGTAATTGCCCCAAGTTCTGAACGACCTGTTTCTTCTGATGTTGAAACTGGGAATAAGTCCACAGCTAAGGTTAACAAAATAATAATTTCCAACAAGATGAAACCTGAAGAAGTACATATTGAATCCCATAAACCCTCCATCGTGATACGGCCACCAGCTGAAATTGAGAGAGATATGCCTCGGAAGAAAATTGTGATTAAACGACCAAAGGAGATTATTAATTTAGACCACTTCAATCATGAAGGAAGTGCTGGTCCTGAGTTCAGGAAGACTAAGAAAATCGTGGAACTGTCGAAGCATGGAGAGCAGAACATGTTTGTGGCTGAGGTAACAAAGAGGAAAGCTAGAGAGGATAAAAGATGGTGGGAAGAGGAAAAGAAGAGAAGACATGCTGAGAGACAGAGAGGAGACAGAGCTAGGAAGCAATATGAAGAAGAGATGAGGATGCTAGAAGAACAAGACAGGCTAGCTGAGATTAGAAGATATGAGGAAGCCATAAGAAGAGAGAGGGAGGAGGAAGAACACCAAAAAGCAAAGAAAAAGAAGAAAAAGAAAAGGCCTCAAATGAAAAATGACTATTTAGAGGATTTCAGGTCAAGAAGAAATGACAGAAGATTGGCAGAATGGGACCAAACTGCAAAAAGGAGACCTGTCTTTGAGTTGGGAAGTTATAGTTCGGACTGTGGACCCCCAACGAAGCGCCGCAGAGGAGGAGAGGTACTTTGCTCATTCTTTGTTACTACAATCTTAACTAAGCTATCTCTTATGGGTTTGTTGCATCATTTTTTACTGCTTTAGTTCTCGTACATTCCAAACATAGATAGTTGCAGATCAATCCCACAGTACATTCCTATTTATTTAAGACCTGAAGAAAGTTCTTTTTATTTTAGTTTTAAATTTAGTTTTATTTCTTTTATAGTATTTATTTTCTTTATCATATTTTTTGATTGTATGCTACAAAAAAACAAGAAGCAATTGTTACCTTCTATTCTGGATAAGTTGCAGGAGGCTAACTTTGGCATTGAAAGAGAATTATTCTATTTTCCCCATCATTTTCTTCTTCTAGAGGAAAGAATTTTGAAGAGGCCATCAGATATCCCGAGTTTATTAGTGATTTTCTTTGATGATGCTGCTACAAAGGCTAAATCAGTTTTGATACAGCAGCAATCATTTATTAAACTAACTTCTATTTCTATCCTCTTGAGTTTATAGTTTGTTGATAGAAATTAGTAAATCATAGAGGAACTGCACAAGTGCACAACAAATTGAGTGAGGCCAAATGGCCAATTATGCATGGAGTTAATGTGTAAGCGGAAGTTCATGAATTCTATTGAATTAATTCTTCATATGTACATCACAATCTTTATATAATACAATTCCCTATTCTAAACAAGGAAATAATCTTCTTCCCGAATAATATCAAATCCCCCACATTTACCCACTTTCCTAATTAATTATTTACAATAATACTTGGGATTTTAACACTCCCCCTCAAGTTGGATTATAAATATTAATCATCTCCAACTTGCTAATGAGATCATCAAAGCTCTGTCGTCCCAACCCTTTAGTGAAAATATCTGCAGTTTGTTCCTTGGTAGGTACATAAATCATACAGATAATTCCTTCTTCGATTTTCTCTTTGATAAAGTGTCTGTTCACTTCCACATATTTAGTCCTGTCATGTTGAACTGGATTGAGAGAGATGTTGATAGCTGCCTTATTGTCACAATAGAGTTTGATAGGAAATTTCACCGGGACCTGTAATTCTTCCAAGAGTTTCCGTAACCACAGTCCTTCACATATCCCTTGAGCAACTGCCCTGAATTCCGCTTCAGCACTACTACGAGCCACCACGTTCTGTTTTTTGCTTTTCCAAGTTACCAGATTTCCCCAGACGAATGTGCAATAACCTGTGGTGGATCTTCTATCTTCCACTGATCCTGCCCAATCTGCATCTGTAAAGATCTCTACTTCCTTACTTTCACATTTCTTAAAGAAAAGTCCTCTTCCCAGGGATCCCTTGAGATATCGAAGGATCTTGTATACGGCATCTAAGTGGGCCTCTTTTGGTGAATGCATGTGTTGGCTTACAACACTGACTGCAAATGCAATATCTGGTCTAGTATGTGATAGGTAGATTAGCTTGCCAACCAACCTTTGATACCTTTCCTTTTCAACTGGTATTCCACAGTCTTCAACCCTCTTTTACCACCTCAATCAGTGTTTTGCTAAGTTTGCATCCAAGCATGCTAGTTTCAATTAGGAGATCAATAACATACTTTCGCTGAGAGACACTAATTCCCTTTCTCGTTCTTGCCACTTCCATGCTCAAAAAATACCGCATTTGTCTCAAGTCTTTAACTTCAAATTTAGCAGCCATAACTTTCTTCAATCTCTCCATCTCTACTGTATCATCACCAGTAAGGATTATGTCATCAACATACACTATTAGAATTGTTTTCTTACCTCTTTCGGTCTGCTGGAAGAATAAGGTATGATCTGATTGCCCCTGTTGATAACCTTGATTATTTATTACTTTTGCAAATCTATCAAACCATGCTCTGGGAGATTGTTTGAGCCCATACAAGGACTTCTTGAGTTTACACACTCTGTTTTCTTCACCTTTCCCACTAAATCCAGGTGGTATGGTCATGTATACCTCTTCTTCTAACTCACCATTCAAAAAAGCATTTTTAATATCAAGTTGTTGTAATGGCCAATCTAAATTGGCTGCCAAGGATAAGAGAGCCCATACTGTATTTAAGTTTGCCACTGGTGCAAATGTTTCTGTATAGTCAATGTCGTGAGTCTGTGTGAATCCTTTTGCAACAAGCTTGACTTTATATCTTTCAACTGTCCCATCAGATTTATATTTCACTGTGAAGACCCATTTATAGCCCACTGGCTTCTTCCCTCTTGGCAAATTTATCAACTCCCAAGTTCCATTTTTTTTCTAGAGCTCGCATTTCCTCCATGACTGCCTCTCTCCATTTAGGTATTTCTAGAGCTTCCTGAATGTTCTTTGGTACTTTCACCCTGTCAAGGTTAGAGACAAAAGCACGATATCCTGTAGACAAGCTGTTATAAGGCATGTATTTAGACCAAGGGTATTGAGTACACGACCTGGTTTGTTTTCTCATTGCAATAGGTAGGTTGATATCATCAGGTACCGGATTATCAGAAGAAAGCTCAATTACCAGATCACGATTGGACATTGACTCATGGTTATTTGGAGCCATCATCGGTTCCAACGTTCTTGGTGCCTCACGTATGAGATTCTCCCTATTCTTTGTGTTTGGCTTTCTTGAGTAAACAAGTAAGTCTGCGTTGTTTTGCTTTCCTGTATCTCCCCTTGAGGTTAAGTGTTCTGTTGTGTTTGGTAGGTCAGGAATTGATGCAATGGAAGACTCGATAGATGGGTCAGGGAATGAAGCTACAGAAGGCTCAATAGATGGTACGGGTTCAGATGACATAATCAATAGTATAGAAGTCAAAGAACCGATCTTCACTCCATGTCTCCCCCTGAAGAGAGGGCTTTGGGAAATAAGGAGTGGTTTCAAAGAAAGTAACGTCAAGACTAACAAACAGCCTTTTGGAAACTGAATCATAGCATTTGTAGCCTTTTTGAGTAGGGAAATAACCAAGGAAGCCACATTTAACGGCACGTGGATCCAATTTGTCCCGGTTGTGTGCATGAACATGAACAAACGTAGTACAACCAAAGATTTTTAGCGGAAGACTGGATGGAAGACGAGAGGCAGGAAAGTGTTCCTGGAATTTCTGAAGAGGAGTGACAAAGGAAAGTACTCGACTTGGCATTCAATTAATGAGATGTGTGGCTGTTAAGATGGCATCGTCCCAAAAATAGTTTTTCATGTTGGTAGTGAACATTAACGCCTGGGCTACTTCAAGTATATGTCTATTTTTCCGTTCAGCCACCCCATTTTGTTGAGGGGTATCCACACAAGAACTCTGATGAACAATCCCATTTTCTTGAAGATAGGTTCCCAGAATAGTATTAAAGTATTCCGTACCATTATCAGTACGTAAAATTTGGATAGTAGTCTGGAACTGTGTATGAATCATGGAATGAAAATTGATGAAAATGGAGCGGACTTCAGTTTTGTCTTTCAACAAGTAAACCCAACAAAGGCGAGTATGGTCATCAATAAACGTAACGAACCATTTTGTATTGGTGCGATTGAGTGAACGTGAGGGACACCACAAATCACTATGAATCATAGTAAATGGGCGAGATGGTTTGTATATGGATGATGGGAAGGAAGTTCGACTGTGTTTGGCAAGCTCACACACTTCACATTGAAACTCAGGAGACTTTTTATTTGAACAAATAGACGGAAACAAACGTTTTAAATATTGAAAATTGGGATGACCCATTCTTGCATGCCATAACAAAAGTTCACTATCTCTAGAAATAGATACAGAATCACAAATTGCAGTATTACATAGTTCACTCAAGCTTGCCTCCTCAAAGTAGTAGAGTCCCTCATGCGCTTTAGCAGTGCCAATCGTCTTCCCCAATGATAGGTCCTGAAAAACACAATGAGATGAAACAAATTTAGCAGAACAGTTCGAGTCTTTTGTTAATTGACTGATGGATAACAGATTGCAAGACAATTTGGGAACATGTAGGACTGATTGTAAAATAATCGAGTCAGATATGCAAATACTTCCTTTACCCGCAACTGGTGAGAGAGAGTCATCTGCAATTTTTACTCTCAAATTCCCAACATATGGTGAGTAGGATGAAAAACATTAATAAGAACCAATCATGTGATCAGATGCGCCCGAGTCAATTATCCATGGAGATTTGTAACAGGATGTAGTATTGAAAGCTGTCAGATAATTACCTCGGTGAGCCAGGGAACCAGAAGACTGACCCGATGTTTGAATTGACGAAATCAATTTGTACAACTGGTCTAACTGTTCAGGACTGAATGCACTGCTTGAAGAGGTATTGATTTTTTCTCCTTGTAATTTTTCAATTGACTTGTCAGTGCTAGTCTGGTACCCACGATTTTTTTGGTATTGTCTCAGCTTCCAATGTGCCGGTTTTTCATGAATTTCCCAGCAAGTATCTTTTGAATGACCTATTTTTCGGCAATGTTCGCACCATAATTTACCTTTTTGTGGTCGTTGGCTGGGTTGGTTGGATCCCCCTAGGCCTTTTGATACAAAGGCCGAGACATCAGGCCCATTAGTGTGCCCATTTAGATTTGGGGAGGATACAGGTAGGTCCAACCCGACAGGGTCATTTTGGGGTCTCAGCATTACGCGCCTTCCGCTTTCCTCCCTCCTCACTTCTGCGAATACCTCTCGGGTTGAGGGAAGAGGTCGTCGGCCAAGAATGCGTCCCCTCACGTCGTCCAGATCCCGGTTCAGGCCGGCAAGAAACTCGAAGACCCTTTCGTTCTCGAGCCTCCTTCGGTATCGCGTGCTATCGCCGGAGCACTCCCACTCCTCGTCGGTGCTTAAGTCGAGTTCCTGCCAAAGATGGGTCATCTCCATGAAGTACTCAGTAATGCCTTTCTCCCCTTGCCTCAGCAGCCACAGTCGGGTCTTGATTTTGAAGATTTGCGAGTAACTCTCAACATTGGAATACGTCTCACGAACAACGTCCCAAACATCCTTTGCCGTCGGCAAGAACAGGAAGATTTTCCCGAGTGATGGTTGCATCGAGTTGATGAGCCAGGCGGTGACCATGGAGTTTTCGGACCTCCATTTTTGCAAGGCAATCACGTCGGTAGAGTCGGGTTTCCTCCGTTCTATGGTAAGATAGCCAAGTCTCCCGTTTCCTTCGATCACCAACTTTATGGATTGAGCCCACTCACGATAATTTTTCCCGTTTAATTTCTCCACTGAGAGTGGAAAGGAGATATTGTCAAGTCCATTCGAACCCCCAACAGAAGTGGCCTCTGAGTCGCTGTCAATATTTGCAGACGAGGTCGACCCTCTGCTGTTGACGGTGCCGTTGGCCATAGTTAGCTAAGGTTGAGAAACCGTAGCTCTGATACCATGTAAGCGGAAGTACATGAATTCTATTGAATTAATTCTTCATATGTACATCACAATCTTTATATAATACAATTCCCTATTCTAAACTAGGAAATAATCTTCTTCCCGAATAATATCAAATCCCCCACATTTACCCACTTTCCTAATTAATTATTTACAATAATACTTGGGATTTAACATAATGTGCTTGTGCTTTTGTTGGGTTGTTCATCATGAGTACCAGCATAGTTCTTGTGCCTTAGATAGGGCTGGTCTATTTGGGGTGTGATTTTGGTCGTAGTTGTACCGGCAGATGTGACCAAACCATGTAAATCTTGTTCATACTGCAATATGTTTCTTTGTTTCATTTATCTGCTTCACCATTGCATTTGTTCTAGTGTTTATTCTTAACACATTGCATGTGTTTCTATTTGTTTGTTCATCAAGAAGATAAGCAGTTGTCAGAATTCTCTTGTTCAATATGATACTAAATTTTGTGTGTACACGAGATGATTCATGTTTAATTTTCCGTCAGGTTGGGTTGGCAAACATCCTAGAGAGAATCGTGGAGAGCCTAAAAGATGCATATGAGGTATCCTATCTCTTCTTAAAACCTGTGTCCAAGAAGGAAGCTCCAGACTACCTGCACATCATTAAGCGTCCAATGGATCTGTCCACAATAAAGGAGAAGGTGAGGAAGATGGAGTACAAGAGCCGAGAGGAATTTAGGCATGATGTCTGGCAAATTTCTTACAATGCCCACGAGTATAACATTGGACGCAACCCAGGTATTCCTCCCCTAGCAAAACAGCTTTTGGAGCTTTGTGACTACTTGTTAGAAGAATACAACACCAGCTTGACTGAAGCTGAAGCTGGTATTGAAAATAGCAACACTTAGGGATAGAATGTAGTTAGAACTAAGATCATTTTTTTTTTATATCACAATCCCAGTTTGGTACAACATTCCACACCCCCCGCCCCCCCTGTAGATTGGGGATTACAGTAGAGGGAGAGGGCTTCGGGCTTGGCTTATACATGTAAGTCTTTCAAAACATCGAGTTGCCTCTTTTTTCTTTCCCTTTGTACATATTTATGTTGATCTATGAAATAAAAGGTTTCTGTTTGAAATAGCATCATTCCAATGCTAATTTGCAGGTTGCTTTCAAGCATTGATTTCCTCAGTTAAAGTGCGAACCAAATTTTGATTAAAAAAACATATTAAAATAGTCATGATGAATTGGCAAAGTTGGCTTGGAAGAAATGCTAAAATAGCAGAGATACATAACATCAGTTAATAGTGTGAGAGATTTTTGCACCTATTTGAGATATAATGCTTGTTTAACAAAAGATTTTTTTTGTGCATTGCATCAACCATCTTGGATTGACCTGCAGAGTACTGCAAATGCTTTGCACACCTTGTTAAGGGGGACCTCAACTTAACACATTGCAGAGTACTGACGCAAATGCCTTGTCAGTGTATTTTTTAGCTTCTGTTTATTTATTCTTCCACAAATCTGTTCAATCTCATCTACAGAAGGAATTGAGACTCCCTGATAGTTTCATTGTTGGACCTGGCTTGTTTGATTATTTCAGCTATTTGATTCAACTATTGCTCTGTTAGAAGTCAAAAAAAAAATGTCAAAATTGTTTTGTTCACCAATCTGTTTGCAGTCGCAATTGCTATAATGGGCCAAATTTTGTCTGTTATTTGCTGCTTGCCTTAACCTATTGACTTCGAAAGATTCTGCAACTTTTAATATAAACGACAACAATAACAACATATTAGGCCTTATATGTCATTAGATAAGATTGGTCACATGAATCTTTTTCCATCAACTTTCATTGTCATGTATAATTTTCTCTGATAATTTTAGGTTAATAAACTCTTATCTCATTCTAAGTTATTTTAAGTTTGCCTCGACTTATTTTGGTGTCCTTCATGGTAACTCTCACTCTTCCTCACTAGTGTACTTTAGTTTGTGTTACAGGTATACAAATCATCTAAGTAGTCTACCATTTATTTTATTTTTTATAGCAGTTATGCTTAACTTATTTTAAATATGTTTATTATATAATGTATCTTTTAATGTTATACCACTCATCCATTCTCAGCATTCGTATCTCGATAATTTCTACTTTTTGCATATGTTGTTTCTTAGTTATTTAATATTTTGATCCATATGACATAATTGGTCTTATAGTCATTCTATAAGACTTTTCTTTTAATTTTAAGGGTATTTATGATCACACAACATGGTTAAAGTACTTTTTCATTTTATCTAATATGCTTTAATTATATGCTTTACATCTTTAAAATTTCTTTTTCTGCTTTCATAGTAGATCTAATGCATCATAATGTGCTAGAGTTATTGATATATTGACCATCAAGGTTAACCTTTTCTCTAATATTTCTCTTACTATGATTTAAATTAACTTTCATGTATTTTATCTTATTTCTATTTATTCTAAAATTTCTAAATTTTGACATTTTTTTCATAATTCTAACTTAAATTTTACTCCATCAATCAAGACAATTTTATTTGCAAACAACATATGTTATGGAATTTCATTTTGGATACCTTAAGCAGAAAGTTCTGAGTTTCAAGTAAAAATTTTTTTATTGCATTTCAAGTTTTTCATGCAATTGTTGAAAAATGAAAGGGTCATTAGACATTATTTAATTTTGAAAAAGAAAATAGAAAGATAAAAAAAAAATTTTTGCTACTAAGCAAGAGTAAAGTTTTTTGTATGGTCAGGATAATTTAAATTTCTATTAAAATCAATTATATAGTAAATTTTAGTTTTAATTTGTTTGTAATTTAATTTGAAAATTAATTTTGAGAGTTAAAATTAATTTTTCTTTTTAATAAAAGCTTCCTCGCAAGTTGATTTAAAATGGTTGTACTAATCTTTGTGTGAATAAGGGATCATTTGAAATCACTTATGTAGATGTGCTTTTTAGAAAAAAAGTGTTGAATTTAATACGTGTTGAAAATAAGTGTTAACTAGAAAAAGTGTTGAAAGTTATAAGTAGTGTTTGATTGTGTTTAAAATAAATAGTATTTGGACACTTACTTTTATTATAAGGTACTGTAAAATTATTTTTGAACATATTTAAAATTAAAAATATTAATATTTTTAATTAACAATTATTCTAATTATTTATAGTTAAAATTTAAATATTTCTATTAAAAATAATATAATATTATTATTTTTAATAAATAATAATCTTGTTATTAAGTTATATTTATGGCAGATTACTATCATATTAAATTATCTAGTACTAATTAAATTTAAAATTTTTAATTTATTTAATGTTAATTTAAATTAAGAAATAATTTGTGTTCCATCCAAATTGAATTACAATAACTAATAACTAATATTTTGTTTTAAATATATTTTAAATAAAAATATTAATATTTTTACAATTAAAAATTTAATGATAATTATACTATTTTTCTGATTAAAATTTAAATATTTTATATTAAATAAAATATAATAATATTTTTATTAATTAACAATAAATTTGTTATTAATGTATGTTTATAATATATGATTATCACATTAATTTATGTTAAAAATAGTACTAATACTAAATTTAAAATTTTTTATTTATTTAATATTAATTTAAATTTATAGATTGTTCTTTTTATTCATTTAAGAATTTAATTATATTTTATTAATACTTAATAGGTTATAATGCATGGTAAGGTAATATATGATTAATTTTTAATTAATAATTATTTTAGATATTATTTCAATTAATATTTAAATATTTTTATTAAGTAAAAAAATTTTATTTTTTATTAATAATAATCTTGTTCTTAATTTAAAAATATGATTATCATATTAATTTATGTTAAAATATTAATATTAATTTAAATTAATAGATGGTTTTTCTTCTTTATTCCAAAATTTAATTATGTTTCATTAATTAGTATATTATAATGCATAGTAAAATAATATATATTCATCTTCTATTGTATTTTTTTAAATTATAAAATAGTCACTAAATTTTTGTATATTTATAAAATTGACCATTTCTATGAACAGTATTAATTATAAGTGGTCAAAGACTATTCTGCTTAAATATTTCTCAAAAAAAGTAGTTCTGAAAAAGCATTTCTTGCAATTAGTGTTTGTTGCACTGCAAGCAAATTCCATTTTTTTTAGAAGTACTTATTTTAAGTACAACAAGTGTTTGTCTTAATAATAAGTGTTTGTCTTTTTCTCAATCAAAAAATTTGAATAGCCATAAACTAGCAATAACAAACATTTACCATTGCATTGATACATCATCTACAAGTTTTTTTTAGGTTACTATTAATTTGCAAAATAATTATTCCTTAGAATAGACGAGAATAAAATGAGAAATTTAGAAATGTAAGGGATAGACATTCACATCTATTCTTGTTGTTCTATTAACATAGATTGTGGAAGGAATTGATATTCCATGATAAAAGTTGAGAATAATTGTTCATTCTTTATTCTTATTCTTAGTTCATAAAAAGATTAGTTAGTCTCATTTGATTCTATCATTTCTATTGTGTGGTCGCGTGGGGTGTACAAGGTACTGCGAGTCTGTGATGCCAGCCTGCGAGTCTGCGACGGGCGGCGGCCGACGGCTGCTCAGAGGCCGTGAGCTTGCGACGCTGCGACTTGCAAGCCTGCGATGGGCCAACGGGCGTGCCTGCTGCATAGGTGAGAATGAGATCTAGGTGTGACGGAGATCTGCCAAGAGAATGAGATCTGGGCCGATTGGGCGTGCCTAAGAATGAGATCTGCGTGAGGGTCCTAGGCTGAGAGCGAGGGAGAGAGGGAGATGGGTAGCAGGGTTTATATATATATATAATAAGTTAAACGGGTCACCCAGTGGATGACTGGAGCCAAACCCACCTAACCTATTGTATACACAAAACAAACAATCGCACTTTATACCAATTGTTGTACGCAAAAGCAAACAATTGGCGCTCTGATTTTAATTGTTAATGCCTAGCGTGCACAGTGGAAGATCTCACACAAACTCACTAAACAATTAATGGAACAAGTAAGACAAGCACTCAATGATGAACTATACTAAATAAGCAATCACTTAACAATGAAAATAAATGAAAATAACAATCAAAGACATAAGAATTTACGTGGTTCGACATCACCTACCTCCGCGGGAGCAACGACTATTTTTCACTATCAATAATGTGAAGCTTACAAAGCTCTATGAAGCTTGTATCAAACTTATCAAACTAGGGTTACATAATAATGATTAAATACTAATCTTATGCTTACAGAAGACTTCTAGTTAATCTAAAACATTCTATAACAATATCTCTGAGGAAAGTCCTCCAAAAGCTCTCAATCTATTAATCTCTGATTCAAAAAATCTGTGACATCCACGAGCGTAACCGTTAGGAGAAATCTGAAAGCATAACCCCACGGCACCACCCAGGCCAGTAAATTGGGGCTGCCTCCCATCTAACACTTGGAGATGTAAACCAAGTCTAAGAAATGCTTGAACTTGTCCGTGGTAACAAGAACTCCACCTAACTAAACACCCAACTCCTTGAACGATCCTTTAAACCAAAAAGCAACCTTGGCAGCCTCAGCCACTACCAAGAACTTCGATCTAGTTTGTTAACTTTGGTGTATTCCCAATAGGGGGTGAATTGGGTATTAAAAAAATTATCTTAGGTTTAACTAATCTAACAACAATATTACTCAACCTAAGGTTTTTATCTATGCAATTATAAACTCAATCATTCACAATAGTAAAACACAAATATTAATGTGCTGGAATTTAAAATGCGGAAATTAAAAGCATACACAAGAAATGTTATCGAGGTTCGGCCAATACTATCTACGTCCCCGTCTTGGCTCACAAGCACAAGGATTACACTATGAGCTCACTGAATGGGTGGAGCGGCACCTAAATACAACCTGGTTAATTTTCACAAGGCTGACCTCAACCTTTACAAACAATCCTTCCGAGTTGGATTACCGCCCCTTTAGGCCACGCCTGGAATACAACAGTATTTCACAATATAATTTGTGTACAAACAATATGCTTCAACAAGTATATTTGTACCAGTGCGCACAGACAATAATTAATGCACTTGCAGATGATAGGAAATATAAGCTCAGTGAATGTAACGACTTGCTATTTCTTTTCCAGTTCTGTTTTTTTTTTTTTTTTTATATTGTAAGATTTATAATACTCTGATACCTACTAAAGTTAACCAAACCATCAACCTAAGTAGCAAGAAGCGGAATCCATATAAATACCATCAAGAAAATATACAATACCAGAGTGCTAAAATGTGTCCCCAAAATATACATATATGACTATTTCCCAAAAATACCCTTAACTAGGCTAAGGCTATACATAAATACTCTAAAAAAATACTCACTTTACTGATAGGGCAGTAGTGAGGTCCCTCTATCTACGAGCCTGATCTGTTCGCCTACCTGGATCACCTGAAAAATTTTAAAGCAATGGGATGAAACGACGCTTAGTAAGATGAAATATACTATTATTAGTGTGTGGCAAATGAGTTACAATACTATGAAGAACTGTTTCTATATAATCATGTATAACTGAATATGAAAATACAAATACAAATAACATATACAACCACCACTTGTACCCATGTTGCTTAACATACGTGTTTGTTTATAGGTTTTCCATTCATAATCTTCTACTATACATAAGTACCCCCACTGTTACTGTAAAACTGTATATACATCTAATAGCTGAAAACTTTCCTGTGGATAACTGTATGTCATGATTTAACCCCTCATAACAGGGTTGTGCGGCCCGTAGGCAGGATCTACCCTAGCTAGCTTACTAGGATAAACCACTGTACTCCATCAGACTTATCAACCCTCCTCAACCCATATCTGATGGGGAGCATGTCTACTCGTGGGTTCTATATGATCGACTTTGATACCACGTATTATCTGAATAGGTGGTTGCACTCTATACTGTATGTAGCAATGGTACCGTGCTCTGTAATCTGTAATGTTCCATCATGGTCTAATACTAAATAATACATTACTATATACAATCTATCTGTTTTACCATGATTCTGTAATATCTGTATTAACCATGACGCTGTAATAAATTGTATCTGTATCAACTATATTTTTGAAATGAACTATAAAATTGTAAGTCATGGTACTGTAAACTGTATCTGTATCAACTATATAATCATGGTATTCTGTAATTACTATAAAACATATCCACTGTCTGTATATTCTGTAAAACATAACTCAGGAAAATGCTATAAAACATGTTTCTGTACTATATCTATATTCTCAAGCCACACAGTAATTTTAAAACATATTAAACGTACTTGATAAACTGTATAAATTTGTGCTGTGAATAATAATCTGGTAAACTATATATAATTTCATATTGAAATAATACTCGTATAACCTAGCATAGCATATTTCTCTTATCTGATTTTTGCTAAAATCCCCTTACTGTAACGAATCGTACACCCGCAGAGTTCTCCACTCAACACCCTGAAAACCATAAATTTCATAACAAAACATCACTATTTTTACATCTACAACATTTCCTATAACTACCAAAAAGCCTAATTTTTAATAAAAGACCTTATCCTAAATTTGGGATGAAATCCAATTTCGTTCCACCGACGATCCGCTTTGGCAGACTTAGAGAAAATTTCCCTAGGAGCGTCGTGGTGGCCTCATATCGTCGATCCGGCAAACAACGGGACCGAAATCAAAAAGAGATGAAGGTGGAGCCATAGGAGAGAGAGAGAGAGAGAGTGAGTGAATTTTGCTGAAAATTTATGCATTTAACTCGATTTTAGGCTATTTATACTGTGAAATTCGTTGACGAGACATGTCACCTCGTCGACGAATCCTGTAGAAAGTTCATCGACGAACCTGCACTTTCATCGATAAATTTCAAACTTCCAAAAATCCTCTCTTACTATCTTCTCGTCGACGAAACTTGTCTTCGTCGACGACGCCTTCTTGAATCCTCGTCGACGAATCCCTTGTGTTCGTTGATGAGGACCTAATAAATTCTATTGGGTCATTACATCCCAAAGTGCAACATCATAGCGTTCATTGACGAAGTCGGTTGGCTCCTTCTGTTACTATTTCCATTTCTATCCCTCTTTATTATATAAATACCCTTATTCTTCGGATCGTTACAGTGAAGATGTGTGAAACTACTCTCAATATTATATCAATGTGCAATCAATGTATAAAAGTGAGCTAGCAAAGTTTCTTTGAAACAATCTACATAAATATATCAACCACAAATAATGTTTCAAAGATTTCCAAAAGTATAATAAAATATCTCTAAATGATTTGAAAAAAATTAAGCACAAGAGATATTTGCAAGCAAGCTTGTAAAAAAAATGTTCTTCCAAAGCACAAGCAAGCTCAAGAGTCTTGCAATAAAGTGCTAAGACTCACAAGCTAGTGAAACTTCCCCCACACAATAAATTTATGAACTAAATCTATGGGGAAAATTTTTGGCATAACTCTCTTTTAAAAAATCAACAATCAACACAATCTATGAGAGCATAGCAAGTGGGAATAATGTAGGATAACTCAATGCACTCTTACCACACTTATTTAGTAAAGAAATAGCAATAGATGAAGAATTTTAGGCTTGAATGTGAGTAAGGAACTCTCAAAAATTCAGAGAGAATTTTTCTTAATCAACTCACTAATTTATGTTTAATCTGTTCAAATGAGCATATATTTATAGACATAACACAAATTATAATCGTTGGGGAAACCAGGGTAATTCTTAAAATTGTTTTAAAAGTGTTTAGAAAAATTAGCCATGTTTAACCTATTTTACCTCGGTAAAAAAATAAAACAACCCGAGAGTTTCGGGTGCCTGAGCCATAGGTTCGGTCGCTCGAACACTCACAACAAGAAATGGCAAATTTGAAGTTCGGGTGCCTAAAAATAAGTTCAATTTGCTAAATCAAGGTGATTTTCCAAAAGACCGCAGTTCGGTCGCCCAGTCTAAAGTTCGATATGCCGAACTTATGTGTTCGACCACTCGAGGATATTTTGAACCTATAAGTTTGGGCTACTAAGTGTTGGGAGAGATCAAATCAGCAGTTCGGTCGCTCGAGGACGCTACGGTCAAAATGGTTCGATCACCTGAAACCAAGTCAGCCTTTTGACTGGTCAAGTGTTCGGTCACCCGAAGTGTTTTGAACACTAAGGGTTCGGTCGCCCGAATCCTCACAACTTTTGCCTATAAGTCCAGTTTTTCTCCAATTAAATCCCCTGCTAATATAAGTGATTATGGGTATTATTTTATGTGTATACGCGAGGACCTAAGGTCAGTCTACTGTCTAGGCCTTTCAATTAAGCCTAAAAACCTGGCATCGGTCGACGTGCCCTAATGACATTCGGTTCCTATGGTCAATCTACGGTCATATTGAGCTGTTGAGCTTATAATCCTACCATGCATGATATGCATTAATTATAGACCATAAATTATTACAGAGCTGAATTAAAATATATAAAATTACAACTTAAAACAAATAAGTGCTTCATGCTCACCTCCTTGACAACTATAGAATGCGCCGAATGATGTGCTTATGTAAGTGCTTCTCGGCTTCCAAATTGCATCATCATCTGTGCTAACTAAAACATAACCTATTCAAATACTCAAAGCACACAGATGAGATATTGTGGTTTGTCATAATCAAAACAAGGATCTCACAAAAAATTCAATACAGTTGTAACTTGTGCAACCTAAGAATGTACCCTGGACTTCCAACGATTAGGCTTTTCCACAACATACCCTGTTTTAAGCCTCCTGTCATCCAAGTCCCCTGTGTAGTCTACATCTATGGACCTCAAAACTGATAGATCACTCTATTGCCTGCTGAAGTACCCCACTACACTAACGTAGGAAATTTTTGATACATCCCGAACATCACCATCCATCCTTGAGTTGAGTGATAAACTATTTACTTTGATTCACCAACAGTATACCGGTGACCAGTTTAACATTAACTATGTTAAACCTCTCCAACACCTAATCCACAAAACCACCCTGAGATAACCATAATCTCCATGTAGTTTTGTTAACACAGCCACCTTGAGATAATCTCAATCTCCCTGCAGCTTTATCTTTGCGAATCTCCAACCCAAGAGTACTCTTGGCAGCACCCAAAACCTTCATGTTAACTTCCTTTCTCAATAGAGTCCCCGATTGATTTACCTCAGTCGGAACCTTCCCAGTAATATGCATGTCACTCACATAAAACAACAGAATAATTGCCTACTTGCATCCTATCTCTCTCCCCACTATGGGAGCTAAAATTAGGAATAGCTTCCCAAGAGGGGGGTGAATTGGATTCTAAAAAATTTCTTTTGATTCCTTTTAAAATACTTTAAACTTCTTTTATTTCTTTTAACCAATTCTTGACTTGTTTTTTTTTTTTAATTCTTTAATCAATCAAGAACTTAGTTCTTTTATCCAATCAATAACACAATTAAACAACCAATCAATTAAACACAATCTTCAAACCAAACAATCAATTTATTTGCCAAGTACAAGTTAAACAACAAACAACCAAATCAAGATATAAAGTATTCAACACTTTGGTAATATAACAACTCAAGATGGTTGTTTGTTTATATTTGCCAAATTTGAACCAAACCCTGTGATGAATGAGAATTTATGCTTGCTGATGTAAAGCCCTGTATAGATGAATCAAATCACTCTTTTCAAATATTTAGAAATCAAATAAACTCTTGGTAAATTTATCTTTGGGATATTAACCAAGTAATGTACTCTCGTAAGGTTTCCGCAAGATATGGTGTAACCAACATACTCCTTTTCGCTTTCCGCAACCCAAATCAAAATTAAACCTTAAGTTTGTTTGATTTCCAAATATTACGTAGTATATATGATTATCAAATAAACCATCCACGCAATTTAAATATGCTGAAAATAAAGAGTAAGGGAAAGAGAGAATGATACGGAGATTTTTACAAGGTTTGGCTTATACCTAGCCTACGTCCTCGCCTTTGGCAAACCACCAAAGGATTGACTAAACCTGTTCCGTTGAAGGGTGGAACAAAACCTGATTACAAGTGATACCCCACGCTCAAACACTTCTTCACTAGGCTAGAGCCCACCTCTCCAAATGATGTCCCCTCGTTTGGTCACTCATTTAGGCTAGAGCCCGCCTCTCTAAGCAATATCCCCTTGCTTAGCCAACGATCCAAACAATCCTTGGAACGTCAAAGAATTACAAGAAACACAAGATAAGATCTACGTACAAGTATACTCTCTCAAATAGAAATTTAGTACAATTTCAGCACTATATACTTCAATGTAAAATATCAATATGAAATAGAATGAAGTTCAAGTGTAGAATTCACCAATATCCTTCTTAGAAGATGATTAGCAGTAGGAATTCAAAGGAAGAAGGATCAGCACTTCAGAATATCTTAGAAAAAGAATTTTGCAATGAGTGAACAAGAGAGCTTTGGAAGAACAAGAGTGCTTTCAGTTTTACAAACAGATTTTTCAATTCTTAGATATATTTTGATTTGCAAAACCATGTATTTATAGGCTTTCAAACTTGTTTCCATGTTGCAAAAGTTTCCTTAGAGAGTTTCCTAAGTTTTTAGAAAGTTTGGAACTCAAACGGCTATATTTTAAAATATTAGAATTTTAAAAAAAAATTTCGTTGAACAGTATTTAGATGTCTGAAGATTCAAGTTCAGTCATCTGAAGTTCCTGAAACCCCTTAAAAAATGAACTAGACACAGGGTTAGATGTCTAAAGTAGGGTTCAGATGTCTAAAGTGCCGGGTTCAGACATCTGAACAGCTACTGCCTCTTTATTTTTTTTTTCATAAAATCTTCAGACGTCTGAGGTCATTCTGTGTGCTGTTCAGATAGTTGAAGTCCCTCCCGTGAATAGTGTTCAGATGTTTAACAGTAGTGACCCCATTTTAGTGTTTTGGCCATAACTTTTTCTGTATAACTCCAAATTAGGTGTTCTTGATGTCAAAATAAATCTAAGAGAAAATAATACAACTTTCATGTTGAACACTTTTTAAAATAATGAGTCTTAGATAAATAAAAATTCACCTCAATTAGGCCGTATAAAAACTGACAGCATTTGGAAAAACTCTTTTTGGTGTTTTTCATTCCAAAAATGATTCTAACCTTTTTAAAATAATTTATGATCTTATAAAAATATTTTCCAAGTATTTTCAAAGGTATTTAGGTTCAAGAAGTTAATCTAAGGGCTTCATAATATTTCAAACGATATTTTAAACATTGAAGTACTTACATGAAAACTTCTAAGACTTTTCTCATTCTAGGTTATTGAGTCTTCATACTTTGTCCTTGGATTGAGTCCATCTTTTCTTCAAGATTTCATATTCTTTGAGCTTTCTCACTTTGCCTTTCTTTGGCTCTTTTAACTTTACTATTCTTTGGCTTTCAACAACTCATCCATGTCCTCATATTCTTCAAGGTTTAATATATCATCTTTAAATCCATGCTTTGATCTTTAAATCCATGCTTTGACTTTTTTA
Organism: Malania oleifera; assembly: GCF_029873635.1. Classification (NCBI taxonomy): domain Eukaryota; kingdom Viridiplantae; phylum Streptophyta; class Magnoliopsida; order Santalales; family Ximeniaceae; genus Malania; species Malania oleifera. Next base: position 21,466,025 of record NC_080425.1, on the reverse strand, counting down.
AGTTTCATTTGATCCTTGTGAGCACTTTGACCTTACTTTTTCATATATGAGCCCTAAAATATCATTACTCATACAAATACATTAAATTTCACTTGTTTGTTAGCATCAAAACAAGATAACAAGATTTTAAGCCTTGTAAGGCCAACAGGAGCTTCACCAGCCCCCACATTTGATTCTTATATAGTAAGTCCATCTCCTCCACTATGGCACCTATCCACCAACCCTTCTCTTGGTCGTGCACTACCTCTTAAAAGGTAGTAGGAACCTTCCTCATAGTAATGGATGCAAAAGATATCATATCATCAAATTTATACCTGGGTGGTGGCCTGATAGTGCCTCTGAGCCCATTGTGATCCTGTTGGTCTCTTGAGCTTAAACTCCCTACATTATGACTAATGTGATCTCTGCCCTGAGTCTGTAACTCCACCTGCATCATAATTTCCTTTCTACTCCAGTTTATACTCTGATACTGCTAGTCTTTTGAGTTAGAACTCCTTGCACTTCTGCTCTAATTCTCCAACCCCACTTGCACAACATGCTCATTGTTGCTACAGCTTTCTGGCACCTATTTCTCTTCATTTACTTAAGTATGTTGTCTCATGATTTTAACACCTAAAACCATGTCTCCACCAATTTGCACCCTATTTTCCATTGGATCATCCAACTTGAACCCATCTTTCTTATACCCAAAAAATATGTACTTTCCGAACATCACACCAAACCCAGATCCCACCTCACTATAAATGTGCATGGCTAGACCTCCAAACTCTCTCAAACTAGAGAATTCTACCACATAACCTGTCCATGCCTCTTCTGTAACTCTCCCATCTAGTGATACCTTTGGTGACCAATTAAATGAGAAACTCGTCATACTCACTAACATTTTCAAGAAATTCCTTGCAAGCCCTGCATACACCATACCATGCTTGCAAAACGCCTTGAACACTAGCGTACTCAACTCCAATGTATGACCTGAGGAACTCTCTCCCAGTGTGAGGCTCCACCTTAGCCACAAGTTACACCTAGCAAACATCTCCAACTTGTGCTGCATGAGATACCCTCAGACCTTTCATGATATTCTCACGAAATACCCATGTCCAACCTTTGATGCTACCCTCACCGATCCCTAAACATCCAAAACAATGTAGTTAAGAATACCCTCCATTTTGTGTGCGGTTCTATTACAAAAAATAGTACTATATTACTCATAACACTCAGTTACAGCTCCACCTACAACTATGTTACCCTGTAGTGTATAGAGATTCCCTGCTATCCTCTGTCCCTTCATCACCATCAATATGCCTTCACACAACTTCATTGTCCCACCTTCAGACTTGTAACTATACCTATTATAATCCAAAGTATAATGACCTGCCTATTTTATCATATATATATTTATAAAATAAATACTCATAGTAACTCTAACACCTACTAAATTGAAGCAATCATGATCAACCTGGACCCATGGGTACCAGGGATGAATCTGTCATTTAACTCTGATACCTAAGCAACAGGAAACGTAATTCACTAACATGTCATCCAACCAACCACAATACCAGAGTCCTACTAAATCTGTTATATATACAATCATCCACCAAAAGACCAAAAAGCAACCTAGGGTCACTTTCCAAAAATAAATCTAACCCTAGCTCAACAACTCACCCTTCTGACAGGGTAGTTTGATCGAACTCTACTGTCGCGGAAATCTATCTGCTCCTCTACCAAGATTTCCTGAAATGTTTGAAATGCTGGGGTGAAACACCTCTCAGTAAGGGAAATAAACTAACATCAGTGTGTGGCATCATGAGTACTTTCGTGTTATACATATAAACAGTATAATAAGCATATTTGGTAAAATCTGTCTGTAGCAAAACTGAGTAAAACATGATTTGTTATATCATAATAAGGCATACTAGATTTTTGTGCATGAAAATCATATTATATAACTACACAACACTGAAATAACACCCAGGATGGATAGTTAGCTGATTTCATGTCTTACCCCCACATGACTAGATTGTGCGGTCCGAATGCGGGACCTAACAATGGCTGACCGACCGTGATAGATCAAACATAAGTTTATAAGTACGAAGGGCCTACCCCTCCTAGTCCTGGACTGCCAGGGGAACAACTCCACACTACACTGAAACCACATCGACTGCCATCTCCCACACTACTGGTCGTATGGTAGCACTATCATAATTATGAACTTATAGCTATGGTACCATGCTCCTAAAAACTGAACTAAAACATACCATCCGGGTTCTAATAACATATAATATGTTTCATATACTGAACATAAATGTTTCGTATTTCATAATAATATTTGACATGATAATATTTCATGAATTTTGTCTTATCATACATGATTATGGCATCTTGGCCAACATGAATCACGAAATCTGCGCCGGCATATCATAATATACTAAACATGATTTCTCTGTATTTTTAAACATTATATTCATAAAAACATGGTTCCTGTATTATTTTATAATTGCCCTGTAAACAATTATACATGCTTGATCTAGAAAAACATATTATTCTAGTGTACATAATTACATGGAAATTTCAACTCATGCCACACAGAAATGGGTAACACTTTGAATATAAAATCTGTTCTAAAATCATAATTTCTGATAAAACATGTTTAAATCATATCCCTGTTCATAGCAGTATTTCCCAGACATAATTCTATAATATACATATTTTCCTGAAATTAAATACTGTAGAATAAAAATAATTTCATGAAAGATTATGACTTACTTTATCCTCTTACCTGACTTAATAAGAAGCCCACAAAACACCCAATCCTACACCAGCTGTATTCCCAACACAACACCTTGAAATTAACATTTTCACCCAATCAACTTCAGTATTATCTTACCTAACATATTCTCCTCAGTCCAAGAACACCAAATACCTAATAAAACTGAGATTAACTAACTTATCCAAATTTTGGGATGGTTCCCAAACTTCCCAAATCAAATTTTTGCTCCAGCTATGTTGTAGAGAGAATTGAAGCCGAAAACTTAGAGAGAAGGAAGAGAAACCGTGTAGAGAGAGAGAGAGAGAGAGAGAGAGAGAGAGAGAGAGAGAGAGAGAGGAATTGATAAAATGAATTTTTCCTTCGCTGAAATTGATTTATGGCTTTATATAGAGTGTTGTTTACGTGGCCTCATCAATGAGCCACATCTACTCGTCAACAAGATTCAGGCCTTGAAAATGCCTCTCTCAGTAACTTCTTGTTGATTAGACACGCTTCCCTATCGATGAGCCCAGGGCCTTGCTCGTCGACGAGACCCTACTGAAACCCCTTTTAAAAATTACTTTTATTTCCTTTCTTTTATTATTTAAATGCTATAATTCTTCAGGTCTCTACATTCTCCCCTCTTTATAAAAATTTCGTCCTCGAAATTTACTATCTACATTGACACCATCCTTTAAAAAAAATGGGCTACTTATTTTATTACTTACCCTCACTTATGGAGGAGGAATACCGTGGTTACATATAGGGTCCTGGGAGATAACAATATATACATAGAAGAAAAATTCTCCCAAAACCAAAATATTACCTATTCTATAACCTACAATACTACTCACACATATATCATTTTGCTTTCATAAAATTTAAATCATATTATATTTACTTTACTCGTATACCTAATGCTGATCTCCACTGAATAAGTGCGGGTATTTCTATCGTATTTCCTCTTCCAACTCCCAAGAGGCTTCTTCCACCCCATGATTTCTCCATATGACTTTTACTAAAGGAATTTTCTTACTACACAATTCTTGTTCTTTTCTGTCCAAAACCTGCACTGGTATCTCCCCATAAGCCAGTGAATCTCTGAACTCTAACTTTGCATAACTGACCACGTGGGAGGGATCAGAGACGTATTTCTTCAGTATGGAAATATGAAATACGTCATATATTCTGAACAAGGCTAGTGGTAAAGCTAACCGATAGGCAACTGACCTCACCCTTTCAAGTATTTCAAAAGAGCCAATGAACCTAGGGCTCAACTTATCCTTCCTCCTAAACCTCATAACTCCCTTCAATGGAGTTATCTTCAAAAACACATGGTCCCCAACTTCATATTCCAACTTTCGGCAACGAGTATCAGCGTATCTCTTTTGCCGACTCTGAGTTGCACAGATTCTTTCTTTAATGAGCCGGACTTTGTTGTAGGCTTGCTGTACTATTTCTGGTCTCAACACTCACCTCTCACCTATATCATTCTAGTATAGAGGAGAACGACACCTTCTCCCATATAGCGCCTCATAAGGTGTCATGCGTCATGCCAGTGCTAGCCTGATAGCTGTTATTATATGCAAACTCTACCAGTGGCTTATACTGGGTCTAACTACCCCCAAAATCCAGCATGCATGCCCGCAGCATATCTTCTAATATCTGAATTACCCTCTCGGTCTGACCGTCTGTCTAAGGATGAAACGTCGTGCTAAAATACAACTGAGACCCTAGAGCCTCCTACAAAATCCTCTAAAATCGTGACCTGAAATGTGGGTCTCGGTTTGATACTATAGACACTGGCACACCATGTGATCGTACTATCTCTTGAATATATAATTCCGCCAATCTGTCCATGGAGTAGTTGACTTTAATAGGAATGAAGTGAGCAGTCTTCGTCAATATATTAATGACCACTCAAATAGTATTCTGACCATGTGGTGCCAACGGTAAACTCGTCATGAAGTCCATAGATACATGATCCCATTTCCACTCTAGGATATAAAGCAGCTGCAACTGGCCTGCCGGCCTCTGGTACTCAGCCTTTACCTGCTAGCACGTCAAACACTGCTGCACTAACTCGACAATTTCCCTCTTCATGCCACTCCACCAGTAAGACTCTCACAGATCCCTATACATCTTAGTACTACCTGGATGAACCGTGTACAAGGACCTGTGAGCCTCCTCTAAGATCATCCTCCTAATGTCCATATTTGCAGCTACGCATAACCTAAAACGGAACCTCAAGGCCCTGTCATTAGAAATACTAAATTCCTCTCTCTGTCCGTCCTGCACCTTAGATATCAACTCTGCTAATTTTGGGTAAATTCTCTGAGCGGTCTTAATCCTTTCCTGTAGAGTAGGCTACACCACCCGGTTAGCAATGAATGTCTAAGGATCACTCTCTACCAACTCTACGCCAAGTCTTTCTAGATCCATCTAGATCGGATGCTGAACCTCCATAGCTGCTAGTGCTGGTCCCACTAATTTCCTGCTCAGAGCATCACCTACCACGTTTCCCTTCTCTGGGTGGTAACTGATAGTGCAATCATAATCTTTAATAATCTCCAACAACCTCCTTTGTCTCATGTTCAGTTCCTTTTAAGTGAAAATGTAACGACCTCAAATTCTTGATATAAAATGTAGCATAATAAATAAAAAAATCAACCCGAACCCATGGGTAGCAGGGATAGTCTAACATAAACAGTGGAAACCTAAGCAACAGTAAAAATAAAATCTCAATCATCCAACCATAAAACATAATACTAGAGTTTACTACATCATCAAAATACTGTATATATATAGAATCTCCAAAAAGTCAAAATAACACTAGGATCATACAACAAAATTCTCATAATCCTAGTTCAATGCTTACCCTTCTAGTAGGGAAGCTAAACCCACTCAATGGCGGCCTTGACCCGCCAGTCCCTCTGGGTTTCCTAAAAATCATTTAATGTTCGGGGGTGAGACATTTCTCAGTAAGGGAAAGTAAACTAAATACAGTTGTGTGGCAACATGAACATTTAATGCAGTTATACATATACAATATATTTCATATATCTGTGAACATACGTCATAACATACTGAATCATCATATACTTTCATATTTTTCTAGTAACTCATATCATTCATAAATCGTCTCTTATATCTGATAATACTAAAAACATACCCAAGATGAATAGCTAACTGATGTCATGTATTACCCCCCATAACGGGATGTGCAGCCCGAAGGCGGGACCCGACAATGGCTGGCTGACCACTGCCGAGTCAAAAATGTCTATAAGTATAATGGGCCTGCCGCACCCTAGTCCGGACTGCCGGGTGGACATCTACAACTCTACACTGAAAGCCACATCTACTATCCATCTCCCACCCCCTCGTAGGATGGTTAGCACAAGTCTGAACATAGATATCTGATCTATATATAGCTACGGTACCGAGCTCCTGAAACTGAACTAAACTAATATCCGGGTTCTGATAACATATAATACATGATAATATAGTATTTTTCATCATTTCATAAATACGGCCTCGTGCCAAAATCATCTCATAGATATGGCCTCGCGCCAAATATTTCATAAATACGGCCTCGTGCCGCACATTTCATAAATACGGCCTCGTGCCAAACATTTCATAAATACGGCCTCGTGCCGAACATTTCATAACTATGACCTCGTGCTGAACATTTCATACATATTATTCTGAAAATAAATCAATTATCATGTATTTCAAAATCATCATATACTGCATTTTTACGTAATCCCTGATAACATGCTTATTTGTAAAATTGTCGTAACATAATACATTTTATGAAAAATAATATTCATGCCACACAAAGCTGAGTAAATCCGTACGTTTCATTCTAAAATCACATTCCTGTATAACAATAGTATTTTCCTAATAACATACATTTTCTCAATAATATTCAAATATAATACATATTCCCTGAAAATTACTTTGCTGATAATAATAATAATACATGTGGGAAAATAACTGTTTTAATTTATTCCCTTACTTGACTACTGAGAAAGCCCTTAAAATATCCTGGTCTAACCCCCGTAGGATTTCTTGATCATTACCCTGAAATTGAAAATTCCTAGTATTAAACCTCAGTATTTTCGCGCGTATATCATTTCCTATAACTACCACAAGACCAAATTTGGCTTAAAAAGCCTTACCTCAACTTAGGGATGATTTCCAACTTGCTTTCACCAACGATCCGCTCCGGCAGATTTGGAGAGAAGTTCCCCAGGAGCATCGTGGTGGCTTCAGATTGTCGATCCGGCGTAAATTTGGCCCGAAATCGAAGAAAGAAGGAGAGAGAGCCGAAGAGAGGAGAGAGAGGGAGAGAGTTTTCTTAACTTAGAAGTTAAAATTCTGAGTTTTAGTATTTATAGGACTGGATTCATCGACGAGCCACGTCATCTCGTCAATAAGTCCTTCAATAATTTTGTTGACGAAATCCACTCCTCGTCGATGAAATTCAGTCCGCTCAAAAACCTCTCTCGGTATTTTCTCGTCGACAAAATTTGGCTTCGTCGACGAAATCGACTTCCTCCTTCTGTTGCTATTTCCATTTCCCTTCCTCTTCATTATTTAAATCCTATTATTATTCGGGTTGTCACAGAAAAGTACTTCAAAATTTTGTGATCGGAAAATATCTTGCATCTCTCACCGTACAAGTAATGCCTCTAAATATTTAACATGTGTACCACTACAGCCAATTCCAGATTGTGGGTAGGGTAGTTCTTTTCATACTCTTTCAACTATCGGGAGGCATAATCTACAACCCTACCATGCTGCATTAATACACATCCGAGCTCTTTCAAAGAAATGTCACTGTAAATAACATAACCATCACCCCCTGACAGAATGATCAATACTAATGCAATGACAAGCCTCTGTTTCAATTCCTGGAAGCTCTGCTCGCAATCATCATCCCACTCAAACCTGACATTCTTCTTAGTCAGACGTGTGAGAGGCCCTGATAAAGCTGAAAACCCCTCTACAAACTAACTGTAATAACCTTTTAGTCCCAAGAAACTCCTAATTTCTTGAACGTTCCTTGACCTTTCCCAATTCAACATTGCCTCAATCTTGCTAGGATCCACTAAAATACCATCCCCTAAAATAATATGCCCGAAAAACGAAACTTTCTCTACCCAAAATTCACATTTGCTAAACTTGGCATACAATTCCTTTTCCCTAAGCATCTGCAATCATAGATGCGTCTCATGCTCCTCAAAGCTCCTCGAGTAAACTAGTATATCATCAATGAAAACTACAACAAACTAGTCTAAATACTGATGAAAGATTCTATTTATCAAATCCATGAATACAACATGAGCATTCGTCAGACCAAATGGCATAACTAGAAATTCATAATGCCCGTACCTGGTCCTGAAAGTTGTCTTCGAAACATCTTCTGCTTTTACTTTCACCTGATGATAGCCTGACCTGAGATCGATCTTGGAATAAACCCATGTGCCCTGAAGCTGATCAAATAATTCATTTATGTGGGGCAGAGGATACCTATTCTTAATGGTTACCTTGTTTATCTCCCTGTAATCAATACACATCCTCATAGGCCCGTCTTTCTTCTTTACGAATAACATTGGAGCTCCCCAGGGTGATACACTGGACCGAATAAAACCCTTATCTAGTAAGTTTTGCAACTGATCCTTTAACTCTCCCAATTCTGCTGGAGCCATTCGATAAGGGGCTTTAGAAATCAATGTCGTCCCAGGAAGTATATCAATAACGAAATCTACCTCTAAGTCAGGAGGCAACCCTGGTAATTCTTCTGGGAAAACATATGGAAACTCCTTAACCACTGGTGTGATACCAAGCTTCAATTCATTTTTCGACACCTCCTTTACAAAAGCCATAAACCCCTGACATCCATCCTAGAGTAGCCTTCTCACTTGCATAGCTGAAACTAACTGAGGTGGGGAACACACCTGTGACCCCACAAACCTAAATTCTTGCTTGCCTAGTCGTTTGAAAATCACCTCTTGATGACAGTCAATATTAGCATAGTTAGTTTCCAGCCATTCGATACCCAGTATTACATCGAACCTATGCATGTCAAGTACAATTAGATCAACAGGTAGTACTCTCCCATGAATTTCTATTGGATAACCTCTGAGCACCCTACGACATTGTTTCACTATCCTTGTCGGAGTAGCAACTGACAACTCTATATCTAATAACTAGGTCTCGTTTCCAGACAATTTAATATAAGTCACAGACACAGAGGAATGAGTAGCACCTGAATCAAATAAAACAATAGCATGGCAAGATAAAATAGTAAGGGTACCCATCATGACATCTGCGGTAGTCTTAGCATCTTCTGACGTCAGAGCATAAACCCTCGTTGGGGCTACATTCCTCTGCTGACCTCCACGATGCGCCTAGTAACCTCCCCTGCATTGCCTAGGAGTAGAAGTTGTACCAATTGGTGTAGGACAATCTTGTGCCAAATGCCTCGATCCTCCACAACGATAACATACACCTCTTCCTGTTCGGCACTCCCCCAGATGCCTCTTCCCACATATCTGACATACAGGGTAGGTCTGAGCACCCTAAACCTCACGGCCCCCAGTCTCCTACCTCTGACCTTTGCCATAGTTTCCTCTCCTCCACTAACCCCGACCAAAGCCCTACTGGAAGCCTGAAGGTGTGGACCTCTTCTTCTGTCCCTGCTCCTCTGCACCCATATGCTCACCGGCCTTAGCCAAAGCTGCTCTATCAACTAACTCAACAAAATCTTGTATTTTCAACACTATAACTTTCTTGTAGATCTCACATCTCAAACCCTTTTCAAATTGTCTTGCCTTTTTTGCTTCGTTGGGTATGATAAACAGGGTGAAGTGGGACAACTCGATAAACCTCACCGCGTACTGCTGGACTGACTGCTATCCTTACTTCAGATTCAAGAACTCCTCCAATTTGGTCTCCCTGACAGTGGCTAGGAAGTATCTGTCAAATAATAAATCCTTAAAACAGCACCAAGTCATTTCTATAGGCACCGCCCTTTGATTTTCCAGTAATTTTACTGCAGTCCACTATCTTTCAACCTCTCCTGTCAGTTTATAGGTGGCGTACAAGACTCTCTGCTCTTCAGTGCACTGTAGCACCGCCAAAACCTTCTCTATTTCTTGCATCCAGTTCTCGGCGACTACAGGATCAATTCCTCCTGAAAATGCTGGAAGATTCATCTTGGTGAATTTCTCTATCGTGCACCCAAGGACTTCAGACGAGCCTCCCTGTTCTCTGGAGCTCCGTGCAATCTCAGCCATAACCTGCTGAGTTACACTGTGTAATACGGCATCTGGATCACCTCTGCCTATACTCGAAGGTCCATCTCCATCATTGTCACTCACATTAGCACTACTACCACCAGGGTCCATCCTAAAATGACAGGAACATGGCTAAGAATCCTTGTCCTTATAATTTACGTATCTAACTCAAAACTCATATCACCCCTCTATCTTGTCATTCCTATTTTAATTCAAGATTTAGTCCTACACTTTAGAAACACAACCCGACAATAGTTTACTATGTCTTTCCTGAAATCGTCACCCTAGAAAATGCACATAAACCATCATGGAAATCCTGCCTCTAGACTGTAGAACAAAACCTCAAATCCTTTTCCTATAGTCTGGTATTGTTTTCGTTGCACTCTAAAGTCTACAGAACCTAGCAACCTAGGCTCTAATACTAAAGTGTAACAACCTACCTATTTTACTATATTGAAGCAATCATGATCAACCTGGACCCATGGGTACATGGGATGAACCTGTCATTTAACTCTGATACCTAAGCAGCAAGAAACATAATTCACTAACATGTCATCCAACAAACCACAATACTAGAGTCCTACTAAATTTTTTATATACACAATCATCCACCAAAGGACCAAAAAGCAACCTAGGGTCACTTTCTAGAAATAAATCTAACCCTAGCTCAACAACTCGCCATTTTGACAGGGTAGCTCGGTTGGACTCTACTGTTGCGGAAATTTATCAGCTCCTCTACCTAGATTTTCTGAAATGTTTGAAATGCTAGGGTGAGACACCTCTCAGTAAGAGAAATAAACTAACATCAATGTGTGACATCATGAGTACTTTCGTGTTATACATATAAACAGTATAATAAGCATGTTTGGTAAAATTCATCTATAGCAAAATTGAGTAAAACATGATTTGTCATATCATAATAAGGCATACTAGATTTTTGTACATGAAAATCATCTTATATAACCATACAATATTGAAATAACACCCAGGATGAATAGCTAGTTGATGTCATGTCTTACCCCCACATGAATAGGTTGTGCGACCTGAAGACGGGACCTTGCAATGGCTAGACGACCATGCTAGATCAAACATAAGTATGTAAGTACGATGGGCCTGCCCCTCCTAGTCCCAGGCTACCAAGGGAACAACTCCACACTACACTGAAGCCACATCGACAGCAATCTCCCACGCTACTGGTTGTGTGGTAACACTATCATAATTATGAATTTATAGCTACGATACCGTGCTCCTAAAAACTGAACTAAACCATACCATCTAGGTTTTGATAACATATAATATGTTTTATATACTGAACATAACTATTTCTTATTTCATAATAATATCTTACATGATAATATTTCATGAATTCTGTCTTATCATATATGATTATGGCATCTACACCAACATGAATCACAGCATCTACGCCGGCATAAAATAACATTTAATCATGGCATCTGCGCCGACATATCATAGTATACTGAACATGATTTCTCTGTATTGTTCAACATTATATTCATAAAAACATGGTTCCTGTATTGTTTTATAATTGCCCTGTAAACAATCATATTATGCTTGATTTGGAAAAACATATTATTCTAGTATACATAATTACATGGAAATTTCATCTCATGCCACATAGAAATGGGTAACACTCTGAATATAAAATCTGTTCTAAAATCATAATTTCTGATAAAACATGTTTAAATCATATCCCTATTCATAGCAATATTTCCCAAACATAATTCTATAATATACATATTTTCCTAAAATTAAATACTGTAGAATTAAAATAATTTCATGAAAAATTCTAACTTAGTTTATCCCCTTACTTGACTTAGTGAGAAGCCCACAAAACACTCAATCCTACACCTGCAATGTTCCAAGCACAATGCCCTGAAATTAACATTTTCCCCCAATCAACTTCAGTATTATCTTACCTAACATATTCTCCTCAGTCCAGGAACACCAAATACCCTAAAAACTAAGATTAACTAACTTACCCAAATTTTGGGATGGTTCCCAAACTTCCCAAATCAAATTTCTGCTCTGGCTATGTTGTAAAGAATCTCCCCAGGATTACCGTGGTAGCTTCCGATCGCCAAACCGAGGAGAATCGAAGACGAAAACTTAGAAAGAAGGGAGAGAAACCATGTAGAGAGAGAGATGAATTGATAAAATGAATTTTTCCTCCACTGAAATTGATTTTGGGCATTATATAGAGTGATGTCTGCGTGGCCTCGACAACGAGCCACGTCTCCTCGTCGACAAGTCTGAAGATGCATGCTTAGACGACTAAAGTTTACTTCAGATGTCTGAAGTATTTCTTTAGAAAAGCGAAGAATTAGTTCAGTCTATTGAAGATTTATTTGTTGAAACATAGAACAGAAAGAACACCCTCAGAAGACTGAACCTTCAGTTCAGTCGTTTGAACTGGGACTTTAGAAGATTGAACCTACAGTTCAGTCATCTAACCCTATGTCCAGACTACAATTTTTGGTACTTTAAGGAACATCAGAAGACTGAACCCGATTGCTCAATTGAGTGACCCTACAGAGATTTTAGATTTTGAACTTCAACGAGAAACTTCCAAAAATGAGTTTTTCAAATTTAAATGTTATAAAAACTTGGGGGATATTCCAAGTATCTAGGGCAACAAGGAAAATCACTCTAAAAACTCCCAAAACCCTAAAAACACAAGAAGCAAGAGTTTTAGAGAGATATTCACACATCTTGTGCTACATGTGCCTCCATACCAAGACTTTGCCAATATTCTACTGATTTCATACTCTTTGGGCAAATCATCTCAGCTTTTCAAAGGGATTTCATTTATACATCTTGAAAGCAAGCTTTGGTGATTGAGGTTTGGTAAACAAGGGATTGGTTTGTGTTTTCAATATATATATATATCTTGAAGATTTTTCATATCTTATACTCATACATCTATTATTCTTATTGAGAAGAAAATCCTTGTGTTGTTGCATAAAAATTTTTTTGTAGGATTTTCTAAACATTGAATATTTGCTGATTTTCAAGTTCCTATTTTCATTCAAAGACTCATTATTTTGTTATTGCGAAATCTACTTGATTGAAAAGTCTAAAGGTTCTAAATATATTTGTGAGCAATATCTTATGAAAAATTTTGTTTAGATCTTTGCCTTTTTCAAAGTCACTTATTTGAGTCAAATATTTAATCTTACAAATTATTGGATAGCAAGAACATATATGTAAGCACTATTTAATATTATTTTAAAGGATCTTATTTTTTGTTCTTGCATAAAGTCTTTTGAAATTAAACCCTAAGATCTCCAAAGTTCTGATTTTGAAAAAAATCAATTTTTGGGAGATATTGATTAAAGGGTAATTTTTTGATGCATATCATTCTTATAACGATTACATCATTACATACATACTGAACTTCAAGTTTTATCATATGAATATGTGTTAGGATTTTCTATTGTACTCACTAGCTTGGTTAGAAGCAATATTAAGTTTTGCATAATTATAATTCTATATTGTAATCACGGTTCGGGCTGTGAACTAAGTTTGAGGAGAAAGTTGTATCTCTTGTAAGCAGCGGAGTAGGAGGAAGTTGTACTTCTTGTAAGCAACGGATTGTAAGGGAAGCTTCGTTTTGGTTAAAGGAGCAGGGATTTAGTGGAATCCTTGAGTGGGTTGCTCTGGCGAGGTTGTAGGTTGGGTTGGCTGAACCTTGTAAAATCGTGTTTGCATCTCTCTTACCCTTAACTCCCTTTTAATTTTCGCATTGTATTTAAATTACTTATGCATTGTGTATGTGTTGAACACTTGTTACATCTGTGAGTAATTGGGTAAAAGTGTATGCTTGACAAAGACACATATTAGATTGATTAATTGTGAAACATTAACCTCGTTGTTATGTAACTTGAAAGTTTGTAATTGAAGTTTTTTTGAAATTAGATCTTAAAGCTCATAATCTTTTAAAAATACCCAATTCACGCCCTCTTGGGATAACACTGTAATTCACATTTGGTATCAGAGCAAGGTTACATAGACTTGACCGTATTTTTTGTAAAAAGATCACATGACACACATCGGTGTAACCCCATTCGGTGAGGGACACTCGTCCACTAGACCACCTATTTTTTGTGGTGTAAATTACACCTACTAGAAAAGAAGAATGAGTATATATCTTTCAAATGTTGATTGGAAAGTGTGGAAAATTGTATCTAAAGGAAATCATGTTCCTATGAAAGTAGTTGACAAGGTAAATGTTCCTAAGACTGAAGATGAGTATACAGAGGAAGACTGGAAATCTGTGCAAATAAATGCTACTGCAATGAACTTACTATTCTATGCACTAGATGTAAATGAGTTTAATAGGGTGATGGCCTGTAACACTGCTAAAGAGATTTGAGAAAAATTAGAAGTCACATATGAAGGTACTAAGGAAGTAAAAGATAGTAGGATAGACATGCTTACTAGTGAATATGAGACATTTAAAATGACTGCTGATGAATCAATTCAATCCATGTACACTAGATTCACACACATCACGAATTCTTTAAATGCTCTTGGTAAATCTTACCCTACTCATGAGTTGATCAGGAAAATACTTAGGAGACTACCACCAGTTTGGGAAGCTAAGGCTACTACAATAGTAGAAGGAAGGAATTTGAAGGAGATGTCAGTTGATAAACTGATCGGATCACTCATTACTTATGAACTAGAAATAAATGAAAGGAAGAATGAGCATAATAAAGTAAATAAAGTTACAACATTTAAGGCATCATCTAATAGCTCCAGTGAAGGAAGTGATTTAGAATCAAATGATAACATGACTCTTCTCACTAAGAAGTTTGGAAAGTTCATAAGAAAGAACAAGAAATACACTAGAAAATTCAAGGGCTCAAAAACAGAAAAGGGAGAGTCAAGTAGAAGGAAGAAAAAGGATGATCTTCCTACGTGCTATAACTGTAGAGAAGTTGGGCATGTCAAGCCAGATTATCCCCAGCTAAAAAAAGTGTCTAAGAAGAAGAAGAAGAAGGCACTAAAGATTGGTTGGGATACTCATAGTACCAGTAATTCAAAATCTAAATCCAGTGATGACGAGATTGAAAATCTGTGTCTGATGGCTCACGAAGACCATGAGGTACAATCTTTTTGTTTTGCTTTATCTTACTATTCTAGTGATTCAGAAAATGAAAATAGCATGCTCTCTTATGATGAACTGCAATAGGAATATTTGTATACACTTAAAATGCTTGAGAAAATGAATAAGAAAAATTTTGATTTGAAGTTAAAATTGAAGTAACTTTCAAAGTTAGTAGAAAGTCAAAATGAATCTTAGGCATCCTTAATGAGAGACAAGGATTTGAAAATTAAGGAGTTAGAAAAGAATTTGAAAGATAAATCTAAGATTATTTGTAAATTTACAGAAGGTCAAACTAATTTCGAAAAAAAAGAAACTCCCTAGAAAAGGAAGGTCTTGGTTTTAATGGAAAGGGTAACCTAAAACAGAGACATCTTTACATGGGTTACTTTGTAAGAGAGTCAAAATCTTATGTTCCAATAGAAGCTTCTTATAGATATATTACATGTTTTAAATGTAAGAGGTCAAATAACATAAAATTTGACTGTAATTTTAAGAACAAAAATGTTAAAATTTAAAAGCTCTAGAAAGTTAAAGGAGAGTCTAGCAATAATCCCCATGGACCCAAGAATATCTGGGTACCAAAAGTAGTTATCTGATTAAGCTTTTCAGATGTGTTTGAGATTGTCCACTTCAAAGGACAAGTGGTATATGGATAGCGGATGCTCGTGACATATGGCAGGAGATAAAGCTAAATTCGCATATATCATATCCAAATATGGAGGATTCGTTACATTTAGGGATAACTCAAAAGGTAAAATCATTGGAGTTGATAAGGTTGGTAAGGAATCTTCCCTTGTCATTGATAATGTGTTATTAGTTAATGGATTAAAGCATAATCTATTGAGTATAAGTCAACTATGTGATAAAGGTTATTAAGTCTCATTTGAACATGACGAATGCACTGTAGAGAGCAAATCTAAAAACAAAATATTGTTTACTGGTGATCATCATGAAAATGTCTACACCATTAGCTTTGACAATATTGCTTCTTAACTTGTAACTTGTTTTTCTACTATGAATGAGATTAGTTGGATTTGGCATAGGAGACTAGAACATGCAAACATGGACTTAATATCTAAACTAGTTAAGGGACTGCCTAAGCCTAAATTCGTGAAAGATAAAATCTGTGATGCATGTCAACTAGGAAAACAAACAAGATCTAGTTTTAAGAAGAAGAAAGTAATCTCTACTACTAGGCCACTTCAAATGTTACACTTAGATTTATTTGGTCCAAACCCAAATCAGAGTTTAGGAGAAAAATCATACGCATTCGTTATAGTTGATGATTATTCTATGTATACATGGGGTGCTATTTTTAGGTCACAAAGATGAAGTGTGTGAACAATTCATTAAACTATGCAAGAAAAATTAAAATGTTGTGTATTCTCATTGAAATTTGATTAAACAATACAGATATATCTTAGAAAGGGCGAGAGTTTGCTTGTTTCTTAATAACATGAGAGTAGTAAGGTGAGTGACATAGGGAGAAATATATTTATGTTAAAAGATGCGATAAAGTTATGGTAGAACGATATTGTTATATCTACACTTTTTTTTTTGTTGATGCCAAAAGGGGGAGAAGAATATAAGTTTAAAACAAAAATAATTTGCAAAAGTTTTTGAATGCAAGGGGAGAAAAGTACATAAGTACATGAGTTATACGTGCAAAACTATTGCCTATTTTACATTGTGTATAAGCATATTTCATATTGCTAAATTTTAGATTGTGCATTATTTGAGGGGGAGCCTTGTTAGGTTAGGTGTAACCCATTTTCCATTTTCGCTCGTGTATTTGTCATCATAAAAAATGGGGAGATTGTTGATTCTATGAGTTCAATCTTGTTTTGATAATGACAAATCATTTGGTATTTGACATGTGCATTGAGATTGTGAGTAGGAATATTATTTAGCATGCACGAAAGGTGAGGACATCAAGGAAGCCACGAGGATTAAAGCATATATAACCTGACATAATCCATGGAACTAAAAGAGTAGAAGAATGAAGATGTAAGTGTCAAGTTCAAGATCGTCATGGGAATGGGTATTTAGAATTGATTATATTTGCATATTTTATATGATATAGCTAGAAGCTCAAAATATACCCTAGACTGACCTTAGAACACATGCGTCTTATGAAAATATTCTATGGTTAAACATGGGCTTAGAGACCCTATTTCAAAACCTGAAAAATGTTTTATAAGACATCAAAACAAGAGAGCAAAATAGATTTTGAAAACCAAAATGAAAATTATAAAGTTGGTCTTCCCAGACGACTGAGGTGTACCCTCAGAAGTATGAAGATGCATGCTCCATCGTTTGAGCTAGGACTTCAGAAGACTGAACCTATAGTTCAGTCGTCCGACCTTGTGTTTAGACTATAATTTTTAGTGCTTTAAGGAATATCAGAAGACTGAACCCGATAGTTCAATCGACTGACGCTACGGAGATTTTAAATTTTGAGCTACAATGGGAAACTTCCAAAAATGAGTTTTTCAAATTTAAATGTTATAAAAACTTGGGGGATATTCCAAGTATCTAGGGCAACAAGGAAAATCACTCTAAAAACACCCAAAACCCTAAAAACACAAGAAGCAAGAGTTTTAGAGAGATATTCACACATCTTGTGCTACGTGTGCCTCCATACCAAGACTTTGCCAATATTCTACTGATTTCATACTCTTTGGGCAAATCATCTCAGCTTTTAAAGGGGTTTCATTTATACATCTTGAAAGCAAGCTTTGGTGATTGAGGTTTGGTAAACAAGGGATTGGTTTGTGTTTTCAATATATAGATATCTTGAAGATTTTTCATATCTCATACTCATACATCTATTATTCTTATTGGGAAGAAAAATCCTTGTGTTGTTACATTAAAATTTATTTGTCAAAGGATTTTCTAAACATTGAATATTTGTTGATTTTCAAGTTCCTATTTTCATTCAAAGACTTGATATTTTGTTATTGCGAAATTTACTTAATTGAAAAGTCTAAAGGTTCTAAATATATATTCGTGAGAAATATCTTATGAAAAGTTTTGTTTAAATCTTTGCATTATTCAAAGTCACTTATTTTAGTCAAAGATTTAATCTTACAAATTACTGGATAGCAAGAACATATATGTGAGCACTATTTAATATTATTTTAAAGGATCTTATTTTCAATTCTTGCATAAAGTCTTTTGAAATTAAATCCTAAGATCTTCAAAGGTGTTATTTTTAAAAATCAAATTTTGGGAGATATTGATTACAGGTAATTTTTTGAAGCATATCATTCATATAACGATTACATCGTTACATACATACTGAGCTTCAAATTTTATCATATGAATATGTGTTTGGATTTTTTATTGTACTCACTAGCTTGGTTAGAAGCAATATTGAGTTTTGTAGAATTGTAATTCTATATTATAATCACGATTCGAGCTGTGAACCGGGTTTGAGGAGAAAACTGTATCTCTTGTAAGTAGCGGAGTAGGAGGAAGTTTTACCTCTTTTAAGTAGTGGATTGTAAAGGAAGCTCCGTCCCGGTTAAAGGAGCAAGGATTTAGTGGAATCCTTGAGTGGGTTGCTCAAGGCAAGGACGTAGGCCAGGTTGGCTGAACCTCGTAAAATCTTGTTTGCATCTCTCTTACCCTTAACTCCGTTTTAATTTATGCATTGTATTTAAATTACTTGTGCATTTTGTATGTTTTGAACACTTGTTACATCTGTGAGTAATTGGGTAAAATACAGTAGAGACCCAAAGAATTATAGTAATTAAAATAATAAAAAAAAAAGAGAAAATGAATTTTAAAAAGGGTTTCAGCAGTGTCTCGTCGATGAGTGTAGATATGCTCATCAATGAGTAGGGCTTTTGGGTTCGTTGATGGGGATGTGTGACTCGTCGACGAGAATTTACCGAGAGGCCTGTTTCGGGGGTCTGAAACTCGTCGATGAGGATTAAGTGCTCATCGATGAATCTCCTCATGAACTCGTTGACGAAGTAACATGGCTCGTCGAGGAAGCCACGTGGACAACACTCTATTTATAGCCCAAAACAGATTTTTAGCAAGGAAATTTTATTTTATCACTTTTTTTTCTCTCTTTCTCTCTCTACACGGTTTCTCTCACTCTCTCTAGGTTTCCAACTCTGTCTCTCCCCGGTTCAATGATTAGAAGGTACCACGGTGATCCTGGGGAGATTCTCTACAATATAGTCGGAGCAAAATGTTGATTTGAGAAGTTTGGGAACCATCTCAAAACCAGGGTAAGTAGATTATTTGGGTATTGTTAGTATTACCAAGTTTATTGGAGCCTAGATTTTGTATTATATAAGGACATACTAGTGTTTTGTGGAATAAAATTAGGGTGTAATGTTTTTAGGGTTAGGGTATTTTTGGGACCCTGCAGGCATGGGGTAAGGACCCCAAAGAATAGTTCCAGGAGCTAGGTAAATTATAATTTAGTAAATTACGAGTATTTAGTTCGGTGAATTATAGTTGATTTATTGGAAATATGTATTATTTCAGGATTTAGGGAATAATGCGCCCTGAGTGTGGGGATATGTGGGAGGCGAGCCTCCTAGCTAGTTAGGTAAGGGAAATATGCTATGCTAGCAAAATTAGGAATTTTTTATTAGTATCCGTTATGATATTTGATTATGAGTACAAAGTGTGATTTTGAATATGCTAGAAAATAGATTTATACAAATTTTATTATACGTGTTTTAATCAGTGTGTGGCATGAGTTTGTGATTATTCAGTTCAGAATTTATACAATTTTCAGAGTATCATGAAAAATACATGTTTTGTAGAATTATGGATTTCCAGTTTACGTACAGATAGACATTTTTAAGAATATTCAGAAACATGATTTATAGTATTTTCATAATACCATGATTTTAGAACCATAACACTAAGATATTTAGATAATCAGTTAGATATTCAGATATACCGATATTTAGATATTCAGTCAGTTATTTAGATAAGTTTTATAATGTTATGGTTATTTCAAAATCATTGCAAATTAGTAAGATAATTATAAATATCAGTATTATGTAGTATCAGACCCTGATGAACTATTCAGTTAGTATCAGTCAGCAGAGCACGGTACCGTAGCTATTTTCAGTTCAGAGTGCAACTATATAACTCATATAGTATATGGATTTTCAACAATCGACGTGCCTATGTTGTGGACAGACTCCCTAGTTGACTTATCCTGATCGGCTAGCCAGTGATAAGTCCCGGCTGTGGGCCGCACAACCCTATCATGAGGGGTTAAATTATGACTTTTAGTTATCCGTCCAGGAAATTTTCTCAGTTATTATATATGTATCCAGATTTATAGAAACTGTAGACATACCTATGAATATTAGAATTATTATGAATAGAATATTTAGAAAAACAGTTTATGTTAAACAACTTAGGTATGAGCTATATTGTGTACTATTTATACATGTTTCCTTAGACTCAATTATTTGTAGCACTTTTAAATCAGATTTTACAATTATGTAAACTCATCTACCACACACTAGTAATAGCACATTTCGTCTTACTGAGTGTTGTCTCATCCCATTGATTTAATATTTTTCAAGTGATCCAGCTAAGCGAGGAGATCAGACTCGCGGATAGAGGAGACTATAGTACTGCCCTGTCTATAGGGTGAGTATTTTTGGGAAGTCACTTTTTGAGTAGCCCCTAGGTTCAGGTAAGGGCATTTTGGGAATGACTATGTATGCATATTCTAGAAAATTATGACACTCTGGTATTGTATATATTGACATGGTTATATGTATCCTGCTTTCTGCTGCATAGGTAGTTTATTGAGTTCCAGATTCCACGGTCCCTATCTGCTTCGTGATGATGGTTTGGTTTATATTAGAAGATATATCAGAGCAGTGAAATTTTACAGTTTATATATATAGGGAAAAAAATGGCATGGAAATAAGGTCGTTATAGTGTATGCTTGACAAAGACACATATTAGATTGATTAATTGTGAAACATTAACCTCATTGTTAGGTAACTTGAAAGTTTGTAATTGAAGGTTTTTTGAAATTAGATCTTAAAGGTCATAATCTTTTAAAAATACCCAATTCACCCCCCTCTTGGGATAACACCGTAATTCACATGAACTGTACAAAGTGTTTATGGAGTAAGTGTATTTATGTTTTCAATTGATATTTCAAAAACTGACCGTTCAAAAGGTCATTTTTCAAACCTAGGATATATGGTATCCTTCTTTAAGTACAAATAAATGGTGGGAAGGCTAGTTTTATGTTTTAAAACCATAAATACTATGTTTTCATGGTTTCTTACGAGTTATGTTTAAAGTACAGGAGATTGTGTGGCAGGTGAATAGTATGTATGTATTATGTTATAACCAAAATAATGAATGTTTTTGAAATACTGAACTGTTTGCAAAATATACTGAAACTGCTTGTGAAAATACAAGATGATGTTTACGGCCATGAGGGCTAGGTATATGTTTAACGGCTGTGAGCCGGGTATGATATGACTACCGAGGGCCAGAAGTTGCATGTCAAGTTTTATATGAAATATGGTTTTATTACTTAATTTACATGATATGCTTTAGGAACCCTAATGGACCATTATGTCAGGAGCATGGTACCGTTGCTAGGATTTATATATGTGACCATGTGTACCACGCTATACTGCGAGAGTGGTGTGGTGCTCTATGCCAATTAACCTCTGTAGAGGGTGTAACATACCTAGAAGGCCGGACTTTCAGGACACGATAAGGCAATTGGGGCACGCAAGTACTTTGCAGATGCCTGCATAGTTGGAGCTATAACGCGAATGAATGTTGACTTTGTCTAGGTTGATCACCCCAGACTTAGTCCAACCTTCGGGCAACACAACCCTGACCACAAGGGTTTATACATTGCGTTAGTCCCAAGAGGTGTCTTTTATGCATATCTGTACATTTATGTAAATGATGTTGTTGTGAAATGAATGAAGTGTTTATATTAGGAAAACGAAACAAGTATTTCCAACTGTATATGTATGTATGATGTTAAGACAGTTATTTTCGGTTATATGAAGAATGAATGTTTTCTGTAAGCACTAAAAGCATGCTACCCACACACTGATATTAACTTGATCACCCTTATTGAGAAGTGTCTCACCACAATATACAAATCATCTTTTCAGAAAACTATAGGTATCGTGCTTAGCAGGATTAGGGGGTGAAAGTTAGATTAGTTCCTTTTTGAGAGTGTCTATAAGAACTCTGGCATATGTAAGTTATGTTGTCAGACTAAAGGCTTGTATTATGGTCGTATGGACCGAACTAGTTGTCCAATTGTGGTCGGATTGTAATATGGATCATGGAAACCTTTATGTATGAACAAACTTAGAACTCTAGTAATGTATAATGGAGAATATTTCATTACTTCCGCTGCATTATTGTTAAATGATTATGGTATCAGGTATGCAGACGTCACTTTAGTAGCACCCTGGGCCCACGTGGCGGGTCGGGGCATTACATACGGATTCTTGGTTCCTAGAATCTCAATGTCCTTTTCACATGACACCCAACAAAGCCTAGTTCACCACTTACAGATTGGTGAGTTTTGGTTCCATTCTAATGGGAAACAATGCGGTCTGCAAAGTTATCAAAATGAGGGATATCAGGACGTTATGTGGTGTAAGGCATGACCCTGATCTACGGAAGATTGTTGTATCATTGAGCACTTTGTGTAGAGACCCAAAGAATTATAGTAATTAAATAATAAAATATAGGAGAGAAAAGGAATTTTTAAAAGGGGTTTCAGCAGGGTCTCGTTGACAAGGGAAGAAGTGCTCGTTGACGAGCAGGGCCTTGGGCTCGTCGACAGGGACGCGTGTCTCTTCGACGTGAAGTTACCGAGAGGGGTGTTTTCAAGGCCCGAATCTTGACGATTTTTGCTCTCTTACTTTGATGTCTTATAAAATATTTTCCGGGTTTTGAAATAAGGTCTCTAAGTCCATGTCTAACCCTAGAAGATTTTAATGAGATGTATGTGTCCTAAGGTCAATCTAAGGTATATTTTGAACTTCTAGCCATATCATATAAAATATGCAAATACAATCAATTCTAAATACCCATTCCCATGACGATCTTGTACTTAATGCTTGCATCTTCATTCTTCTACTCTTTTAGTTCCATGGATTGTGCTAGGTTGTATATGCTTTAATCCTCATGGCTTCCATGACTTCCTCACCTTCTATGCATGCTAAATAATGTTCCTGCTCACAATCTCAATGCACAGGTCAAATACCAAGTGATTTGTCATTTTCAAAATAGGATTTGACTCAAAGAGTCAACAGTTCAAAATCATTAAAAAGCTGACTTAACTAGATCCACTTACCTATTTCCTAAAAAATAACCTGAGATGCTCTAAAACCGAACCCTAGTTTTTTCCTGAGTTCGAGAATCCACACCACTAGACTTGTAGATATTTACTCTGTGATCCTCGTGGTAACAACCGATTGTTGAAACGGGCAATGATCGGCAAAAGATCGAAGTGAGAGAGAGAGAGAGAGAGAGAGAGAGAGAGAGAGAGAGAGAGAGTTATATATAAAAAAATACATAACTTAACTCTTAAGTAACTAAAATATCTCCTCTAGATCCACAATAATTGCATCTGAAAGCGATTTAATCTTTTATAATTCATGATTTCCTTTCTGTTCACACCTTAAGTCCTCATGCTCTTGGTCTTTTACGTGTTTTGCACGTAAGCTTCATGCCATGTCTATAAGTGACACTCCTCATTAATGCCATTTTTTTATTTTGTAAAGTTTATTTTATTTTCAAAATTTCCATGAACCCCTTCCTATTTAGTTGCTTTGACTGTGATTGAATAATGTAGGGATTCACACACAATAACATTTCCTGCTAGCATTTTATATATAAATATCTAAATATATCTCCTCTAAGATATTTATTATTATATTTATTTATTTATTTATTTATTTATTTTCTTTTTCTTTTTTTTGGTTACTATATTCTCCCCTCATAAAAATTTCGTCCTCGGAATTTGCTAACTCACTCCCATTACATACACTGGATTACTACTAATCTGCTGGACCAACTTTACTAAAAGTCGGTGGCCACCCAGATAGTAGCCACGTCCCAAGTTTATTACCTACCCTAACTTATGGCGGATGAATACCGTGGTTACATACCATGTCTTAGGAGATTATAATATTCATACAAAACTCTCCCGGAGACCATACAAACTCTAAACATGAACAAAACATACATACATAAAACCAG
Organism: Malania oleifera; assembly: GCF_029873635.1. NCBI lineage: Eukaryota > Viridiplantae > Streptophyta > Magnoliopsida > Santalales > Ximeniaceae > Malania > Malania oleifera. Next base: position 21,441,589 of record NC_080425.1, on the reverse strand, counting down.
TTACCTATTGCTCTACTTATCTGACTAGCTCTGAGCATCTCTAAAAATATGAGGATAATTCTAATGTATCTCTGAATCTAACTCCCATGAGGCCTCCTCTACTGCGTGATTACACCACAGTACTTTTACTAGAGGAATATTTTTTGTATATAACTCCTACTCTCTATGATCTAGGATTTGAACTAGTATCTCCTCATATACTAGTGTGTCCTTGAGTTCCAATGAATCATAACTAATCACATGCAAAGGATTTGGTATATACCTCCTAAGCATGGACATGTGGAACACGTTGTGAATCCTAGACAATGCGGGAGTAATGCTATCCTGTACGTCACTAAACCGACTCTTTCCAGAATCTCGAATGGCCCGACATACCTAGGGCTCAGCTTTCCCTTCCTACCAAACCTCCTCACTCCTTTCATTGGAGCAATTCTCAAGAATATAGAATCACCTACCTCGAACTCTACCTCCCATCGGCATGCATCTGCGTAACTCTTCTTCCGATTCTGAGCTGCTCTGATCCTCGCCCTAATAAGCTCAACCTTTGCAGAGGTCAGTTGAATCAATTTCAGTCCCAAAATCTACCGCTCGCCCACCTCATCTCAATATAAAAGAGACCGAAACCGGTGACCATACAAAGCCTCATATGGTGCCATCTCTATACTGGCCTGATAACTGTTATTGCGGGCGAACTCAACCAATGATAAATATCTAATCCAACTACTACCAAAATCCAGCATGCACGCCCGTAACATATCTTCTAATATCTAGATAATCCTCTATGACTGACCATCCATCTATGGGTGGAATACAGTACTGAATGTGAGTTGCGATCCTAAAGCATCTTGTAAAATCTTCCAAAAACGAAAGGTAAATCATGGGTCTCGATCTGAAATGATAGAAACTGGGATGCCATGGAGTCGTAAAATCTTCTGTACATATAGCTCTGTCAGCCTATTCCTAGAATAACTGACTTTCACTGGGATGAAATAGGTTGTCTTTGTCAATCTCTCAACCACAACCCAAATTGAATTTTATCCATGAAGTGCTTATTGCAACCCCATGACAAAATCCATAAAATGTGCTCCCACTTCCATTTAGGAATAAGGAGTGGTTGCAACAGTCCTGCTGGCCTCTGGTGTTCTGCCTTAACCTACTAATATGTTAGGCACTGCTCTACGAAACGCATAATCTCTCTTTTTATATTAGACCACCAGAAAGATTCCTAGCGATCCCTGTACATCTTTGTACTCCCCAGATGTACTATGTAGAACTAACGATGTGCCTCCTCTAGAATGACCCTCTTAATCTCGGCGTCATTCGATACGCAAATCCTGGTGTGGAATCTCAATACCCCATCATTTGAGATATTGAAATCTGGCTTTAACCTTTTTGAACCCCTTCCATAACCTCTACCAGTTCTGCGTATTCCTTCTAAGAAACTTTGATTCTCTCCTACAAAGTTGGCTGAATAACTAAGCTGACAATGAACACCCGTGGATCCTTGTCCACCAACTCAACTCCTAGCCTCTCTAGATCCATCATGATCTGATGTTGCACCACAATTGCTGAAATCAGCATACTCACTGACTTCCTACTCAATGCATCAATTACCACATTAGCTTTTCCTAGGTGGTAACTAATGGTGCAGTCATAGTCTTTAATCAACGCAAACCCTCTACACTGCCTCATATTCAACTCATTCTAGGAGAATAAGTATTTGAGGCTCTTATAATCCGTAAAGATCTCGCACCTTTCACCGTATAGGTAGTGTTGTCAGATCTTTTATACGAAAACCACAACTTCTAACTCTAAGTCATGCATAAGGTAGTTCTTCTCGTACTCCTTGATTTGGAGAGAAGAATAAGCAATAACTTTACCCTGTTGCATCAAAACATACCCGAGCCCTTTCTTGGATGCATCACTATAAATCACGTAATCACCATCCCCTGATGGAATGGTCAATACTGGGGCTGTGACTAGACATTGCTTCAACTCTTGAAAACTCTGCTCACGCTCACTAGTCTAGTCAAACCTACTGTTATTTTTCATAAGATGTGTCAAAAGACCTAACAGCCTAGAAAAACCCATGATAAATTGGCGATAGTACCCTGCCAGACCTAAGAAACTTCTAATCTCATGTATGTTCTTCGGTCTCACCTAGTTTACTGTTGCCTCAACTTTGCCCTGATCTACTGATATTCCTTCCTTGGACACCTCATGTCCTAGAAATGCAACCTATTTTAGTCAGAATTTGCATTTCTTGAATTTAGAAAATAACCTCTTCTCTCTAAGTACCTAAATTACTAGCCTCAAATGAGCCTCATGCTCTACAGAACTCCTCAAATAAAACCAGATGTCATCGATGAACACCATCACGAATTGATCTAAGTATGTGTGGAACACCCTATTCATCAGGTCCATAAATGCTGCAGGTGCATTAATCAAACCAAACAGCATAACCAAAAATTCATAATGGCCATACCGGGATTGAAAGGTTGTCTTCGACCCTATAAATCTAAACTCTTGCTCCCTTGGAAGTCTAAATACTACCTCCTTCAAGTAACAGTTTATGCTTGCGTAGCCTGATGCTAGCCGATCCATCCCTAGAATAACGTCAAATCCATGCATATCGAATACGATTAGACTAGTAGGCAGCTTTCTCCCTTGAATCTCCACTGGATAGTTCCTAACCACTTTACTGCATACAACAATTGACCATGTCGGTGTGGCCACACTTAACTCAACTTCTCATGGTTAAGTCTCCATTTCACATACTTTAACAAACCTCCTAGATACAAATGAGTGGGTTGCACCTAAATCAACAAGCATAATAGCTTTATGGGAAAGCACATAAATAATACCTATAACAACATCTCCTGCGTGCTCGGCGTCACCCGGTGTCAAAGAATACACCTGTGCCTGGGCTATATTCCCAAAGTGACCCCCTTGAGGTGCCTGGTTCCCTCTTCCATACTTCTGTAACTGAGGTGGGTACTTCAGCGTTGCGCGACAATCCCACACTTGATGCCTTGCTACCCCACACTGGTAGCAGACAGTTGTTCCAGCCATACACTCGCCTAGATGATTCTTATGGCATCTAGGACAAGTGGCACTCGGAGAGCTCCCTTGAGATGCTCGAGATCCTTACTCCTGTCGTTGACCCATAAAATTACTGGGCCCCTTCCACGTACTCTGACTATAGCTAAACTAAGACCCATGAGATAAGGGCCTCTTCTTCTGGTTTGCCTTTCTCTCCCCTTTCTGAATACTGGCCTCTACCACCATAGCCCTGTCCACCAGCTCAGTAAAGCTCTGTACCAATAACGCCACCACCTGCGCATGTATCGCCTATCTCAACCCTCTCTTAAACATCCAAGCCTTCTTTGGCTCATTCGGGACCGTATGTGGAGCGAATCAGGATAGCTCCACAAATCAGGGCATATGCTGAACGGTCATGGATCCCTGGGTTAGGCGTAAGAACTCCTCTACATTTATATCCTGAGTGGCAATAGGGAAATATATGCTGAAGAAGATCTCCTTGAAATAGCTCCAGGTAACAGATACATACCCTGAACGCTGCTCCTCCACTAGCCTAGCTGATCTCCACCACCTCTTTGCCTCCCCTAATAGTTTGAAGGTGGAAAATAGTACCTTATGGTCCTCTATGCACTTCAGCACATCCAACAGTTCCTCCATCTCCTGAATCTAGTCTTCCACCGCAATCGAGTTTGGTCCTCCCGACAATGCCGACGAATTTGTCTGAGAAAACTATTGGAACGTGCAGCCTCTATCAACCGCTAGCTGGAGGTATCTACATGATTGTCCCCTCCTGTCATAACTTCCTTTCCCCTAGGATTCATCCTGAAGATAGGATAGAACTAGACTTATAAATTCCACATTTATCCTGGCCAATGCAATATGGAATGACTAAATAACATAACATATGAGTTTGCAGCTAAAGGAAATCATTTATGCACTTCAACTGCAAAACTGCCAAGGTACGAGTCCCTAATCATAACGCTGACACTACATACATACTTTTCCATCCTATCGCTTCCAACCTAAATTTTTGAGCCCCACTCCTTTAATTTATAACCAAAACCATAAATGGATTTACCATGGTTTTCCTAAAATCGTCATTCCAGGAAAAGCAAAGAAGACCGTCGAAAGATCATCGTCCCAAAATCTCAGACTAAAGTCTGACCTAACTTACCCATTCTTATCCTTAAATTATCTCAACCTATACTCTGGTAATTATCACTGACAAAGTCTACAGAACCTAGCAAACCTAGGCTCTGATACCACTTGTAACGCCCCGACCCACCACGTGGGCCCGGGGTGCTACTAAAGTGACGTTTGCGTACCTGATAGCATAATCATTTAACAATAATGCAACAGAAGTAATGAAACATTCTCCATACATACATTACTAGAGTTCTAAGTTCGTTCATACATAAAGGTTTCCATGCATCCATATTACAATCCGACCAAAACTGGACAACTAATTTAGTCTATATGACCATAATACAAGCCTTGAGCCTAACACCATAACTTACATACGCCAGATTTCTTATAGACACTCTTAAAAAGGAACTAATCTAACTTTCACCCCCTGATCCTACCAAGCACGATACCTATTGTTTCCTGAAAAGATAATTTGTATATTGCGGTGAGACACTTCTCAGTAAGGGTGATCAAGTTAATATCAGTGTGTGGGCAGCATGCTTTTAGTGCTTACAAAAAACATTCATTATTCATATAACCGAAAATAGTTGTCTTAACATCATACATACATATTCAGTTGGAAATACTCATTTTGTTTTCCTAACATAAACACTTCATTCATTTCATAACATCATCATTCACATAAATGTCTAGATACGTATAAAAGACACCTCCTGAGACTAATGCCATGTATAAACCCCCGTGGTTAGGATTGTGCTGCCCAAAGGCTGGACTAAGTCTGTGGTGATCAACCCAGGCAAATTCAACATTCATCCGCATCATAACTCTGACTATGCAGGAATTCACAACGTACTTGCATGCCCCGATTACCCTACCGTGTCCTGAAAGTATGGCCTTCCAGGTATGGTACACCCTCTACCAAGGCTAATCGGCATAGACCACCACACCACTCTCGCAGTACAGTGTGGTGCACATGGTCACATATATAAATCCTAGCAATGGTACTGTGCTCTTGACATAATGGTCCATCAGGGTTCCTAAAGCATATCGTGTAATTTAAGTAATAAAACCATATTTCATAATCATTTCATATTAAACCTGACGTGTAACTTCTGGCCCTCAGCCGTCATATCATACCCGGCTTATAACCCTTAAACATATACCTAGCCCTCACGATCGTAAACTTCATCCTGTATTTTCACAAGCAGTTTCAATATATTTCGCAAATAGTTCAGTATTTCACAAACATTCATCATTTCGGTTATAACATAATACATACATACTATTCACCTGCCACACAATCTCCTGTGCTTTAAACATAACCCGTAGGCAACCATGAAAACATAGTATTTATGGTTTAAAAACATAAAACTGGCCTTTTTCATTTGTACTTAAAGTAGGATACCATATATCCTATGTTTGAAAAATGATCTTTTAAACGGTTGGTTTTTGAAACTTCAACTAAAAACATAAATACACTTACTCCATAAACATTTTGTACAATTAAAAATCATTAAAAAGTTGACTTAACTAGATCCCCTTACCTATTTCCTGAAAAACAACCCGAGACGCTCGAAAACCGAACTGTAGCTTTTTCTCGAGTTCAAAAATTCGCTCCACTAGACTTGTAGATATTTACTCCCTAATCCTCGTGGTAACTTCCGATCGTTGAAATGGGCAACAATTGGTGAAATATCTAAGTGAGAGAGATAGAGTGGGTGTGGGTTCTAGAGAGAGAGAGAGAGAGAGAGAGAGAGAGAGAGAATTATATTAAAAAAAATACATATCTTAGCTCTTAAATAACTAAAATATCTCCTCCAAGATATTTATATATAAATACCTAAAAATATCTTATAATATCTCTTCCAAGATATTTATTATTATATTCATTTATTTATTATGTTATTTTTTTTTTTTTTTTTTTTTACTACATTCTCCCCTCCTTATAAAAATTTCATCCTCGGAATTTGCTGACTGACTCCCATTACATACACTGGATTACTACTGATCTTCTGGGCCGACTTTAGTAAAAGCCTGTGGCTACCCACATAGTAGCCAGTCCCAAGTTTATTACCTACCCTCACTTATAGCGGAGGAATACCGTGATTACATACCATGTCTCAGGAGATTATAATATTCATACAAAACTCTCCCGGAGACCATACATACTCTAAACATGAACAAAACATACATACATAAAACCACTTACCTATTGCTCTACTTATATGACTAGCTCTCAGCATCTCTAAAAATATTAGGATATTTCTGAAGTATCTCTAACTCTAACTCCTATGAGGCCTCCTCTACTACGTGATTACGCCATATTACTTTTACTAAAGGAATATTTTTTGTACGTAACTCCTACTCTCTTTGATCTAGGATTTGAACTGGTATCTCCTCATATACTAACATGTCCCCGAGTTCCAACGACTCATAACTTATCACATGTGAAGGATCTGGTATATACCTCTTAAGCATGGATATGTGGAACATGTTGTGAATCCTATACAATGCGGAAGGTAATGCTATCTTGTACGCCACTGAACCGACTCTTTCCAAAATCACGAATGGCCCGACATACCAAGGGCTCAGCTTGCCCTTCCTACCAAACCTCCTCACTCTTTTCATTGGAGCAATTCTCAAGAATATAACATCACCTGCCTCAAACTCTAGCTCTCTTCGGCGTGTATCTGCACAACTCTTCTACTGAGAGCTGCTCTGATCGTCTCCCTGAGGTCTGTTGAATCAGTTCCGGTCCCAAAATCTGCCGCTCGCCCACCTCATCCCAGTATAACGGAGACCGACAGTAACAACCTTCCTATTTTTCCATATTTACTTTTTTATATATAACCACATACATAATAACCCTGTAAACCTACTTATAAACTAGACTAATCATGATCAACCCAGACCTATGGGTATCAAGGAAATACCCGTCATACATCTCTAATACCTACGTAGTGAAAAACATAAATCACATATATACCATCCAACCAATCATAATACCAAAGTTACTAAATCTGCCATATATGTACAAACATCTCAAAAAGGATAAAAAAAGTCAACCTAGGATCATAACCCAAAAATAATCTGACCCTAGTTCACCTACTTACCCTTCAAATAGGGTAGTTCCTTCGATCTCTACTGCTATGGAGCACGGTCTGCCTGCCTATCTGGATTTCCTGAAATGTTTGTAATGCTAGGATGAGACACCTCTCGGTAAGGGAGATAAACTAATATCAGTGTGTGGCAACATGAGTATTTTTCGTGATATACACAAAAACAGTACATAATTCATATCTGGTATAAACAGTTGTATCATATTTGAATAAAACATGATTTAACATTACATAGTTTAATATACTAAATTCTTGTACTGAAAAATCATCTTATATAAACATATCATACTTAAATTATTACCCAGGATAGATAGATAGTTAGCTATCGTCATATCTTACCCCCTCCCCCACATGACAGGGTTTTGCGGCCTGAAAGCGGGACCTAGCAATGGCTGGCTGACCATGCTAAGTCAAACATAGGTGTGTAAGTACAATGGGCCTGTTCCACCTCTACCGGGCAACCAAGGGAACTACGACACTCTCATAAAGCCACATTGACTACCATCTCCCACACTCTACATAAGATATGTGGTAGCACTAACTTAAACATGAACATACAGCTACGATACCGTGTTTCGTGAAACAAAACTAAGCTATCCAGGTTGTGATAACATATAATACATTTCATGATATTGAACATAGCAATTTCATATTTCAGAGTAAAACATGACATGGTAATATTTTCTTTAAACTCGACATAACATACATAATTACGACATTTTATTTCGTCATATCATAACGTAAAAATCATGACATCGGCACCAACATAACATGATGTACTTATACATGAAAATCTTGCACTTGTTAACATGATATTCTTAAAACCATAGTTTTTGTACAGTTTTTATGGTTTTCTTGAAAACTACTATAACATGCTTATCTTGGAAAAATCTTAATATTTCAATATAACATAATTTTCATGGAAATATTATACTCATGCCTTGCAACTGTAAGTAGCCTCATAAACTCATAATTTGTTCTAAAATCATATTTTCTTATAAAATGTGTTAAAATCATTTCCCTGTTCAACAGCAATATTCCCAAACATAGTTCTATAACATACATATTTTCTTGAAAATAAATGTTGTACAATAATAAATAATTCCATGAAAAATACTAACTTCATTTATCCTCTTACCTGACTTACTTAAAAGCTTACAAAATTAAAAAAACCTACTCCTGTGGTGTTCTCATCTCAACACCCTGAAAATACATTTTTCCCCAACAAAACTTTAGTGTTATTTTACCTAAAGCATTTTCCTCAGTCCAGAAAAGCCAAATACCTTATAAAACTTAAAATAACCAACTTACCTAGATTTTGGGATGGTGCCCAAGTTGGCCTCACCAATGAACTACTCCAACAAACTTGAAGAGAATCTTCCTAAGAGTAGCGTGGCAGCTTCCGATGGTCGAACCGGTGAAAGATGAAGCCGAAAATCTAGAGAGAAGGATAGAGAGACGAGATTTAGAGAGAAATAGAGAGTGTGAGGTTGCATGCAGGATTCTCACAGGAAAATGTGATTTTTGGCCTTATATAGAGTGTTGTCCACGTGGCCTTGTCGACGAGCCACGGCACCTCATCAACGAGTCCAAGAAGGAGGTTTGTAGACGAGCACCACCCCTCACAGACTTCTAATTCAATGCATCAACTACCACATTAGCTTTTCCTGGGTGGTAACTAATGGTGCAGTCATAGTCTTTAATCAACTCAAGCCATCTGTGTTGCCTCACATTCAACTCCTTCTAGGAGAAGAAGTATTTAAGGCTCTTATGATCTATAAAGATCTCGCACCTTTCACCATATAGGTAGTGCCGCTAGATATTTAATACAAAAACCATAGCTTCTAACTCTAAGTCATGTGTAGGGTAGTTCTTCTCATACTCCTTGAGTTGGAGAGAAGAATAAGTAATAACTTTACCCTGTTGCATCAAAACACACCAGAGCCCTTTCTGGGATGTGTTACTATAAATCACATAATCACCATCCCCTGATGGAATGGTTAACACTGGGGTTGTGACTAGACGTTGCTTCAACTCCTGAAAACTCTACTCACACTCACTAGTCCAGTCAAACCTGTTGTTCTTTTTCGTAAACTATGTTAAAGGACCTGGCAGCCTAGAAAAACCCTCGATAAATCAACGATAGTACCTTGCCAGACTTAAGAAACTTATAATCTCATGTATGTTCTTTAGTCTTGCCCAGTTTACTACTGCCTCTACTTTTCTTAGGTCTACTGATAATCCTTCCTTGGACACCACATGTCCTAAAAATGCAACCTATTTTAGCCAGAATTCGTATTTCTTGAATTTAGCAAATAACCTCTTCTCTCTGAGTACCTAAAGTACCAACCTCAAATGAGCCTCATGCTCTATAGAACTCCTCGAACAAATCAAGATGTCATCAATGAACACTACCACGAACTGGTCTAAGTATGCATGGAACACCCTATTAATCAAGTCCATGAATGTTGCAGGTGCATTCGTCAAACCAAACGGCATAACCAAAAATTCATAATGGTCATACCGTGTTCAAAATACTGTCTTCGACATGTCCTTTAACTTCTCTTTCAACTGATGATACCCGGATTGCAGATCAATCTTAGAGAAAACCTGAGTACCCTTTAGCTGGTCAAACAGGTCGTCAATACGTGGTAATGGGTATTTATTCTTTGCGGTTACCTTGTTAATCTCTATGTAGTCAATGCTCATCCTCATCGATCCATCTTTCTTCTTCACAAACAATGCAAACACTCCCCAAGGTGATACGCTCGGTCTGATAAAACCATTATTCACAAGTTCCTGTAGTTGCTCCTTTAGCTCTTTTAGTTCAGTCGGAGCCATTCGGTATGGAACCTTGGTTACTGGTGTCGTCCCCAAAATCAACTCAATGGAGAACTCTACTTCACGGTTAAGAGGTAATCCCGTTAAGTCCTTCGGAAACACATCCAAGAACTCCCTTATCACTGGATATCCTCCAGTTTCAATCATTTCTTTAGAACTTCTTTCACATATGCAAGGTAAACCTGGAAACCCTTTTAGAGAAATCTCCTTGCCTAAATCATCGAAAGGATCTGTGGTGTAGAGCGCACACACGACCCTATAAATCTAAACTTCTGCTCCCTTGGAGGTCTGAATACTACCTCCTTCCTATAATAGTCTATGCTTGCATAGCTAGATGCTAGCCATTCCATCCCTAGAATAACATCAAATCCATGCATATCGAATATGATTAGACTAGTAGGCATTTTTCCCCCCTAAATCTCCACTGGATAGTCCCTAGCCACTTTACGGCATACAACAAATGACCTTGTCAACGTGGCCACACTTAACTCAAATTCTAATGGTTGAGTCTTAATTTCACATACTTTAACAAACCTTCTAGATACAAATAAGTGGGTTGCACCTTAATCAACAAGCATAACAGCTTTATGGGCAAGCACATAAATAATACCTGTAACAACATCTCCTGCGCACTTGGCATCACCCGTCGTCATAGTATACACCCATGCCTAAGCTATATTCCTAGGTGACCCCCTTGAGGTGCCTGGTCCCCTCGCCCATACTACTATAACTGAGGTGGGTACTTCAACATTGTGTGATAGTCCCGCACTTGATGCCCTACTACTCCACACCAGTAGCAGACAGTTGTTCCAGCCCTGCACTCGCCCAGATGATTCTTATGGTAATTGGGACAAGTGGCACTCAGAGAGCTCCCCTGAGAAGCTCGAGATCCTTACTCCTGTCGTTGACCTGTAAAATTACTGGGCCGCTTCCACGTACTTTGACTGAAGCTAAACTAATACCCATAAGATAAGGGCCTCCTCTTCTAGTTCGCCTCTCTCTCCCCTTCCTGAATACTGGCCTCTGCCACCATAGCCCTGTCCACTAACTTAGTAAAGCCTTGGATGAATAACGCTACCACCTACACACATATCGCCTGTCTCAACCCTCTCTCAAGCATCCAAGCCTTTTTCAACTCATTTGGGACTATATGTGGAGTGAATCAGGATAGCTCCACAAATCGGGCCACATACTATTGAACGGTCATGGAACCCTGGGTTAGGTGTAAGAACTCCTCTACGTTTATCTCCCGAGTGGCAATAGGTAAATATCTGCTGAAGAATATCTCCCAGAAATAGCTCCAGGTAACAGATACATACCTTGCACGCTGCTCCTCCACTAGCCTAGCCAATCTCCGCCATCTCTTTGCATCCCCCAACAGTTTGAAGGTGGCAAATCGGACCTTCTAGTCCTCTGTGCATTCTAGCACATCTAATAATTCCTCCAACTCCAGAATCCAGTCTTCCGTCGTAATCGGGTTTGGTCCTCCCTAGAATGTCGGTGGATTCGTTCGAGAAAACTATTGGAATATGCAGCCTCTATCAGCCATTGGCTGACTCTATTCCCAACAACCCCTCCAAGAATCTTTCCTAGCCTGATGTACTTTACTATGCAGCACGGCCAAGGCCTCAACATCATCATCGCTGAAGGTATCTACATGATTGTACCCTCCTGTCATAACTTTCTTTCCCCTAAGATTCATCCTGAAGATAGAATAGAACTCGACTTAGAAATTCCACATTTATCCTGGTCAATGCAAATATGGAATGACTAAATAACATAACATATGAGTTTACAGTTAAAGGAAATCATTTATGCACTTCAACTACAGAATTGCCAAGGTACGGGTCCCTAATCATAACGCTACATACCTTTCCATCCTATCGTTCCCAACCTAAACTTCTGAGCCCCAGTCCTTCAATTTAGAACCAAAACCATCGATGGATTTACCATGGCTTTCCTATCGTCATTCGAAGAAAAGCACAGAAGACCATCAAAAGATCATCGTCCCAAACTGCTAGACTAAAGCCCAACCTAACTTACCCATTCTTATCCTTAACTAATCTCAACCTATACTCTGGTAATTATCACTGACAAAGTCTATAGAACCTAGAAAACCTAGGCTCTGATACCACCTATAATGCCTCGACCCACCACGTGGGCCTAGGGTGCTACTAAAGTGATGTTTGTGTACTAGATACCACAATTATTTAACAATAATGCAGTGGAAGTTATGAAACATTATCCATACATACATTACTAGAGTTCTAAGTTCGTTCTTATATAAAGGTTTCCATGCATCCATATTACAATCCGACCAAAACTGGACAACTAGTTTGCTCCATACGACCATAATACAAGCCCTGAGCTTGACAACATAACTTACATACACCAGAGTTCTTACAGACACTCTCAAAAAGGAACTAATCTAACTTTCACCCCCTGATCCTACTAAGCACGATACTTACAGTTTCTTGAAAAGATGATTTGTATATTGGGGTGAGACACTTCTCAGTAAGGGTGATCAAGTTAATATCAATGTGTGGGCAGCATGCTTTTAGTGCTTACAAAAAGCATTCATTCTCTATATAACCGAAAATAGTTGTCATAACATCATACATACATATACAGTTGGAAATACTCGTTTTGTTTTCCTGACATAAACACTTCATTCATTTCATAACATCATCATTTACATAAATGTACAGATATGCATAAAAGACACCTCCTGGGACTAACCCCATGTATAAACCCACGTGGTCAGAGTTGTGCTACCCAAAGGCTGGACTAAGCCAGGGTGATCAACCCAGACAAAGTCAACATTCATCCGCGTCATAACTTCGACTACGCAGGCATCCACAACATACTTGCATGCCTTGATTGCCCTACCGTGTCCTAAAAGTCCAGCCTTCTAGGTATGGTACACCTTCTACCAAGGCTAATCGACATAGACCACCACACCACTCTCATAGTACAGTATGGTGCACATGGTCACATATATAAATCCTAACAATGGTACCGTGCTCCTGATATAATGGTCCATCAAGGTTTCTAAAGCATATCGTGTAATTTAAGTAATAAAATCATATTTCATAATCATTTCATATAAAACTTAACATGTAACTTCTGGCCCTCAACCATCATATCATACCCGACTCACAACAATTAAACATATACCTCGCCCTCACGGCCGTAAATATCATCCTGTATTTTCACAAGCAGTTTCAGTATATTTCGTAAATAGTTCAGTATTTCACAAACATTCATCATTTCGATTATTACATAATACATACATACTATTCACTTGCCACACAATCTCCTGTACTTTAAACATAACCCGTAGGCAACCATGAAAACATAGTACTTATAGTTTAAAAACATAAAACTAACCTTCCCACTGTTCATTGTACTTAAAGTAGGATACCATATATCCTAAGTTTGAAAAATGACCTTTTAAACGGTCAATTTTTGAAACCTCAACTGAAAACATAAATACATTTACTCCATAAACATTTCTTACAGTTCAAAATCATTAAAAAGTTGACTTAACCAGATCCCCTTACCTATTTCCTGAAAAACAACCCGAGATGCTCGAAAATCGAATCCTAGCTTTTTTTCGAGTTCGAGAATCCGCTCCGCTAGACTTGTAGATATTCACTCCCTGATCCTCGTGGTAACTCCGATCGTTGAAACGGGAAACGATCGGCGAAAGATCGAAGAGAGAGAGAGAGAGAGAGAGAGAGAGAGAGAGAGAGAGAGAGAGAGAGAGAGAGAGAGAGAGTTATATACAAAAAATACATAACTTAGCTCTTAAGTAACTAAAATATCTCCTCCAAGATATTTATATATAAATATCTAAAAATATCTCCTCCAAGATATTAATTATTATATTTGTTTATTATTTTATTTTTATTTTTATTTATTTTTTTTATTTTTTTTGGGTTACTACACGATGAGGTGTTTTGAATTTGATAAAACATAAGGCATCTCACAATCATTGCTCCCTAAGTCTCCTTATTCCGCTACATGCGCAGATTTTGATGAACCCTCTTGAGTTTTTGCTTTCCCCTACTCCCACTCCAGACACTCCGATTTTATATGCATTATTTTCCTGCATTTAAAATAGTAAACGCTCGTCCTCCTCCTGGACTACGATTGAGTCTTATTACCACTCAATCCGCTTCAGGACTTGCCTCTCCCACTATCCTAATTACCCTTTACCACGAGTCCTTCAGCATGTGAACCCTCATCACTGGCCTTCTTCCTCTAATGGAACCCCAGCAATGCACTTGTGATGTCCTCCGAATCTAGGGTTTCTTTCCCCTAAATCAACATCGTAATCAGATTCTCGTATGTGGGTGACGTAGGTAGGGAATTCAGAAGCATCAACGCTTTGTCCTCTTCCTCGAACTTCACATCAACTTGCCTCTAATCACTAATGATCTGATTAAATGTGTTGATGTGCTAAGTCAAGTCTGAACCCTCTACCATCTTATGCCAATATAATTTTTGCTTAAGATACAACTTCTTTGTCAAAGACTTGGATATGTATCGGAACTCCAGTGTAAACCAAACCGCTTCCGGCGATTCCTTATCCATGACGTGATATAACAAGTCATCAACCAAACATAACTTGATAATGAACATAACTCTCGCTTCCAACTCCATCCAACTTGCGTCGTCCATGCCTTTCGACTTCTTACTATATAGACCATTCACCATACCTTGCTGCACTAGTATGTCCTTCACCCTCCTCTTCCAAATCTCGAAGTTCCCCGTTCCATCAAACTTACCAACCTCAAACCTCGCAGAAGAAATGCCAGCCATTGCAAACCAATAGATATGATACCAATTGTTGTATACACAAAACAAACAATTGGCGCTTTGATACCAATTGTTGTATGCCAAAGCAAACAATCGGCGCTCTGATACCAATTGTTTAATGTCAAGTGTGCGTAGCGGAAGACCTCACACAAACTCACTAAACAATCAATTGAACAAGCCAAGCAAACACTCAATAATGAACTATACTAAAAAGGCAATCACTCAAAAATGAGAATAAATGAAAGCAACAATTAAAGACACAATAATTTACGTGGTTTGGCAATTTTCCTACATCCATGGGAGTAGTGGCTGTTTTTCACTATAAATAATGTGAAGCTTACAAAGCTCTGTGAAGCTTGCATCAAGCTTATCAAACTAGGGTTATATAATAATGATTAAATATTAATATTATGCGTATAGAATACTTCTAGTAAATCTAAAATACTTCTGAAGCAATCCCTCGGAGGAAAATCCTCCAAAAGCTCCTAATTTATTGATCTTCAATTCAAAAATCTATGACATCCGCGATTGTAACCGTTGATGATTTAGGCCAAACCATCGAAGGTTTGAAGCCGAGAAGAATACCCTGAAGCACTGCCTAAAACCATTGATGGTTTGCCCTCAATCCTACCATCCTACAAACCTCTTACTTGTTCCTCGCTTCACGATATTTTCGCGGTGCATGTGTTTCACTCAAATATGAGTTACATCCCCAACATAACCTATTTAATAAATGGGTCAAGTTCAGGTTGACCTATTTATAAATGGGTCAACTAGCATGAACTCAAACTCAGCTTAAAGGGATAGGTCACGAGTCATCCATCAGGTTTCGACTCATTTTGTCACCCCTAACGGAGTGTGACGGCAGTTAAAGGGACACAATAGAGACTAAATAGGAAAGTTAAGAAGGGAGGCAAAAAAAAGAGACCATGACCTAACTTGGAGAAATATATATATATATAGACTCAAAGTCAAACTAGCTGGCTCACACCTAGCTAGCCCACACCCTTGTTGCCTCCTGTGAAGTACTCTCATGCTATGTAGCCTGATTGTTTTGTTTTGAACATCAATTCTAACGATTTTACCATAAGCATTGCAAGAAGGAAAAAAAAAATCTTCAAATTATGAAAGAACAAAAAACAAAAATTTGAAAAATTGATGATAGTTAGATTTAGGAAAATTCCAAATTTAAAAAATTAAAAAATATTTGAAAACGAACTCAACAATAAAAATTGTACTAAAAAATTTTAGAATTTTTTAACCCATGTTAGATTCATAAAATGAATGGTGGGATATTTTTTAAAAGAAAAAGATAAATGAAGATAATCTTATAAGGGTTTTCTCAGTAATCATTTAAAATTTTTCAAGAAAACTCTTTTAAAATTGTACTAAACACCATAACGAAAAAGAAAGGCTATCAATAAATAAATAAATAAATAATCAAGCAAGGAGCTCAAGAAAAAGTGCAAATCAATTAGACTTTGCAAACTCTAAGTCATGTGTATGTCAACCAAAGTTGGCCACCCCCAAACCAACAACATCCTAAAGTAGTAATCAAATGATTTAATAAATTTTGGCAAAGATCAATTTCATATTCGAAAGATAGCACCAAAGCAAGTTAAGGTCGTAGAAGAAATAACAATTGTATTTTAACTTTATAACCTGTTGACCTTATTGGTCATATCCTGTTTTGATTATGAAAAATACTCTAATATTTAAAGGTAAATGAGTTTGTGTGCAGGACTAATCATGAGTATCTTATGGTACACACACATGGGCTTGAAGAAGACAACGACCCTAAAGATTGTTTTGTGTTGTAATTTATATTTATACATTACAACGCCCTGGTCGACCGAGTTCCCACGTGCAGGAACTCAACGTTCTGGTCGACCTACAGAGTTAGTTCAAAATGCCCTTGGTCAACCGAACCTTGCAAAAAGGGAAAAATCACCCTTGGACTTACAAGTCCAGTCGACCAAACTCATAGTTCATTTAATGCCCAATCGATCGAACTTCAAGCACTTTGATCAACCGAACTCATC
Organism: Malania oleifera; assembly: GCF_029873635.1. Lineage (NCBI taxonomy): Eukaryota > Viridiplantae > Streptophyta > Magnoliopsida > Santalales > Ximeniaceae > Malania > Malania oleifera. Next base: position 21,424,575 of record NC_080425.1, on the reverse strand, counting down.
TCGGTCGACCGGTGCTCTCAGGTTGCCCCATGTTTTTTACAACAGTTAATATTTTTAAACGGGGTTAATTTATTTAAATAATATTAAAACTTTTATAATTATTCTATTTGTGTCCTTAGCGGTCATATTTTTAGGGAAGTCTATATATACCCCCTCATTTGGAATAATTAGCATGAGATTAGCAATACAATTAGTGAAAAATTTTCTCAATCTCAAAATCCTATTTTTGCCTATTCCACTCCATATACTCTCAAACCTTCATTCCCTTGATACATCATATCCTTATGAGAGTGTTATATTGTATTATTGATTAATATAGTTTGCTCATACTCCCATTTGCTTGGTTGTTTATTTGATATTGATTTTGGGGAGTTAAGCAAAGAGTTATCCCACAAATTTTATTTGATAAATCTTGTGCTGGGAAAAACTCATTAGCTTAAGGATCTTAGCATTGTCATTGCAAGATTCCTTAAAGCTTTATTTTCTTTGTGTTTGCAAAATATTTTACAAAGTTAGATTTCAAATAACTCTTGCGCTAAATACATTTTGAGAAAATATTTTTGAGTTCGTTTGAATAAATATTGCTAGCATCTTTGAAACACTAAACTAATATTGAGATTTCATATACTTTACTTTCAAAGATTAGCTTGCTTGAACACTCTTATGCTTGATTAGATAAAAACATTATATTGAGTGTAGATTGCACACATACACCACTGAGCTTACAGTTCCTACATGTTTGGTGTGTATTGGTTATACTATGCGTATTGGGTACATATCTGCTTTACATAAAAGCATAATCATTGTACCATTTTATTGTGAACTTACTGTTGTATTTCCAGGCGTGGCTTGAGGGGGCTGTAATCCAACCCGGTAAGGATTGTGTAGGTTGAGGTCAGCCCTGTGTTAATTAACCTGGTTGTAAAGGTTGAGGTCAGCCCTGTGCTAATTGATCTGGTTGTTTAGGTGCCACTCTACCCATTAAGTGAGCCTATAGTGGTAATCCTTGTGCTTGTTAGCCAAGGCAGGGACGTAGGCAATTTGACCGAACCTTGATAACATTTCTGGGTGTCGTCTCCTTTATTGCTTTATTGTGCATGCTTGGTTAAATTTCTATTGCTGTTTAAATTCCATTGTATATTTACATTGATTTATTTTACATGCACTAGATTGACCTTAGGCTTGTGTAATACTGTTGTTAGTGAATTGACCTAGGGGATAAAATTTTTAAATACCAATTCACCCCACCTCTTGGGATTGCACCGAAGCTAACATAAGCCAAATTATTAACATTTATTATAATGCTCTTATTTCTACTGCTCCGTGAGGATGAACATGTTTAACGATGTACGGGCCACCCCATCGGGACTTCAGCTTCCTAGGAAACAGATGTAAGCGAAAGTCGTAGAGAAGAACTTGCTGATTCGGGAAAAGGTGCTTGTCCTTGATTTTATGCAGCAGCTTCATCCACTTCTTCACTAAGCAAGCCTTGTCATAAACTTTCCTATTGGGTTCTTTAAGCTCACACACCTGCAACTTTCTCAAACCTATGTCAATATCAAGTGAAAATTTAATCTGTTTTATAACCCATAATGCAGAATGTTGAATCTCAATAGGTACATGACATGCCTTACCATAAATCAACCTGTAGGGAGATGTCCCCAAATTCTTCTTGAATGCAGTTTGGTAGGCACAGAGTGCATCAACTAGTTTCTCAAACCAGGCCTTTCGATTAGGACAACCCGTCTTCTCAAGTATGATCTTGATCTCTGCAAAGAATTGACACTTATCCTGTGTTACCCCACGTTCTGGAGTTCGATTGGTGGAAAGGTAATTCACAATATCATCAAACAAAGGGCTGCATGACATGTCTCTGATAGGGTAGATGATGTTAGCATCTAACATCTTCAGCACTTCTTCTTTTACCACCTCTGTCATGGTTGGGTTCAGTCTCCATCGCGCATCACAGACTAGTATTGCTTTTATCTCTATGGACTGCCCCTCTGATTCAAGTAACTCTCTAATCAAGGGAACTTTTTTATCAAATACTTCAGGTTACTCAGGAGCTTCATTCTCAAATGCACCATCAAAACCAAATGCCGACAACAGTTCTAACATATCCAAGTCATGTACCACATCTACTACGTGTACCTCTAAATCATCACACCCAGTCGGCGTTTTATTAAACACGTTCATCTCCAGTGTCATATTTCTAAACATGAGTTTAAGTACTCTACTTCTACAATTAATCAAGGCATTAGAAGTAGCAAGGAATGATCGCCCAAGAATAACAGGTGCCTGGTAGATGTTGGAGACAGGCTACTGCATATCCAAAACCACAAAAAGTCCACTAGATAATAAAATTTGTCAACTTGTACTAACACATCTTCAATAACACCTCGTGGGACTTTTAGTGATCTATCTGCCAATTGTAGCATCATGGGTGTTTTCTTTAGCTCGCCTAAACTCAACTGCTCGTATATTGAAAATGGGAGCAAGTTCACACTACTCCCCAAATCAAGTAAGGCTCTCCCAATACGATATTTACCAATCATGATAGAAATAGTGGTGGAACCAGGATCTCTGAGCTTCTGAGGAGTCTGACTCAATATCAATGCACTAACTTGCTCGGTCAAGAAAGCTTTCTTTTTCGCGTTCAATTTCCTTTTTACTGTGCACAAATCCTTCAGAAATTGTGCGTATGTAGGAACTTGTTGTATGGCATCTAGAAGTGGAATGTTGATCTTCACCTGTTTGAATATTTCTTAAATCTCAGTGTGATACTTATTCTTATGACCAAATGTCAACCTCTGAGGATAGGGTACCACAGGTTGATACTCCTTAACAGTCTCATCCTCCTTATTATTTGACTTCTTTGAATCTGAGCCTGCTTTGTCTGATTTTTCATTTCCCTCATCTATCTCAGTTGCCTTTTCAGGTGTTGGAGCAACTATTTGTTAATCAACGGGCATTTTAGGATGGGAAACTTATTTTCCACTTCTCAAGGTAATAACTACCTTCGTCGTTTCAATAGAATCGCTTGAAACAGTATGCAATTGTTGCTTTTGTTGCCGATATACTTGGTGATTAGGCTGAGGTTGTGCAGGAAATTTCCAATTTTCTAAGGTATTCAGTTGTGTACTTATTTTATTCATGGTGTCTCTTAGTTCACTAATGGCTTGAGTATTCTGACTGTTGGTCATGACATGAATCTACATGAATTGCTAAAACATATTCGCCATCTACGTCATGCTATCATCAGAAGATTTCTTTGATGGAATAGGAGCTAAATTTGGTTGAAATCCCGGAGTGCGTAGTTCTCAGACACCTGTTGCGGCTGATACTACTGTTGAGGAGCTGTAACCGAGTGATATAGCGGCTGCGGAGGTGGTGCATAAGATTAAGGAAATTACTGAAACTGTGAGGAAGATGGACCAGACTGATCGTTCCTCCATGACAAGTTCAGGGAATTTCCTCCTTTTCGGATTATAAGTGTTTGAGAATGGCTAATTTTGAGATTTGTTGATCCAATTTACTACCTACATTTGATCAGATCCATTCTCCGACAATACTGGTAAAAGCGGATAATCCTCCACTGATTTCGCAGCTTTCACTTTCTCTGACTCCATGACCTCTATTTTTTAGACGAAGCAGCAACAAGAGCCTATAAATTAGTTTCCTCTTTGACCTCATATTTACCTCCACCACCGATTGCTCTAAGAGGTTGTGTCGCCATTGGTGTCTGTTCATACCATGTGTTCCATTGCTCGAAACTTTCAGGTAAATAATCAAAGAATTATAGAGCATCATCTGGTTCCTTGCTAAAGAACTCCCCGTTGCATATAGTCTGGACAAACTATTTACATTCAGGGGTAAGTGCAATATAAAAATAATTCACTAACCTCCAAGATTCGAATTCGTGATGTGGACATATATTCATTAGGTCCTTGAATCTCTCCCAGCAAGTTTGGAACGTCTCGTCACCTTTTTGCATGAACTTACTGATCTACTCCTGCAGGTACTAAGTTCTCTGAAAAGGAAATAACTTATGTAAGAACTCACATTGCATTTCAGTCCAGCTAGTAATAGAGTTAGGTCACAAAGAATTAAACCATACTTTTGCCTTATCTTTCAAAGAAAAGGGAAACAAACGAAGTTTGATATACTAATCGGTTCCAACCCTATTAATGAAAGTGGTACAGACCAACTCAAAATCTATCAAATGCTGGTATGGATTCTCAAAATCCATCCATTGAAACTGAGGTATCACAGATAACATATCATGCTTAATTGTGAAGTTCGGTGCATATTGTGGTAACACAAAACAAGAAGGTGTAGATGTGCATGTAGGTTGTAGAAAATCCTGAAGTATACATGGTGCAGGTGCAGCCATAACTTCCTCAAAAATTTCTTCAAACAGATTACTCAAATCAATTTCAAAATCACTCGTAAAAGTAATAGGAGAACAATCAGATTCTGTGCTCTATGTGTCAATACTGGTGCCAATTAAAATTTTAGATAGTCTATTCGAAATATCTCAGACTCAAGGCATCAAACATCAATTCAAATAGCAGAAATTCACCAACACGGCAGCAAACAAGATCAATTTTTTTTTCAATTTTTTTAATTTTTTTCTTTTTTTCTTTTTTATTTAATGAAAAAAAAATTAAAAATAATTGGAAAAACACAAATTTGAAACTAAATCTGGCACTCCCTAGCAACGGCACCAAAAACTTGACTCACTCAGAAAATGAATAGTTCGGAAGCTATCCCAAGTATAAGAGTTCAGTCGTGTAATACCTAGTGTCAGATCATCTCCTCAGGGAATGTCGTTTAATTTCAAATTTTACGTAATTCCAACCGAAAATAAGAAACAAAAATATCACTGAACACAGTTCAGATTCGGATTTTTCGGGATATTTGAGATTTTCTTTTGACGAATTAAAACAACGCGCAATTTAAATTATGAATCTTAACACACACTAAATTAACAACTAAATTACCAATGAGACATGATCTTATGTTTAATTAGTCAAGTAAGAATTAAAACACACATTTGAACTTCGGACAAAAACACTAAAGATGATCACTTTCCTACGTAATTAAAACAAGCAATTCTAACAACTTCGATCAAACACAAACTCCAAAAAAAAAAAAATGTAACGCAATCAAGAACAAAAATTTAACTCCTTAAGAACTTAAGCAATAAACTAAAACACAATAAAAATTCAAACTTTAATCAAACTGAATTTAAAATAAATAGAACTTAACAAATTTAAATCCCTAAGAAGATTCTTTTTGTCTTTTTGTATTTTTTTTTTTTTTTTTTTTTTCAAGAAACCAAACTCAACTTTAATCAATAATAAAAAAAATAACTTAAGCAAAAATTAAATCTAATGCTAATATTAATTGAGATGAGGAAGAAAATAAATAAATTTCAATAATAATCACCCAACAAAAATTCAAAAGTTTAAGACTTTAATTAAAATTCTACCAAAATAAAATAATAATTATTCAATTATTTGAAGGAAAGAACCCAAAAAAAACTAAAGAAAAAGAAAAGAAAGAGATTAGAAGATGGTTGGCCAGTCGTATGGGTTGAGGCAACAGCAGTCGTGGAGGAACCTTCAGGTCTTCACGGGAACAGGTTAAAGGAGATTGAAGGGCAGTAGCAAGGGGTTGAGGCAGCAGCAGCCATGGATGGCGGCAGCACAGGAGGAGGGCAGCAGTAGCAGCAACAGCACAGTGAGAACCTACAGGAGGAAGGGGCTTCTCAGGTCAAGGGAGCAAAAGCTGTGATGAGCAATAACTACAGAAGCAAGGTTTGGGTTGGCAACACCTTCGGGTCCCTCAGTAGCAGTAGCACACAAGCACAACAGTGAGGGAGGCAGAGCAGGAAGTTCACGAGCAATAGTTCAGGAGGACTCCTCGGATAACACCTTGGAGCAGCAGCAAGGAGGGTTGAAGCACCAGCACGTAGGGAAGAGACAACAAGGAGAAAGGGAAAGAGGAGAAAAAAAAGAGGAAATAAAAAATAATAAAAGAGAAGAATGAGGCTCGAGAAGGAAAGAAGGGAAAAGAACAAAGAAGAGAAACAGAGGAAGAGAAGAGAGGCCAGCTGCCAAAAAGAAAGAAAATATATATATATATATATATATATAGCCCCTCCCCATTTCTTGGAAGCTCTATCACCGCACAAAACAAAAGGAGAAGGACCTTACACACCCAAGAGGACTGGCTGCATGGCCAGGTCAAATCATATATATATTTTATTCTTTTCTTTTCTTGTTTCTTCTTTTTTTTTTTCTTTTTTTTTTTTTTTTGTTTCCTAGCGTACAAGCCTGATTTTGACCATCCTAAAGCTCATATCTCTCAAATCTTGAAACACAAAAGTCGTAGAGCTCTTCCTCAGCTTTCCCAAAAATTTTGAATCGTCTCGATCGGGGCTCGGATGAGAAAGTTATGCTCATAATACGAAATAGTGTTGCTTTTAGCTTTCAATAATTGCCCTGCGATAAAAAATACCAAAAATTCATAAACTACTCAATAAAATCCAAATATTATAAATTAGACACAATGTTAAATTATTGAGAGTAATTAGATATTTAATTAAAAATATACGTCTCAATGTATGAATTAAAACACCTAATTACGCAATTTAAGCGTGTAATCAATGATTTTCAAAAAGGAGTATAAGGGAGTTAAAAATTTTAGCACAAAGAGTTTTTGGGAGAAATTAAAATCTAAGCATTAGTTTTAAAATTGAGTAATGAGGGGGTATTTATAGACACGGGTCAAAATATGACCGTTAGGGACACATTAGGAATTTTAGAAAAATTTAATTAAGAATTTAACCCAAATTACCCTTAATTACCCACAATAAAAATGTGATAACCCGAGAGTTTCGGTTGCTCGGCCCTTAGGATCGGTTGCCTGAACAGACACTATAAGAAAAGTTCACTTTTTGACTTCGGGTGCCCGAGTGAAGGTTTGGGTGGCTGGGCCAAGGCGATTTTCCAAACGCTTGAGGTTCAGTCGCCCGGTGGTTAGTTCGGTCTGCCGAACTTCATATTTCGACCACCTCGGTGTATATTTGAACTTACAGTTCAGGCATCCGAGAAAGGTAAAAAGTGACAGTTCATATGTTCGGTCTACTATAAATAATGTGTTCATTTTAAGTTCGGTCGCCCGAGGCTTGATCAACCGTTGACCTTTTGACCTATTCGGTCGACTAAGGCATTTTTAATGCGTTGAGTTCGGTCGCCCAAGGCCGATTCAAAAATAAGGATAGGTACTGATTTTTGCTTAAATTTCACCTCTATTTACATAGATATGACTTTTGAGTTTAAGGGGATATTTCATGTGGTGCTTGAGGACCTAAGGTCGGTCTATGGCCTAAGCTTCTTAATTAAGCCCAAAAACCTGGCGTCGGTCGACCTTTGGTTTCCCTATGGTCAAACTATAGTTATTTGAGCTTTCCATTCATATTATGCATGTCATGCATTATTAGATACCAAAATATAAAACTAAATGCTATTACAACATAAAACAAATGTCTTCCTCTTTTACTCTTGATCGGCATGGGGTACATTAGGAGTATGTGCTTTAAGTCTTTTCTGGCCTCCATCAAACCTCTCTCATGTGTGTGTTATGAATTAATGATATGTTCAAGTACTAGGCACACACATTAGTTCCAAGTGCTTTGTCAGCATCAAAATAAGGATCGGACTCAAAAAGTCAACAATATATTTGCTCATGAATCAAGCGTAAGTGTTGTTACATTTGTTCATATTGTATGTTTTCAATTAATAGAATGTAAAATTATTGATAATTTGTAAATATTAAATTGATTGGACACTCCAATTAATAACATTTGGAATTTGTTTAGTTATGGAAAACATATTTCTTTTTTTCATTTCTAACTTTTCAAAGAATTACCAAATAAAGAAGACATCCTTCTTTGAAAATTTTCAATATTTATATGAAAAGCTTGAAAACTAATTTTAAAATTTATTTTTTAGACTTTTTGAATAAATTTTGAAAAATAGAAAAAGAATATGATGTGCTGCTTGTAATTATTTTAACAAGTAAAAAAATGCAAAAACTATTTTGTACAATTACACTTAATATTTCCTCGTAATATTTATATATGAATTTGAGATAAGCAAGATTTTTTAATAATTGCATCCACTTAATAGAGAATTTGAGTTTGAATAAATAAGATTTGAGGACTAATTCCGCTTTATTATATTCTTAAATTCCCATCAACGTCTTCTAAACATTTCATAAAATATCTTAAAATATTAAGTTATTTTATCATGAGTCCTAATTTGAGGTGAATCCTAAGACTCGTTTGATTCACAAAATAAACATTCCAACAGTGAAATTTGAAAATATTTATTCCTTCTCTATTCTTTGTTTTTGTTTTTTTTTTTCAAAGAAGGGCGGCTCCTCCATTTATTTATTGATAAATTCTCACTTTTTGGCGAAGGAATACCATGGTTACAAGACAAGCAATAGGAGATTATAATAGAAAAAAAAAAAACCTTTAAAGGCCTCCCAAAAAACAACACCAACATCCAGCAAAAACAGGGCTACAAGTCCAAACAAAACAAAACAAGGACCTACAAACCAATAAAACACCCCACGCAACAAAACAAACAAAATAAAAAAACCTCATATAAGCATAAATCAATACCAACAGGAAATCAGCTAAACATATCTCATATAAGTCGTACCCATCTTTTCCAGTTTATACAAACCATTGATAAATCTAGGAAATTGACTACAATTTGTAAACAAACTATTCCTCCCTATAGCACCTTGTCGAGTCAAAGCATCTGCCACTTTGTTCCCTTCTCTATACCAATGATTTATCGAAAAGTCTACTCCCTCCAATAAACCAATAAGTTGCTCCCAAAATTCCACAAATACCACAAGGAGCACTTACTGGATCTTATCCAATTTACTACAATATTCAAATCACATTCAGTATCAATACTGGTATGGCCCAAATGTTTGCAAATCTTTATTCCTTCCAACACAGCTCTCAATTCAGCTTTGTTATGTGAACAAGATCCAAAATATTTTGAGAAATCAAAAACAAAAGAACCTGTATGGTCTCTAAGGATGCCACCACCACCCGTCGGCCCTGAGTTCCCCAAGCTACTCCCGTCCAAATTTAGTTTCAACCTCTCTTGCCTTGGTTTTAGCCATCTCACACATTACATAGTTTTAATTCTTTTATTCACAATTTGTACTTCCAGATTCTGCAATATCCAAACATCAACATCCTTTAACTAAGTCATTCTTGTCATGTTCTTGCTCAAAACCTCCATCCAATACTTAATGGACAGCCACACATCTGTACTACTCTCCAATTTCCTCTTCATTCTAGCCGCACATCTCCTTCTCCACAGCCTCCAAACTACTAAACAAGGAATCAAACCCATTGATGAACCCAATTCAGAGTATCTCGAAGCCTGATTAAAGCACATTTGGACTCTTTATTTCCAACTTTGTTGCCTAAGGAAAGGTACACCTACCTCCACCGAAACCTTCCTCCATACATCAGCACCAAGGTCTCACTTATTTAACACATGCTTCATATCTTCTGGTTGCCTCATCTCACAAAAATTACACGCCGAAGCAAGTGATACCCCCACCCTTCTCACCTTTTCATCAATGCTTAAGCACTCAAAAGTGGCCTTACACATACAGATAGCAATTTTCTTCAGTAACCATTTATTTCAAACCCACTTTGCTCAATCAAATTTTGGAGCTCTAACTCTGATAACATCCCATGCGGACTTTGTATTAAAGCAACCATCCTTTTTCGGGAGCCATAACAGTATGTTCGAAGATTTTCTAAGTTTTCCCACTTTTTCCACCACTTCTTCCGCTTTATTAAACCTCAGAATCCTCTGCAAAATTTCCACATCTCACTCATTATTGATAACCAAATCTTTTAATCTGATATGTGAATGTGCACCATCTAGACAATCTAAAAACAAAGGTCCCGAATCCAAAAACTTATCATACCATAATTATACATCTCCTTCTCTAACCTTCCCCTTAGATTTACTTAACAGCTCAAGCATACCCTGCAGAACTTTCCTCCAAAAAGAAGAATCCGATTTATGTGGTCCGCAAAGAGCAATATGTCCTCCTTTCACATATTTAACTCTAAAAAATCTAGCCCATAAAGAATTTTGTGTTAATAAATGTCAACCAAACTTTATGAACAAAGACCATTGCATTTCTGAAATGTCCCTTACTCTTATGCCCCCCTCCTCCACAGGAACACACAATTTCTACCAAGCCTTCCATTTCATTTTTTCTTTTCCATCCTTAAATCCCCAAAAAAAAAAAAGAAGCAGACATACCTTGTATCTTTTTTATCACCAGTTTCGGGACATTTAGAACAGCTAACAAATGCAATAACATACTTGAAAGCACATGTCTCAACAAAACTAGACGACCTCCTTGAGACAACAGTCTACCTTTCCAACCCTCAACTCTCTTATTGATTTTTTGAATTAAAGGGTCAAAATGACAACCCTTCAATTTACCATCCACTATCGGCACATCCAAATACGTAAAAGGAAACTTACCTTCAATAAAACCAGTCTCTTGAAGAATTTCTCCCTTCCTCTGAACACCCAACTTCTTTGAGAAAAAAATAGCTGATTTATCTTTATTCACCTTTTGGTCAGTCCAGTTTTCATACTCCTTAATCACCTCCATTAACTGTCTAACAGATTTTTTTTCAGCATTAGCAAATATAACAACATCATCCGCGCACATTGAATGCGATATAATAGATGCACCACTTGGATGTGCAAATGGTAAATCGCTTCTCAGTCAACTTTTTTTGGATTAATTTAGAAAGAACTTCTTCCATGATGATGAAAATATACGGCGAGAACAAATCCCCTTGCCTTAAGCCCCTTTTTGACTTGAAAAAATCTCTGTAAGTGTCATGCATCATGACGGAAAACCATGGAGTAGAAATACAATTCAGAATCAACTTACAAAACCAATCTAGAAAACCAAAAGCATGGAAAATCTGATCTGCCACCTGCCACTCCATTCGATCATACGCTTTGCTCATATCACGCTTTAGCATTATATTACCTCCTCTCACCCGCCTAGGTAATAATTTTGTCATCTCTTGAACAAGTGTTATATTTTCAAAAATACTGCTCCCTTTCACAAAAGCACCTTTTTCTAAAGATATTAAATCACCTATCACCAACGAAAGCTTACCAACAGGATTTTGGAGAAAATTTTATAGATTACGTTACAAAGGCTTATCGGCCGAAATTTATCTAAAGACTGAGGATCCTTTACTTTTGGAATAAGTACTATGTAAGAGGAACAAAAATACCGAGGCAACAGATTTCCTTTGAAGAACTCTCTTACCACATCCATCACATCATTTTTAATAATCTTCCAACAGGTAATATAGAAAGAAGACCCAAACTCATCCGGTCTCGGGCTACTATTCATAGAAATAGAAGAAATAGCTGCATAAACCTCCTCCTCAGTCGATTCTTCCCTTAGCTGGCCTATAGACTCCTCAGAAACCACTGAATGGATAATACCGTCCAGATTCGACCTCTGCACTGAACTATTTTGCCTCAAGAATTGTTCAAAATAATTCACAGCCTCATCATGGATCATCTGCATATTTTCCAACACCGAACCCTCAGGAAGTACCATTGAGTTCACATAAAAGTTACACCTTCTTTTCGTAATCACCGCATGAAAAAACTTTGAATTATGATCACCATCAGTCAACCATTTCATCTTTGCTTGCCACACCAACCTAGCCTCTTCCCTTCTTTACCATACCTCCAATTCAACTTAGAAATAAGGAACTCTTCTTCAACTGATTCTAAGTACTCTATCTGTAGTAAATTCTCATATTTTTCCACCCTTTCCTCCAACTCTTGAATAAAACCACCAACACGACCGAAATTCTATTTATTCCACACCCTAAGCCTTTGTTTTAGCCTTTTCAATTTACCCACCAATTTACACAATCCTGAATCCGCCACAATGTGTTCTCTCCAAGATGATTCAACCATTTTCAAAAAATCCTCATGCGACGTCCACATGTTCCAAAATCTAAAAGGTGCTGGCCCATACCTCTCCATACTCGCATACATTTGTAATATAATAGGAGAATGATCTGAAGTATTTCCTTTCAACAAAGATGTCTTAGCTTCACCGTATGTTACAAAAAAAAAAAAAACCATTATTAATCAGCACCCTATCCAGTTTCGCCCAACTTCTCATCAAACCTTGTTGACCGTTACACCATTAAAATTGACTTCCTTCGAATTTGAGGTCCAATAATCCAAGCGAGGTCGACCTCCCACCCTTTCCTCATTTGACCGAATTATATTAAAATCTCCCATAACAACCTAAGCCACATCAAAACTCGACATCCCTTGAAACTGTTCCCATAAATCTCTTCTCTCAATATGATAACATTTAGCATATACAAAAATAAAAAGCAGAGAGCCTCTATCCTCTGTTAACAAAACTGTCAGACATTGATTTGAAGCACCCACCCAATTTAATTGAAAATCATCTTTCAAGAAAAGTCAAATCTTCCCACCTTACTTTACATAAGAGCAAAAGTTCGTAAATTGCAAATACACCTCCCACCTTCGTATCTTTTTAATATCTTAAAAAGGTTCCAAAACAGTCAAAATCGAAACTTTCTTATCTTTCACAATTTGTTTCAATCTTTTCTTTGACGTGCCCAAACCTCTTATATTCCAAAGCATAACTTTTTCAATCATAAGTTCAACTTTTGAGGCATTGCCTTAGCCCTCTTAGACTTTCTCACTTGCCCATCATCCTTATTTTTTCCTTCCGATTCACCCATTGTCACATTACCTAGATCAGAGTAATATTCTTTTTTAGTATCAATGCAAACCTCTATATCTCCCTCGGATAACACATCATAATTATCCCTACACACTACACCCTACACATCCCTCTCTCTTTCATCCACCTCCTCCACCAAAATCACCTCCCCATCCATAAACAACTCTGATTTACTAAGTAGTCCTAAAACAACCTCCCAATTCTACCTGCAACCCTACCACCCCTGACTTCTGATCTTGACAACGTTCGGCTTTCTCTCCACTATTCTTCTCTACCAAATTAACTTCATCCACTTTTTGAGTACCCACATTATTAACTTCATTCACAACTTCTTTATTTTTCTCAATCACATTCGACGGACCACTCACGTTTCCATCCTTCTTCTCCTCCACCCTCAGATCCTGAATCTTCAAACCAGGACTTTTCTTTTCAACTATCATATTTTCTTTTCTACCCACTTCTTTCCAAACGATCCCATCTCCCTCATTCCTCATACCTGCCATCCTTTTATCCTTAGGCTTAACTCCAAACCAGCATACTACTTCAGTGTGACCTTACCTACAACATTTATTACAATGGAAACCCCTCTTCTCATATATTACTCTTTGTCAATTCTGCTTTTGTCCTACCACCAACAGAAAACCCTCCACAGGATCCTTCTATAAATCCACTTCAACACATAATCGTGCACCAGTGGCTCGTGTTCTATATAATGTGACATTATCCGTCCCCAAAAGTCTACCAAATCTAGTGGCCAAACTCTGTAAACAGTTCATTCTATATAAATGTAAAGGCAGACCTAGTAAGAAAATCCACTGAGGTGCGATTGATGGCTCCTTGTTGACGTCAAAATTCACGGACCAGTTAAATAGCCGAAATTGGCACCCTGCCACCCATCTTCCTTCTCGTGCCCATGCATGAATGTAGTCCTTTTCATTTACCAAATGTAACAGAGCATGATAGTTGTCTATAAAGCTTATCATTGGAACTTCAGAGAGGATAATATGCCTCCGAAGGACATCAATAAACGGCCTTGCAGAAAGAAATTTAAGCACCAACGCAAACTTCAAATCCTTAGCAGCCTTTTCCATCTCCACATCCGAGAAAACAAAACCTAATTCCCCATTAATCAGTTCTGGTTTCCTCAATAGGATTTTGAATTTTTAATATGGAATTTGCCTCTTCAAGGCTTCTGCAAATGATTTTCCCCCAGTGAAACCTCCCCCCTTTTCGACCTTATCATCCCCTAAACCACTCCCCGCAACCCGTAAACTAGCGTCGACACCTCCCCTCAACCCTCCGGTAACAACTACTGTAGACAGCGTAGTCATGTCTAGCGGCTACCTGTTTTCCATATTGAACACCAAAAAATAAATAAATAAATAAATAAAAACCAACCTGCGGTGTCCCTTCCTATAGACCTACGTCTGCCGTCACCGTATGTCGCCAACACAAGTTCGCCATCACCACTTTGTTGTTGTCACCATCTCAGTTTCTCACAGCCCTAACCCTCCTCACTGTAATGCTGGAGACAATCGCTGCCAATGCCGAAGACAAAACATCACTACTGCTCTCCGACGAGAACCGCTGCAATGCTAGAGACTAAGAACGCTGCTGCAACGCTTGAGTTTTAGCGACTCTCGACTCCTCCTCCTCCTCGTGTTGTGGCAGAGATGGCGGCACTAGCGAAGACGCTGAGGCAGACATGTTCTTCAACGCAGCGAAGATGGCGGCGCTGGTGAAGACGCTAGGGTTTTTTTGCGACCCCTAGGATGCTTTGTACGAAGACACTACACAACTCCTCCTTTCCTCCTTGGAACTTGTATATACTTCCTACAGCAAATAGATTTGGTGCAAAACCCTATGCAATTTTGATAATCAAAACGTTTTCCAGTGCAGATCTCAAAAAACCCAATGTCGTCAATCGATCCAAATCCAAAATCAAAAAGTCGAAGCAAAAATGCTCATACAAATCTTAAGGTAAAACCCAACAATGCAACTCAGCAACATAACCAGTGAAAACAGCAATAAACAACCTCCCAACACCGCCATCATCTCTCGCCGAAGTCCTCGCTCAAGACTAGTTCCGATGCCACCTCTGGCCGCTAAAACGTGACAGGAACAGCATGAGGGCGACGGGAACAACACGGGGACAAGGGCGCAACAGCAACTAGGGTTACATCATGTCTCTCCACTCAGTTTCTAGTAGTATTCCTTTATTCTTTGTTATGGACCTATAAAAAGTTCACATGCATTGTTATTTGATTTATAGTATCAACATAATTTTTTGCATAAGTATTTATAGCTAACCTATTTTTAACTAATTTATTCTTAAGAATAGACAATTTCTCAAGCCAAACGCAAGGTAAATTGTTTCTTTTTCCATATTGAATCGTGAATTCTTGAATAAATGATGATTGTTTAGTCACTAATATAGAGGGAAAAATTTTCACAAATAAGTTTATTATTGTTATCCCCTCAAACTCAAGGTGGCATCGAAGATGTCATCTGGAGTTTGCAAACTAAAACACGATGACGACCAGGTGGATGAGCTTTCGTGAAGATATCAGCCAATTGATCAGCCGAAAGAACGGACAAGAGGCAAAGTGTCTCGTCCTAAAGATGATGACGCACAAAATGACAGTCGATCTCAATATATTTGGTGCGTTCATGAAAGACATCATTGTGAGCGATCTGGACAGCACTATGATTGTCATAACAAAGCAGAGTGCTCGAATGTTGAGGAACTCCCATATCTTGGAGAAGCCAACGAACTCAAAGAAGCTCAGAAGTAGTGTCAGCGAGGGCCCGATATTCAACCTCAGTGCTAGAGCAAGCAACAATAGTTTGCTTTTTGCTCCGCTAAGAGATAAGAGAGTCACCGAGTAAAAAAAGAAAACCAGTGGTAGACCAACGATCAATAGGGTCTCCTGCCCAATCAGCATCTGAATAAACTTGTAAAGTCAAGGATGAGCAAGAGGAAAAAAAAAAGGCCATGACATAAAGTGCCATTCACATAACGTAAGATGTGAAGAACAACCGCATAGTGAACGGAACGAGAAGCCGACATAAACTAGCTAACAAGGTGCACCGCATAGGCAATGTGTGGTCTTGTGACAGTGAGATAAATCAAGCGCCCAACAAGCTACCGATAACGAGTGGCATCGGAAAGGAGTTCCCCATCAGTAGGATGAAGTTTGATGTTGGGTTCCAGCAGACTATCAGTTATCTTACATTCGGTGAGACCAGCACGTGTGAGAAGATCAGAGGCATATTTGGTTTGGGTCAAGGAGTATCCATCAGAGGTAGGGGACACTTCTAAGCCAAGGAAGTAGCGAAGAGAACCGAGGTCTTTCATTTCAAACTACTGACACAGAAATTGCTTAAGCTCATGAATACCAGAAGTATCATTAATACAAGCTTTATTAATCTTTTTGTACACAAAAAAATTGTACAAGGTCATCCTTTTATAGGGAGATATACAAAGGTATTTTGGGGAGATGTATGAGAGAGATATGCTAACAATTATGAAGGGATTCCTAAACATGAAAACTGGTTGAAGGTAATTGTTAAGTATACCATTTTTTGAAATAAATGTAGTGAAAAGTTTGACATTTTTTTTTTTTTGTTAACACTTCCCAATTCCTCCTAAAGTAAAAAACTGAAGTTATACTTGATTTGGTTTGCAGAATAACAATTCCTTCTAATAAAAATAAAATTTAATGGGAGTAGAAAGAATAATTATTCTTTTTATATTCCTTATTATTTTATTCAACATGTAATAAAAAAGAAATACACATGGTGAAATTTGGGAATTATTATTCTTTATTTATTACATGTTATAGATTCATAAAAAAAAGTTTAATATTATTATTTTTTTATGCTAACAACATTTTTTTATATAACTAATTATAATTAATCAATTCCCAAGAAAAGGCATTTTGCAAAGAAAACGTAATATAAAGTTCATGATTATGAATGAATAACTTTAAAATCTTCAATCCGATAAAATAAATAAGAAAAATTTTAAAGAGTTGACTCGTTCATGACACAAATGACTGAACCCCTACTAACTTCAGGTCCTAACTCACCACTGTTTATCACAGTTCCTTAACGGTCCATTTGGATCAAGAATTTTAGTTGGGAAAAAGAGAAAAAAAGAAAAATAAAAAGAAAACTCATTTTCAACTATATTTTCTCTCGATACCAAGTACTGTTAAAAATAAATTTATTCTAATACTGATAAAAATTAAGAAAAATTAATCTTTCTTACAACCAAATATTTAAAAAAAAATCTTTCATATTTTTCTTTCCAAACATTGCCGAAGAAGAAGAAATTTAATGGGAGCCACCAGTGATGTAATCAAAATTTTACCCTTTTCTCCTACTCGTAGTCATGCAATCAATATAAAATTGTAAATAATGCCATACTCCATAATTCTAACAACCCTTTGCTTTTATAATTTTATAATTGGCAGGAATCTTCAACGTCATCATTTGGCACTTTATATTCTCAAGGTGCTCTGCTCTTCTATTCTGAATAGCTCTAATGCCACAGCTTAGCCTACATCATCAGCATCATAATAACAATAATAATATCCAGTTAAGCAAGATCCCTGTCATTGATTAAAAAGAAAGGGCCAAGAACATGCCTCTGATAATATCACAAAAGTTAAAAAAACATCATCGCATTCCCAATACACCATTGTGTATTTAGACCATAACACAAATTACAATACCATCATCACTAGGAGAGGAGAAAAATCTCTTCATACGCTCAATCTTTCCATCTCCTAGCTTTATTTTAAAACTTAAGGAACAGACTCTCACAGACACTCCAAGACACGGAAAAAAATATCAGAGGGCAGAACACAGCCAATCCCTCTTTGCATCACACACAAACACACTGCGCTTCATTACAGATATAAGACCCAACAAGGCAACTAAACACATGAATAACCTTCCACACATCATACTCTTCTTGAACAGAATTAAAAATAGAAATATAGACCAACCATGTATATATTACGCCTCCCTTCTCGAGTCTCATCCCCACCATTGATGCACAGCAACCCCCTCATCCCTCAGCCTCCCATACAAAGCCAAGCACTCCCAGTAAGCCCTCTTGCTCTTCTTCGTCTTCTTATTCACCCTGCCATCCCACTGGTTCACACACTCCAAGAACAATTCATCCACTAGACAAATTGTCTTCCCCTCTATCATCTCCTCCACCGCTTCTGCTTCTGCCTTCATCACCACAAACTCCTCTTCTCTCACATTCTTCCTCAACCAATCTGAAACTCCACTTTCTGCCTTCCATTCTTCCACCATTATCTTCAGATTATGCAGCTCAAAATCTTGATTCCCTTTTGGGTAGTTCTGTTGAAACCATTCCAAACTGCCACGGTTTTCCTCCAGCGAGCCCACGGTCACGAAAATTCGACGCCGGTAACCTTCCAGGGAATTCCCCAACAAGTCGGCAAGGAACTTGGTTTTCCCCACCAAGTGTTTGTTTGTGCTCGCCAAGGCCCGTCTCGGCGGCTCGAACAATGCGCCTTCCAAAGCCTTCAGCGCCTCTTTCTTTGCCTCCGGCGGAACCCCGCAGAGCCGTCGCCCGACCGCGGAGTCCATAAATTCCGGTAACGAGCCGGTTTTCTTCATTGCTACAACGGTGGAATTGAATCGCCGGAGATAGACAATTTTGTAATTGGATAGATCTTGGAAAGCATTCAAAGCATTGTCGGTTAATTGGACGGCCACAACGCCGCCAATTTTAGTAACACGATCTACAAATTTTGTAGCTCTGAAGCTCGAGGTGAACACGAAATCGAAGGTCTCATCTGGGATCGAGCTCTGCTGCTCCAAATCGGATTCCGTAACCACGTCAATTTCGTTAAAGTTGGGCATCTGCAGATTGCGCACCAGATCCCCACTGCCAGAGCTCACAAATAGAGCACTATCGTCCCTTTTGAGAAGGCCTTCGTCGGCCACATTTCGAAACAGCACCTGCAGAAACTCTAAATCGATCGAATCAGATGCAGAGCCATAATTGGACACAATGGAATAGGAACCCGAGAGCCCACTGGCAATGAACCCGATCGAGGGCAATGCCAGAATAACCAATGTCAAGAACAAAGAGCGCGACACCACTCGCAAAATCTTGAAATCAGAAAACTTAATGATCAAAAGGGTATCGGAATTTAACCCGACGGCGTCGCCGTTCAGGCTCAGGGGTTTAATCTTGTTTCGATGCATGGCTTGAAACCCACCAGCGAATTCAAAATAAAATTCGCAATTTTTCCTCGATGAGCGAGAGATCAAATCAACAATTCGAAGATCGGGGCAGAACTCAGATGCAGAATCTAGGGAAATTGAGAATTCTGATAGCGAAAAAACAACCGAGGGAGGTTGGAAGAAGCGGCTTAGCGAGTGCAAAATCTGGCGGCGGTGTGGTTTCCACCCACCAGGGCAACTCGGGTGCTTCGGATTCTACACCAGAGGAGCATCAACTGCCTCAAGCGCTGAGCCTCCATGGCTTTGATTTCGGTTATCTCCCTCACCAACCCAGATCAGTGGCGTTTGAGGATTACCCAGAAGTTGTTCTGAAGCGGATCATCTGAAACTCAACCACCAAAGACCAGAGGCGGAGAAGGAGAGAAAGGGGGAGGAGAGAATGGGATGGGGGTGTTGGGGAAAAGGAGAAAGGGGTCGGAGAAGGAGAGGGATGCTGGAGTGAGAATGAGAGAAGGGATGGGGTTTATTGAGAAAGGGATGGGGGGCATGCCATGGAATCGACGGAGCGGAGAGCGATGTGAGGTGGACGTTGTCCGATCATGTAGGTGGGGGCTTGCTTTATTTAAGCCTTTGCTTGGGAGTTTTGCCTTGCATGCGATGCAACTTGGCTGTTTGTATAATGAGAGAGAGAGAGAGAGAGAGAGGATGCTAATATGGGGCGTCAGAGTGGGCACGTGAATATGTTGCATAGCCCACCCTATTTTTTGGTATTGATTGGTATAGTTGGTCCCACGAGATTACATGTTGTGATGTGATTGAATTTAACGTTCTTGGCTCGTGCGGTAAAAAAAAAAAAATTTTACATTAAGCCGAGAATCGAAGTAGCGTGTTGAGGTTTCACATAAAATACTAATCTTCCTTAAATTTTTAAAAATTTGATGAGATTTTTTAAAAAAAAATTTAAAATTCTCAAATAAAGCCACAATTGAGTCTACCTGTATAGTTTGAGGTTAATTCATTTATTTACTCCTAAATAACATTGCAAATGAGTCAAAAGAACCAAATTATGGCAAGCTCAAGCTCAACTCATCTAGGTGAACTCGAGCTCGCCTCGGGTTTAAAGTTTTTTGTTTGAGTTAGATTCGTTTATGTTAGAGCTGGAGCCAGAAGACAGCCAGGAAATATAGCTGGAGACGCGTTGCAAGTTAGGAGCTTAGTCAGAAACACGGTGTATTTATCCACCATTAAACCTCTCCATTGTAACTTCTATTCATGATTAATTTTATCTTAATTGTGATTTAAATTCCAAGCCCTATAAATAGAGGGTTGTGGAAGATGTAAAATATAGTGCAGAGAGAGCAGAGAGGAAGAAGGGAGGAAGAGAGAGAGAGAGTGTGTGAGAGTTGTAATTTTTCCAGCGATAGTGAATATTTGGTGTGTGCTCCGTGGACGTAAATCGTTATTAATCGAACCACGTTAAAATTTTGGTATCACTTTGATCTGGATGCTCAACAAGTTCCTAACAAGTGGTATCAAAATCCGGTTGGAGCAGAAAAGTATAATCGGAAGTGATCCTAAAATTTAAAGCTCTGTCCAATTGATCAAAAATGCGTTTTGAGGCCACCATCGCATTCAGCTCGCTGAGACAAAGAGAAGGGTGCAAGCTGGAGCTCCAACGAAGTTCAAACAAAGGCTCACGCGCCATAACATCCCCCGCCGGAGCAGAACGCTTTGCCACGTGCTGGTGACTAGTCCCTCACGCGCTGCACGCGTTGCACGCATCTTCCTCGCTCGATCCACCTCGACCCGACCTGGAATCTAACTCATACCGGATCAACCCAAGTTCGGTTCCTAACTTGGGTCTGACCCTCCGCCTCAGCACCACGTCAACGAAGGCCAAGTCAGCGAGGTGAGTGCCACGTCAGCTGGAGATACCACGTCAACAAGCGGACCCCACTGCCATGTTAGCAAGTGGGCCCCACTCTACCACGTCATCATGTGGGTCCCACCCTTGCCACGTCAGCATAGTTGACCAAATTTAACTAGATTTGACCAAACTTTGACTGAGCTTTTCGGAGTCGTTTTGGGTCCGTTTTTCAAGCGACTTGAATAGTTTCTAAGGTTTTTTATCATTTCGGATCCAACCGCGCTATCCATTTGAGCTAATTCCATCTCTAGATTAGCGAATCAAAGTGTAGAATGAAAAGAGCTCAAAAATTAAAATGTTCAATGGAGACAATTTTAGATTTTGGAAGATGCAGATTAAAGACTATTTGTTTGGAAAGAAATTGCACTTATAGTTGAAGGGTAAGCCAACATCCATGAATGAGGACGAGTGGGAGTTGCTTGATCGAAAAGCCCTCGGAGCCATCAGAATGACGTTATCGAAATCTGTGGCGTTCAATATCAAGCATATAACATCCACCAAGTCTTTGATGGATGTGCTCTCTAATATGTACGAGCAGCCTTCAGCTGCAAATAAGGTACATCTCATGAAAAGACTATTTATGATGAATATATCTGCTAGTAAAAGTTTCAGTAGGCATTTGAATAACTTTAATGAGTTGTCTGATCAACTCACCTTAGTCGGGATAACGTTTGATAATGAGATTCGGGCCCTACTGATTCTCAATCAGTTGCCTGAAAGTTGGAATGGTGTCGTTACTGCCATCAGTAGCTCCTCGGGAAAATCGAAGCTTGTATACGATGAAGTCGTTAGCATGATTTTGACGGAAGAAATAAGAATGCAGTCGAACCATGGCTCCACTTCGAGTTCAGCCTTGAACGTGGAGAGTTGAGGTAGAGGAAACAGGCTTGGATGATCAAACAACTGCGGCAGATCTAGGGCCAGACGGTCTAAATCCAGAAATCTCAGAGATACGCAGGACACAGGTTCCCAAAGTACAGAAGTTATTGAGTGCTGGAACTGTGAAAAGACTGGTCATTACAAGGACTAGTGCAGAAGTCAAAAGAAAGAGTATGAGACGAGGGCCAAGATAGAAGCAAATATTGCTTCCGAAAATGATGAGATGTTGATCTGCTCTTTGGAGAGCAAGCAGGAGTTTTGGGTGTTAGACTCTGGAGTTTCATTCCATGCCACTTGTAGCAGAGATTGCTTGGAGGGATATACATCAGGTAATTTCGATAAAGTTTATTTGGGCAATGATCAACCATGCGACATTGCCAGTAAGGGGATAATAAAGATCAAAATTAATGGGTTAGTATGGAAACTGAGAGATGTTAGGTATATTCCAGACCTGAGGAAGAATTTGATCTCAGTCGGTCAATTGGCAGATGAAGGCTAAAACACATCTTTCATGGGTGATGAATGGAAGATTTCGAAGGGTGCATTGACAATTGCTCGAGGTAAGAAAAGTGGTACTCTTTATGTAACTCCTGATACATGTATGTCTATTACAGTTGCTATAGGAAATGATGATAGCAACTTATGGCATCAACGACTCGGACACTTGAATGAGAGAGGACTCAAGGTAATGCACTCAAAGGGTAAGTTGAGTGATTTACAGTCGGTGCAAATTGACACATGTGAGGATTGCATATTTGGGAAACAGAAGAGAGTCAGTTTCTAGACAAATATCAGTACCCCAAAGAAAGAGAGACTTGAGCTAGTCCATTCAGATGTATGGGGACCAACAACCATTTCGTCTATAGGAGGAAAGCATTACTTCGTCACGTTTGTCGATGATCATTCACGGAAGGTATGGGTTTACTTCCTGAAGTATAAATCTAATGTGTTTTGATGCTTTTAGAATTTGGAAAGCGATGGTAGAAAACGAAACTGGTTTGAAAATCAAAAAGCTGAGAACAGATAACAGTGGAGAGTATGTTGACACCGAGTTCAAGAAATTATGCTACGAGTATGGTATTAGAATGGAAAGAACTGTGCCAGGTACGCTTCAACACAACGGCGTAGCAGAGCGGATGAACAAAACGTTGACAGAGAAAGCCAGAAGCATGCGTATGCAATCAGGCCTGCCAAAAATGTTTTAGGCAAAAGCAGTTAACACAGCAGCTTATTTGATCAATAGAAGTCCTTCAGTACCATTGGACTACAGTCTACCTGAAGAAGTTTGGAGTAATAAAGAGGTAAGACTTTCACATTTGAAAGTTTTTGATTGTGTCGTATATGTACATGATCATGTCAGGAATAAGTTGGATCTAAAATCCCGGGAATGCACTTTCATCGGTTATGGTGGAGTTGAATTTGGATATCGCATTTGGGATGATGAAAACAAAAAGGTGATCAGAAGCAAAGACGTGATTTTTGATGAAAAGATGATGTACAAGGATAGACACGCAACCGAGTCTATGGAGTCTAAAACAACCTTTGTAGATGTGGATGATGTTTTAGAAGGTGTAAGGACACGTCAGCAGAACACAGAGAATCCTCAGAAGACTACCGAGATTCCTCAAGTAGAGGAACTTGTAGGGCAGATTATTACACCACCACCTCCTACTCCAACACCAGAGCTTAGGAGATCTTCTCAGCAGCACGTACCAAACAGAAGGTATGTGAACCATTTACTTCTTACAGATGGAGGAGAACCTAAATGTCATGTTGAAGCATGTCAGGCAGGAGATGCGAGCAAGTGAGAGCTTGCAATGAAAGATGAGATGAAGTCTCTTAACTCCAAAAAAACATGGGAACTAGCTAAGTTACCCAATGGTAAGAAGGCTCTTCACAACAAATGGGTTTATAGAATCAAAGAGGAGCATGACAGCTCCAGGAGGTACAAGACTCGGTTGGTAGTTAAAGACTTCGAGCAGAAGGAAGGAATTGACTACACTGACATTTTTGTACCAGTTGTGAAGCTAACAACCATCAGATCTGTTCTGAGTATTGTTGTCTCAGAGGGTTTACATCTTGAACAGTTAGACGTGAAGACAACATTTCTTCACAGTGATCTTGATGAGGAAATCTATATGCAATAACCAGAAGGGTTCTTAGAAAAAGGCAAAGAGAATCTTGTATGCAAATCGAAAAAGAGTTTGTTTGGTCTCAAACAAGCTCCTAGACAGTGGTACAAGAAATTCGACAGCTGTATGCAGAGGAACAATTTTCAGAAATGCAATGTCGACCACTGCAGCTACTTCAAAAGGTATCATGCTAGTTATATTATTCTACTATTATATGTTGATGATATCCTAGTCGCAGGATTAGATATAGAAGAGATCAGGAAATTGAAGAAGCAACTGTCAGAGGAATTTGATATGAAAGACTTGGGTCCTGCAAAATAAATTCTTGGGATACGGATCTCTAGAGATAAGGAACAAGGCATGTTGCAGTTATCTCAGTCAGAGTACATTGATCGTGTTTTATAGAGGTTCAACATGAGCAACGCCAAGGTTGTAAATACACCATTGGCAGGTCATTTATGACTCTCAAAGAATCAGTATCCCCAGAAAAATGAAGAGAATGACTTCATGACTAAGGTTCCATATGCCTCAGCCGTTGGAAGTCTAATGTATGCTATGGTTGGTACCAGACCAGATATTGGCCAAGCAGTGGGAGCTATCAGCAGGTATATGTCAAATCCAGGGAAGACACACTAGGAAGCAGTAAAGTGAATTTTGAGATATCTTCGTGGCACTATTGATAAGTGTCTATGTTTCGACAAAAGTGATCTGAAAATCCGAGGATTCGTAGATGCTAATTTTGCAGGTGAGATTGATCATTGCAGAAGCACCACCGGGTACATATTCACTGTTGGCTCAACAGTTGTTAGTTGGATGTCATAGATACAGAAGATTGTTGTTTTATCCACTACAGAAGCTGAATATGTAGTAGTGACAGAAGTCAGTAAAGAGATGATTTGGCTTCAGGGTTTGTTAATAGAGCTTGGATTAAAGCAGGAAAGGAATGTTTTGTACAGTGATAGTTAGAGTGCGATACATCTGGCGAAGAACTCAACATTTCATTCCAAAACTAAGCATATTGGATTGCGTTACCACTTCGTCAGATCTCTGATAGAGGACGGTGTGTTGATACTTGAAAAAATCCAAAGTAACAAAAATTCGGCAGATATGTTAACTAAGGTGGTGACTACAGAGAAGCTGAAATTGTGTTCAACTTCAGTTGGTCTTCATGTCTGAAGACATATTTTGAGCACATCATTTATTCATGATACTGGTTGAGGAGGCATCTCTATCTCCAAGTGGGAGATTGTTAGAGCTGGAGCCAGGAGACACAGCTGGAGACGCGTTACAAGTTAGGAGCTGAGTCAGAAACGCAGTGTATTTAACCACTATTAAACCTCTCCATTATAACTTCCATTCATGATTAATTTTATCTTAATTGTGATTTAAATTCCAAGCCCTATAAATAGAGGGCTGTGGAAGATGTAAAATATAGTGCAGAGAGAGCAGAGAGAAGCTCAGAAAGAACAGAGAGGAAGAAGGGAGGAAGAGAGAGAGAGAGTGTGTGTGTGTGTGAGAGTTGTAATTTTTCCTACGATAGTGAATATTTAGTATGTCCTCCGTGGACGTAGGTTGTTATTGACCAAACCACACTAAAATTTTGGTGTCACTTTGATCAGGATGCTTAACAGGTTCCTAACAGTTTACAATATATATATATATATATATATAACATGAGGTTGGCTCAAGCTCAACTCAACTAAAGGTTATTTCACATATAAACGAGCTGTGCTAAAGCTCAAGCTCAAAATCAAACTTGGCTCGATTGAAACTTGTTTCAAACTAATAAACGAACTAAGTCAATAAACTAATTAAATTAATTAATAAATAATAAATATTATTTGAGAAAATTGTATTTTAAAGTAAAAAAGTTGAAATCAAATATTTAATATAATTAATACTGAGTTTGACAACGAGTTAGTTCAAGACTCTAATATCGAGTTAGTTCACGAGTTACTAATGAACTAGTAAACGAGTTAATAAACGAGCCGAATCATGAGCCTAACAAATAGAATATGAACCAACTTGAACTCAACTTGTTTAGTTGACAAGTTCAAAATTTGAGCTCAAGTTCGGCTTTTTTAACTTAATAAACTAGTTCGAGCAAGTCATTATCGAGTCGAACACCAAGTAGCTCACAAGTGGCTCAGCTCATTTACAGTCTTACTCTCAAAAATTTTCCCAAATATTTAATTTTTGAGATACATACACACCATAAAACTTTTTCTTTTTACAAAATATAAAGGGTGTTAGTTTCTTTTTAGCAAACCTCAAGTGAGATTTGTAAAAATTTTGAAAAGCCAAGTGAGGTTTTTGAAAATTTTGAAATCTCAGAAAATGTTTAGTGTCATTTTCTC
Organism: Malania oleifera; assembly: GCF_029873635.1. Classification (NCBI taxonomy): domain Eukaryota; kingdom Viridiplantae; phylum Streptophyta; class Magnoliopsida; order Santalales; family Ximeniaceae; genus Malania; species Malania oleifera. The sequence continues at coordinate 21,398,143 of NC_080425.1, read as the reverse complement.
ATACCTCAAGAGAGGTCAATATCTTTTGCCCATAAAAGAAAGAGTAAATTTTAACATCACCCTCAATTTTTTGAGTATGACATTCCATCTTTTGAGTTTTTTAAAACTATAAAAAAAAATCCCCTTAAAGTTTAATTTTATCGACAAAATAATCCTTCTGTTAATTAATCGTTAGTCAAGCGTTAAGTATATATGAAAAAATAAATTTTGCGCTTAATAAAATGATATTTTAAAATAATATCAATTTAATAAACTAAATTAAGAATAATTATGAGTATTAATATCTTAGGAATTAAAACCAAATTAGAAATGTAACTGATTCTTGAGTCAACTGGTTCAATTGCTTTAGATCAACCAATATTGACATCCATATGATAAAATAATTTTATGATTATTTCAATTTAAAAAAAATATGTGAAAAAACTTTTAATTAATCATAAAAAATACTTAGTAATTATAATGCTATAAAATATTTGTGAAATGTAATTTTATAAAAACTTAATTACTAAATATATTATAAAAAACATAATTCAATATTTTTTTTAATTCAACTAACCTATCAAACATAGTGTTAAAAAAAAGAACTAAAATTTTAAAATTCATATTTCATAAATTAAATTTATAAATTTGAATGTTAGTTCTCCTACGTGTAAAATATGAATGCTAAATTGATAAAAAAAATATTTATATGTATATTTATTGGTTGATCATTGTTCAAGTCAATTTATTGATTTTTTTCTTAATTTTATCCAACTTGCTATGTTATTAAATATGGTATTCAATAATACTCAGAAGTGAGCCACAACTCAACCAACCGGTCGATCCAAGCTGATTTTTAAACTATATTTTATTTTTTAAAGATATATTTAATCATTTAATTTGGATGAAAATTGTATATAACAAATATTTTAGAACAATATAACTATCTAAGTATTTTTGTAAATTATTAGATTTATTTACTTATTTTATATTTTAAAATAATAATTTAATTATATTGTCATGTTTTTGTCAACTAGTTGACCCAAACCAAGTAGACCACTTAGACTAGTCAACTTGAAAACTAGGTGTGTGATTCACTTATAAGTTTCAATTTTAAAATATATTATACTTCACTAACAAATTTTTCTAACTTAATTTATTAAAATAATATTATTTTTTTAAGTTATCTTATTAACTGAATCAAAAGGTAAATTTATCATTTTCTTTTAATTATTTCACTAGAATTAATTGTTGACTAGGGAAAGGACTTTTTTATAAAATTAAATCTCAATAATTATTTTGATAGTTTTTGAAAATTCACGAGTTGAAATATCATATTCAAAAAACTCAAAAGGTATGGTTGGATTTTACTCTTAAAAAAATTTAAGGAAGATGTTAATTATTTCAAGATTTGTATCACTCTTTATTTTCTATAGATACTCAATATATATATATATATATATATATGTGTGTGTGTGTGTGTGTGTGTGTGTGTGTGTGTGTGTGTGTGTTTGTGTCCATTTTTCAATTATAAATAACGAATTCTTATATTTTGAATCATTATACTATATATATACATACGGGCACATATATATATATATATATATACCCACATATTTTGTAAGAGCAAAATAAGAGGCTCCTTTAGTCTAAAAAAACCTCAATATTAATGTTAAGTAATTTTAAATTAAAAATAAAACAAAAATTTAAGAATAATTCAAAACATTTTCATATAATTAAATAAATAAATAATACACTCACTTTCATATCTCACACAATTTAAGATATTGGAATCTTTTCAAAGCGAAAGACATTCAATAAAGTTTGATAGGCACATAAATTCATTATATATTTTTTAAAAAATATATCTTAAGTCTTTTCAAAGCGAAAGACATTCAATAAAGTTTGATAGGCACATAGATTAATTATATATATTTTTTAAAATATATCTTAAATCAATCAATTTAATTTTTTTACTTTTCTTTATAATTAGTAGTTGACAGCATGATATGGATATATTTTTTGTTATTTATTTAGATATTAAACTATGTTTTTGGTAATTTGTTTATAGACTAATTAATCAAATCAAATTAAGGATGTTGGAATTAGTATATTCTCAAGAGGGAGGGAAAATTGGGTATTTAAAACTTTTCTCGTAGGTCAAATTTAAATTCCACAAACAGTATTACACAAGCTTAGGGTGTTTTTATATAATCATAAACTCAATTAAATATTCAAATAATCAAACACATGTATTGCATATAATAAATCAAACATAAAACATACATGTGCTAAAATTGAAAGTGCGGAAAAATAAAAGCTACACCATATATGTTATTGGGGTTCGGCCAATACTACCTACATTCCTGCCTCAAGCTCACAAGTAAGAGGATTACACTATGACTCACTTAACGAGTGGAGCGGCACCTAATACAATACCTTATCTAGATAGTACACCTAGTTCTCCTAACCAGGTTTGAACTAGTCCGGTGCTCTCCTAATCGAGTTTAAGCAATTCGGGACTTTTCACAAGACAAGTCTCCCTCTTTCAACCACACATTGAGAATACAACAGATATTCAATTTTTCGTACAAATAAGTATGCTTCTTACACTAAGCAGATATGTACCACTATACGCACAATGTAATAATGCACTCACGAATGGTAAGATATTAAGTTCAAGTGAGATTTTGTTGACCAATGTGTTAACTCTCAACAATACGCGTGTCAATATGTATATGGGAGAGTGAGACCTTTGATTTTAAGATAATGTATTTGCAATATGAATATTCAAAGCATCTCTAGAATCCTAAGCAAGTGTCTCAAAAATATTTTCCAAATATCAAGCACAATGGATATTAGGGTTTAAGTTTGGTAAAAATGATTTTATCAAAGCACAAAACAAGGTTATGAAACTTGTAATAAGGATGCAAGTTCTAAAGCCAATGAAGAGTCTTCACAAACTTTATTTATGAATGAAAATACAATGAAAAAACTTTAGCTTACTCTCAAAAATCAATACACAATCAAATGCTAGTGTGGGAGAGTTTAAGCTTGTAAAATGAATGTGATGAAATGATCTCTCTCAAAGATATGCAACTAAATGAGTATGGGAAAGAGATTTTGGCAATATGCTTGTAAAAAATGGGAGTATGAAATATTTAGCACAATAAATTTTTAGAGAAAATTTTGCTAATCTATATATTAATCTCTTACTGATTATGACAAATGATGGGGTATATATAGAGTTGACATTAATATAACCGTTGGGGATATATAAAGTATTTTGGAAATTATTTAATTATGTTTAACGAAAATTAACCCTGATTTACTGTGGTAAAAATATTACCAACCCGATAAGTTCGGTCGACCATATTCAAGGTTCGGTCAACCATATTATTGAGTTCGGTCGACCGTGGCCATTTTGAACTGAAGATATGGTCGACCATCTCAAGACGATTTCGAACCCTTGGTAGGTTCGGTCGACCAAGGCAAGTTCACTTGACTATTTTCTAAGGTTTGGTCGACCAAGGCAATTTTGAACTAATGGTTCGGTCAACCAAGTTGTTGGGGGTCAAACATGTGTAAGTTCAGTCGAGCGTAATAAGCACGTTCATTTCAGAACGATCGACCTAGCAAAGTCAATATGTTGACTTCTAGTCAGTTCGGTTGACCGAGGCTTTTATACTACTTAGGGTTCGGTCAACCGAGATTGCTTACAATGTGCATTTTATTCCTGTTTTGGTCTCTGCGCTTCATCATCCCAATGTGAATAAGCATAAGACATTTTAGGCTATATGGGTGATGATTCCTATGGTCATTCTAAAGTATCTTGAGCATATACATCCCATCATGCATGATATGCAAATATTACAGACCATTATTATAGACTCGGAAACTAAATGCAATTATAATAAAAATAAATGTCTTTAATCTTCTTACTCTTCACTTTATGGAGTATGTCAGGTGTACGTGTATTATCCGTCTTAACCTCTATTCTCCCTGTCCCTTATGTGTGATCTCAATTATGAACCTGTTCACATGCTAAATACACATAAGTTCATTGTATTTTGTCAATATCAAAACAGAGATCGGACTCAAAAAGTCAACAAAAGAATTAACTATTGATATATAATAAGAAATAGCAAAAATAAATTATGTTTATAATTTATATTTATTTGTATATTAAAAATTTTATAATAATGTTTCACTAATAAAGTTATAGAATATATATATATATATATATATGTATATATATATTTTGTACAATATTTAAAAATTAAATAGTTAAGTATCTCATGCATTGCATGGACCACTACTAATTTATGAAAAAATTAAAAAAATTTTCCAAAAAAGTAAAAGTATTGGAATTTGTGTGCTCCTAAGAGGGGGGATGAATTGGGTTTTAAAATTTTTTTGGTTAATTTAAATATTTCGTCGATTCACTACAAATCATATCTCATTCAATGCACACGCATGTATGCAAAATAATTAAACAATGAGTTTAGTCATACACGTGCGTAGTAAATCTCATTTAATTTAAATGTGTGCATTTAAATAATTGTAATCGTGAATAAACAAACATACACATACAGAAACTTAAGTGCGGAAATATAAATTAGATAAAGAGAGAGTAACACGCGATATTTGTTATTGAGGTTCGGCCAAACCATCCTACGACCTCACCTTGGGCATACCCCCCAAGGATTACACTAACTCTACTCACATAAACGAGCAGAGTAGAAGCCGTTACAACCTCTCCTTATGGGGCGAGGTAAATCCCAACTCAATTACAAAGCTGAGCCCGACTTGTCTCATTTACGAGGCAGAAACTCCCTAGTTCAATCTCCTAAGATGAACCTAATTGGTCTCACTTATAGGGCTAAGACTCCCCAGTTTAATTAACGGGCTGAACCCAACCGATACAATAAAAATATTTTTCATATATATAAACATGCTTCTAAATACAAGCAGAGATGTATATCATTAAAGCTCAAATACATATACCCTCTTATTATATGAAATAAGCTCAGTAGAGTAAGAGTGTTTTTCAAATAGTTAATGCACAAATAAAATATATGTGAATAATATAAATATGTTCTCCAACAAAGATTTTTGCAAATAAAATATTTGGAGAATCTAAGATTTTAAGTTCAAGAAAATATTTGTGCTATAAATAATTTCTCCCAATAATATTTATAATGAAAATAATTAGGAGAAACTCAAGCAATACTCTCAAAGATGATTTTCAAAAAAAAAGTTAAGTGAGAGTAAAAACTATGGATCAACAATATGAATGCCTAAAAATAAATGTACTCTCTTCAAAAAGATTTTTGAAATAAAAGAATGGAAGAGAGTTTGAGAGATTTGTTTGAAAAAATTGCCCCAAAGAAATGATTTTAGTAATAAAGATTAGTTTAAGAGAACTTTGATTAACAAAGCTTTAGAGAGAATTTTAGAGTTAATTAAAGTTACTAATCTGAGTTATGGAGGAGGTATTTCACTACAAAAAATCAGGGTTTTAGTGACGGATCAAATCCGTCACTAATAGTCATAAATTCATCACTAATAGTGTATTAGTGATGAATTCATGACTATTAGTGACGGTTTTAAAATAGTTGCTATATGTGCCGTTACTACTAACTTTTAGTAACGAATTCAACTTTCGTCACTAATAATGGAGTATTAGTGACGAATATAATCCGTCACTAAAACCCTAACACCGTCATAATATAGTATAGAACGGCTTAACTCAAATTTGTCACTAATAGTAGGGATATTAGTGACGAAATAGAAATTTGTCACTAATAGTAGGAATATTAGTGATGAATTAAAAATTCGTCACTACTAGTAGGATATTAGTGACGAATTAGAAATTTGTCACTACTAGCATAGTATTATTGACGAATCCAAAATTCCTCACTAATAGAAGCAATATTAGTGACGAATTAGAAATTCGTCACTACTAGTATGATATTATTGACGAATTAGAAATTTGTCACTAATAGAAGTGGTATTAGTGACGGATTAAAAATTCGTCACTACTAGCATGGTATTATTAACGAATCCAAAATTTGTTACTAAAAGTAAATTATTTGTGAAGGATTCAAATTCGTCACTAATAGTAAGGTAATAGTGATGAATTTGAATCCTTCATTAATAATTAGAAAAATAAAAAAACCTTTTAACACTAATTTTTTTTAGTTATGAATTCTTATATAAAAATCTATAATACATTTTCGAATACATAAACTGAAACCATAATTATTACAAAATTTGTAAATCATTCAAAATTTCAAATTTAAATACAAATTCAATTAAAATGAAAAAATAACATATGTTTAGATAACAAAAATTATTTAAAAATATTCAAAATTCAAATACAAATACTAGTACAAATTCAAATTAAAATACAAAAACTTTATTTGTTCAAATAACAATAAAAATTATAAAGAAATAGTCAAAAGTTGCATCTGATGACTATAGTGCATGCATGAATGACATCGTGCTGATGTTATGACAGCCGCGAATCCTACAAATTAAGAGTCATAAAAAAAAATTATTATACCAAATCGAGGAGAGCTGGCGCTAAGTATAATCAGGAAAAATAATTATATGATATAACAAATTCGCAAAAATTTCATAATCGTGCATATTACATAATTTGTACGGTAGTAATATCAATAATAAAAAATGTAACGTTGCGTTTGAAAGCATAGATTTCGAACATTTTGAATGGATTTGGACATATTTTAATACAATTTGATATTACATTTTATTCAAATTCAATGTAAATTCAAGTCCAAAGTGTCTCCAAACATGAGGAGCATAAAATTATATTGAAATTTATTAAAGTCTATTTAAATCTAAATTTAAGATGTAAAATGCATGCTCTGGAACGCAGCATGAGATTAGTTTATGGGGGATTTACACAATGACTCAATGAGGTATTAGCATTGCGTGGGGAAGGGGATGCAACAAATAAATCTAGTCGGGGACACGTGTCCATTAGCATGCTTTACTGTTTCGTAGACAAGCATTATTGCTCTACTTGAAATAAAACTCTAAACAGTGATTATAGGGTTTGCAGAGGAGGGTGTTAGCTTTACCGTGATCCCAAGAGGGGGGGGTGAATTGGTATTTTTCAAATTTAACCCCTAGGTATTCCTCCTAACAGCAGTATGTTCACAATCCTATGGTCAATCTAGTGCAAGTAATATAAATATATCAGAAATTAAATAGAGTAATTTAATTAATCACACAAACACCAGAAAGCAGTAAAGAGAGGGTGACACACAGATATGTTATCGAGGTTCGGCCAACTGCCTACGTCCCCACCGTGGCTAACCAGCACAAGGATTATCACAATACTTTGCTCACTTAAACGGGTGAAGTGGCACCTTCACAAACTAGGTCAATTAGCACAGGACTGACCTCAACCTTTACACTAATCCTTATTGGGATGGATTACCGCCCCCTCAAGCCACGCCTAGAATCACTCGGATATTACAATCAAATGGTACAATATGAAAGTGCTTTCACGTAAATAAGATTTGTACCCAAATGCGTTCAATCACATACACCACAGATGATTTAAAATGTAAGCTCAGTGTGGTCTAAATGGGTCAACTCTCAAAGGTATTTTCTATCAGTGTAACACGTACGTGAGAGTGCCAGCAAGCAATCTTTGTATTTCAATATGTTCTCAATCAAGATGCTCAAAACAAAGATATCATGCAAGTCTCAAATATTTCAAATAGTAGTATATGTCAATCACTTCAACTAGTGTATATGCTCGGTTTGCAAAAGCTAAGTAATCTTTGTATTCAGCAAGTGATATAAACTTGAATAGATATTGCCACAAAGATTACTATAACACACAAATATCTTTTCACAAATATGTCAATATGAATATCACAAGATATTTGAGTAGGTTTGAAAATATTTTTGCAAGCCAAAAACAAATACAAACTTCCTAAGATATTACAATGAGAATGCAACACTCGGAAGTTCAACACAAGTCTTCTTAGGGTAGGCTTATTAGAAAAGCCTCCTAAGAATACTTAGGTTATGCTCTCAAATAAAATCGATTCAAACACTCAACAAATGAGAGAGCAAACCTCTAAGCAATAACACTCAATACACTTACAAATAATACAGAGAGATGAAGAAGGTAAGTTTGAGTGGATTTAGAAATAGTATGAGCAGTAGGAAGTATTTTGCTTGAGAGAGAAATTTGGATTTTGTTTTTGTTAATCAATCACTTAATTTTCCCAAATGAAGAGGTATATATAGACATACCAGAATCTTTGACCGTTAGGGACCTATTAGGGATTGTTAGAAAAGTTTAATGACGTTTAAAACATTTTAACCCTGTTTAAAAAATATTTAACCACGGTAAAAATCAGGGCAACCCGAGAGGTCCGATCGACAAGAAGTGTTTCGGTCGACTAGGTCTCATATGGTTCGGTCAACTAGGGGGATTTTGAACTAAAGGCTCGGTTGATCAGGAGAAGGCAATTTTTCAAATCTCCGAGTTTTGGTTGACCGGGCCATTTTGAACTAGCGGGTTTGGTCGACCAAAACGTTGGGATTTCTCCCGAGGACCCTCGGTCGACCAGATAGTTGGAGTACAAAAAAGGCTCGGTCAACCAAATGGTCAATTGTTGACCCAGGGAGGTTTCGGTCGATCGGGGCTTTTTGAACTACCTAGTTCGGTCAACCAGGGCTTTGGCCAACTGTTGACCCAGGTCTAGTTCGATTGACCAGGCCAAAATGAACTGTGTTGGCCGGTCGACCGAAAGTGCACCAAGTGTGCATTTCGGTCCCTTCTTGAAACATACTGACCCTATTCAAATGCTTAACAAACATATATGCAAATCTGTGTGTCCTAGGGTCATTTATGTCCAAAATTAAGACACCAAAAAATTCCGGTGTTGGTCGACAAACCCTAAGGTCTTTCTAAGGTCATTTCTCATTTACGATTTGTTTGAGCTTACATAATAAATCATACATGTGTTGTGTGTGCTTATTACAAACCAAATATCTTAATTACTATTACAGACCAATTTCCCTAATGAAAATATATATTACAACTGAAAAACATGAACTGGTCTTCAAGTCTTAAGCTTTTACATGCCATCAATGTATCTGCTAATATAGACCTGTACATGAACTAGATATTCATTAAATACATGAGTATTTGTTGTTGATTAAGGTGTAATCCCAAGAGGGGGGGTGAATTGGATATTAAAAAAAAATAATCCACTTAATTTCCTTTTACACACTTTTTATAAGTTTACCAACTACTTCTAGTTGCTCAATTATGTGTGAGTGTGGCAATCTTATCTATGCATGCAATATACTCAATTTAAATATAGCGTGGAAAATAAAGAGTAAAAGGAAGAGAGAAGACAAACGCGATTTTACGAGGTTTAACCAACTTGGCCTACGTCCTCGCCTTGAGCAACCACTCAAGGATTCACTAAAAACTCTGCTCCTTAAAGTGGGACGGAACTTCCCTTACAAACCGCTGCTTACAAGAGGTACAGCTCCCTCCTTATCCGCTGCTCACAAGAGGTACAGCTTCCTTCTCACACCCGGTTCACAACCCGAACCGTGTTTACAATGAAATCTGAAAATAACACTCAAAATAATGCATCTAACAAAAGCTTGTGAGTACAATTCAATTTCCTAGTACATTAACATATGATATAACTTGAAGCTCAAGAATGTATGAAAAACGATACAATCGTTTGATGTATGATATGTGTCAACACACAAATTCGTATTTAATCAAAACTCCCAAGTGAAAATATATTTGGAATGCTTTGGAGTCCACTAGGGTTCTTGATTCACTTTGTAAAGATGCACAAGTATATTTGAAGTGAGCTATTTAACAAAAATTTGACTTGAATACAACTCAATCAAAAATCACAAAGTTTTCCTTCAAGTTCCAATATTTTAATCAAAGTAGGTTTTTCAATAAGAAGCCCAATGAACAATATATATGAATATGTGTTTATGTACTTCTTGAATCACAAATCAATCAACCAAGCTAACAAGTTTTTTCTTAAAACATGATCTTCTCAAAAATCAGTTTTTATATGTGAATACACACTCAAGATCAAAACCTCTTTCTAATGATAAACACGTAAAGAGATGAGAGGTTCTTGAAAAGTAATAACTTGACAGATCAAACCTTAATACTGGATTAAAGTTTAGTCGGATGAATGAATGCCCTTTTGATTTCAGTAAAGATTTTCCCAACGAAGATGGAAGAAGATTGAAGTAGAGATTTTCCCAACGAAGATGGAAGAAGATTGAAGTGCAGAAAATCGGCTCTAGGGTTCAAGTCTTGCAATAAGATGTATATCTTTCTTGTTGTGTCTCTTAGCTTGTGTTCTAGGATTTAGATATTCATAATATATATTATATTACCCTTAGAATTAATCTCAGCCGTTGGATCAATAAGATACTTTGCGTGTCTTTTTAATAAAGAAATGATTTTTAGGCTTTCCCATGAGTTCAGGCAACCAAACTCGACTTCAGGCTCCTGAAGTGTTAACTTCAGGCGCCTGAGGTTCCAAGGTCAGGCGACCGAAGAGCCTCAGCCAGATTCTGTCTTCTCCATTTAATTCTTCAGGCGATTGAATTTAATCTTCAGGTAACTGAAGAAATTCTTCAAGCTACTGAGGTTTGACTTCAGGCGACCGAAGTCCCCATTTTCTCAAATTTTCATTTCTAACAAAAAAAATCTACTTGGCTCCTTTTCTTGGGTCTTTCATAAAATATATTTTTCATGACTTTGAAAACATTTCAAGGTCCATGAGAGTTTCCTAATGATGTACATGAAATGCATGAATTCTAAAACCATTCTAAGTTATAATCAGTCTCAAATTAAATCATATGAAAATGTTAATACATGAGTTCTAAATACCCTTTCCCAAGATATTCTTGAACTTTTCCACTTGCATCTTGATTCCTGTACTCTTTGAGTTCCATGGATCTTGCCAAGATTTGTTAACTTTCCGTGCATGCTTAGTGTAAGTCCTGTTCACAAACTCAATGCACAGATCAAATATCAAGTGATTTGTCATTATCAAAACAAGATTGGACTCGTAGAGTCAACATTTGTCATTATCAAAATCGGGCGTGACCTATAAGGTCAATAGAGGGAAATGGGAAGATTAATGGAGAAAAAGGTCATGAATTGGCATGAGCAATACACATCAATTGCATCCGCTATGCAGGAGACATTCTAAACTAGCATGCAATCATGTAGCATATTCACGATAGTAATACATGTAACCATATATTAAATTCAGAATATAAATAGTAAAGAACAGTGGATAGTATTGAGTTCAGTGTAGTATTGTTATTCATCCAGGCATTTGGACATGAACGTTATGAGATGATGAGAGCATTTAATTTAAATAATTATGAAAATGATGCTCCATTTAAGTTATGTATATATTCAACTTATGCCTTTTTCAATTTTTCAAATCCTCAGCCAAGTGTTTATAATATTTTCAATGATTTCGACTCGGCAATGAATGCTTTAAGCTTACTGGACCAAAAAAATATAAATGAATGTCCGTTCTAAATGAACTAACTTTACATTGCCTCATTTATTATGATTCCTAAGTTTCACTCATCCTTTCAAAAATATTTTAATATTAAACTAAGCCTATATTTTCTTTTTGTTTGGAAAAATTTTAACAAAATTTCGGCAACATGTCGTCTGTAAATTGGACGTTTTCCCATAAAACCTGTACCTGATAGGTTCAAATAGATCATTTATAAGAAGTTGAAGGCACACGAGAACCTATATCCACTATCAATATGCAATACACATCAACTGCATCCGTAAAAAAATAAAATAAAATAAAATTGGACCCCATTACTGTCACCCCCTAACACTCAGCTTAATGGGTTTTAGTGTCCAAGTTAGAATAACGTATAAAGCTCTTCAAAGGAGCTAGTAATACATGTATTCCTTAATCATTGAAAATTTCACTATATTATAACACAAACAAAATCACAAAATACTTTTGCACAAGTACTATGTTAAGCTATAAGTACCATACATACCTTCTAATCAGAGGAGCCACACACATCATTTAGTCCAGATTGGCGCACCATTTCCTCTAACTGCGTTTGCCTATCCATCATGGCTTTCATATGGGCTTGAAATCTGGAGACCGTGTCTCAGAATTGTGCTTTCTCCATTTCCATCATCTGCATCCGTCGAGCCATCTCCTGCTTATCATACTCGGCCTCTTGACGTTGTCGTTCCATCTCTACATGAGCCACCGCACCCATGGATGATGATGCTTTTGGGGCGATGTATCCACTTCCAAGACCTTTCACCCAGCCCCCTACTCATTGCCCAAGCACCTAGGAAGTGATCTCGAAATCTGTCATGTGCTGACTCCCCTCTGAAATAGGTGCATCCCTCAGCTCGACCATCTGTGCCTAATTTTAGTCATGAAAATAATAAAAAGGAATAAGTAAGACTATAACTTTGATGTTTTGAATAAATTAATAAAATAAATCTTTTGTTTCACTTACATGTTTGTCCTGCGCACCCTCGCACCACTCCCCCAATCGTTGTTGGTGTGTTCTCTGATACAAATCCGGCAGCGTCTCCTCTGCGCCAGTCTCGGGATCACGCTACATTATCATATAAGACATCATTAGTATTATGTCATGTAATGGTCAGATAATTTTATATATAGTAATTACCTAGTAATGATTTACGAATAGCCTCGATCCACCACAATGCGTCGTAGGGAGTTTGCTACAGTTCGTAGCATTTGTTTCACATATGGCCTACAAAGAAGATGTAATGACGACTTATTAGCAACATCATTGTGAAAAATTAGTGATTATAATACAAACACATCACCTGATAGCATGGGTCGCAAAAATGGCGACACACCACCTCCCAATCCTCTTGGGATATCTTATCGTACGATCGCGCTTGTGTTTCATCTCCCATTGCTCGAAAATGGGAGCGCATTTTTTAGCGATAGTTCTTAAATTTACTACACACTTGGACATTGACTGCCCTCCTCACATGGTCATCCGTGAGGATGTCCATATCAAACTCCTCCTGCACATATAGGTAATATTATTACAATGTTAGACAGTTGTTAATTGGCTAGTATATCAAAAGTAAAAAAACATTTAAATTAAAAACAACTTTATAGGGTTTGGGAACTTACCAAAATGCACATGTAAAGAACCATGCGCTGCTTCTGAGTCACCTGCGGCCAACTGAATGCGGTGATTGGAGCATAATGTCGGCATATAATGCCAAGCTCCCTCGTCCACGTGGTGCACCAATCGTTTAGCGGGGTGGTGTATCTTGGAGGAATGTCGATTCGAATCTGCTGTTTTGTCCTATCCAGGTGCTTCTTCAGCAACATAGTCTTTGCTGCACCATAGCCTGACCTGACCGTGGACGTAGATGCTGAAAGTAGAGTTAATTTAAGAACAACATTATAATTATATAGATGAATAACTATCATCAACAGTTGACATGTAAATAAATTAATCGTATCTATACCAACACTGCTCATCACAGTTGGCAACTCACCCTACATATCAATCGCATAAGTGGTATCCATGTCTGGTCGAGGTGCCGATGGCTCAGACAATGGTGCCACTGCATTAGGACCGACGGGGTCCGCCGGTCTGGAGGATGTCGGATCATCCTCATGCAATGTACTCGTGTGCCTGAAAGGATTTCTCCAACGTCGGCCTTCTGGTGCCATATCTGCAAATTAATAGATAAGTAAATATAAGAAGTATGAATATTAGATGGATGCAACATACATCTATTTTTAAGTTATTTACACATGTCAGATACATAGTGACAAAAATAACATGCTCACCCCTCCTATACGTCCTCAATATCGATATCATCCTCACTTTCTAAAGTGTCTTCCTCTTCACTACAGTACTCGACCCCTGTTTCATCTTCCCCATCAGTTTCCTCATCGTCGATGAAGTGAACGTCTACAAAAGGTTCAATTGTAATGTCAGCAGTCCCTACGTGTTCTGCCGTGGCACCATCCCTATGCAATGGTATAGGATCGGCGCCTTCTTCAACAACCTCTACAGCAGATTACACTGCTACACGGACAGATGACTCATCTTCTTGGAATGCAGTCTCACTGGCACTCATCTCACTATTTGCAACTTTTGCAATAGTGTACAAACTTCGGGGAGGAATCTTTTGGGTCACATGTCATTCACCCTTCAATTTGGTGTCTTTAAGGTAAAATACTTGTTCTGCTTGCGTCGCAAGCACGAAAGGGTCATTTTGATACCAGGTTTTACTAAATTTGACACTAATAAAGTAGGCATCGGTGTTTATCCCAGTCTTTTTATTGCCGATGTCCCACCAGGTACACTTGAACAGGTGGATGACTCTGTTTGCTCCATAGCTAAGCTCTATAATGTCATCCAACACACCAAAGTAGTCAATTTCTTCATCTCTTTCTGTGCCTAGCACCGCAACCCCACAATTTTGGGTTCTTCTATGTAGTTCAAGGGACTTTGTATGAAATCGTAACCCATTAACAATGCAACCGCTATAACAGTTAACTTGTTGATCGGAGCCACATACCAACGTGTACAAATCTTACTTGCCGTTGGTTCCTATTGTAATACATGACTTTCATCTATTAAATAAACAGGAGTTTAGAAGAATAAACTGTCAATAGTGAAAACATATATTGCTTCTAACTCAAGCAGTTTTTGTTACTTACACGACTCCTAAACCAATTGATAAATTCCTTCTTATGTCTTTTGTCAACATTCTGTTCATTTTGGGCCAAGAGTTTAGCTTTATGTTCACTATATGCAACAGTAGTATATGTTAATGTCAAGTAAGTATATAATTATGCATATGTAAATACAATGCAAAGTAAAGAGTTTGGAACTACGTACTTGATACATGGAATAGTTTCATCACAATTGTTGAGGACGTAAAAATGAGCCTTTTCTAGGTCGTCCACATCAATGAAATCGTAAACTCATGCACTAAGAGGCCGAACATTTCTCGAAATATAGAGCTCCTAGGTTCTTCATCTTCGACATTAATAGCATGAACGTCTACATTTCGCTCATCACGAGTGAACATTGTGTCAATATCACGTAGATACATTAAGCAAAATGTAAGACATTTGCTGTCAATGTATGCCTCAATGATTGAACCTTCCAGTCGTGCCTTATTGCGCACGTACCCCTTCAAAGTAGACAAGAACTTGTGCATTTTATGTAGCATTATAGACTTTTAGACACAATAAAGAAAATAAAAATAAAAACAAGGAAATCATATGACCATTATACAAGGACTTTATACTTGACCTCTCAATAGGATACATCCAACGATATTGAACTGGTCCTCCAATTATGGCCTCCCATGATAAATGGACAGTTAGGTGGACCATCATATCGAAGAATGCTGGCAGAAAAATTTTCTCCAGCTTGCATAGTATGATCACGATGTCATCCTCTAATCATTCAAGTACGTTTATGCTCAATTTTTTTTAGCACAACTGTCAAAAAAAGAATCCCGGCTCAATCAGCATTGAGCGAACATCTTCGGTCAAGTGTCCACGAAGGAAAACGGGTAGAACCCATTGTAGAAGGATGTGACAGTCATGACTTTTCATTCCTAGCATCTTCCCTTCCTTCGTGTTTATGCATTGAGCTATGTTCGATACACCATCGGGGAACTTCAATGATTTCAACCATTCAAAGTGTCGCGACGTCCCGGGAGCGCGTGTGCCCCGGGCGGCGAAATGAAAATCAATTTTTATTTTTAAGGAAAAACATGGAATATCGGAGTCGCCACTAACCTTTAGTGCGGTTAGAACACATGATTACTACCCCGTTAGGGGTAGAACGGTCTACATTACCAGAGTTGGGGTCGGGAGTTCAGTTACGCGAGGGGAAGGTACGAGCACCCCCTACGCGCCCGTTCTTACGAACGGTACCTAATTAATCTGAAATTATCCCTAAGTTAATCTAATAATTCTTTAAATTACTCCTTTTTATGAATTTATAAATATATGTGAAAAATAAATAAATAAATAAATAAAGATAATATACACATATATATTCCCTCAGAGCTTAAAGGTACGTGATGTCCAAAGGCTCATACCCCCGCAATAAAATCATAGGGATTATAAAAATCAAGAAAATACTTTATAAAAATAGCTCCCAGATTTATTTTCAAAATTTATAGATTTTTCATAAATAATTTAAAATATTTTCTAAAATTCTCTAGGAGATTTCAATACATGATAATAGGATAAAAAACTAAGATATTAAACTACCACAATACATATAATAAGCAATAAAATACCATATACTATATATATGAAGATATTAAAGATACTAAAACAAAATAATACCATATATATTAGAATACTAAAAATATATATATATATATATATATATACACTAATAATACAAAATATAATAATAATAATAATAATAATATAGAACAAAATACTAAACTTAATATAATATTAAAATATGCCAATATTCTTAATATGAACGTGTAATCTAAAGATACTAAATATAACAACATACTTAATATAACATTATACTCATATACACCATATAACAATATAGCAATATACACTATAGGAATATTCGCTACAACAATCACAATATGACAATAATATAACAATAGAACAATATATATAAATATATACAATATGAAAATAATTAAAGAAACAAATCAATCCCACAATTAAAATGTAAACTATACAATATGGAAACATAAAAAAATAACCCTAAAATTGAAACACAATAATAATATGAAAATATGTAAGCTAATATACAATAGAATGTGCATGAATGTGTAAATAATTATATAAGGCAATCAAAATTATAATACAAATATACAAACTATACAAAAAGATGTGCATTCAAAATAATATAAATATACAAATAAACATATAAGGCAATAACAATATACTAAAAATAGTGATAACAATATTAATAATGATAAGAATAAATAATAATAATAATAATAATAATAATAATAATAATAATAAATAAATAAATAATTTTTGAAAAAAAACCCTAAAAACATTTCCTTTTTCGGTTTTTGGTATTTTTCTTTTTTTGGAAATAATATATACTACTATTATGGTTATAAGGAAATAATAATAATAATAATAATAATAATAATAAGGTAAAAATAATAATAATAATAAAATAATAATAATAATAGTAATAACAAAGATAAATAAATAAAATAATAATAATAATAGTAATAATAAAGGTAAAAATACTAATAATAATAATAATTAAAAATAATGTCAATAATAATGAAAATAATAAATAATAATAATAATAATAAACAATATAAATAGAAATAAAAATAAAAGTAATATTAATAATACTAATGAAAAATAATAATAATAATAATAATAATAATAATAATAAATAAGATAATAGTAATAATAGTAATAAAAATACTAATAATAATGATAATAAAAATAATAAAAATAATAATGAAAATAATAAATAATAATAATAATAAAATAGACATAAAAAACATAAAAATAAAAGTAATATTAATAATACTAATGAAAAATAATAATAATAATAAAGAAAATAATAATAATAATAATAAGATTAGTGAAAAATAATAATAATGATAATAATAATAATAATAATAATAATAAATAAAATAATAATAATAATAATAAAATAACAATAATAATAATAATAATAAAATAACAATAATAATAATAATAGTAATACATATATTGGGCCTGGGTAAAAATGGGGTGTCTACAGCTGCCCCTCTTTGTAGGATTCGTTGCTTCAAAGTAAAAGTAAGATCTCTCCTACGTTATTTGTGGCAACAAGCCTGCAAAGATAAAAGACGCTGATTTTGGACCAGGCCCATTGTAACGGAAGAGACCAAAATGATTTGTGAAAACCGATTTGCATGTATGCTTGAGAGCACATGAGAATGACTTGCGTCGAGTGTAGGAACCCGAGCTATAATTCATGAGAGGTGACTTGCACCGAGTGTAGGAACCCGAGCTATAGTTCACGGAGGGGTGACTTGCACCGGGTGTAGGAACCCGAGCTATAGTGCACGGAAGGTGACTTGCACCGGGTGTAGGAACCCGAGCTATAGTTCACGGAAAGGTGACTTGCACCGGGTGTAGGAACCCGAGCTATAGTGCACGGAAGGTGACTTGCACCGGGTGTAGGAACCCGAGCTATAGTTCACGGAAAGGTGACTCGCACCGGGTGTAGGAACCCGAGCTATAGTTCATGAAGGGTGACTCGCACCGGGTGTAGGAACCCGAGCTATAGTTCATGAAGGGTCAATAAGGTGGGACCGTGAATGGTCAATAAGATGGGACCTCGATGGGTCAATAAGGTGGGACCGCAAAGGGTCAATAAAGTGGGACCGTGATAGGTCAATAAGGTGGGACCGCAATGGGTCAATAAGAATAGGACCGTGATAGGTCAATAAGGTGGGACCGCAATGGGTCAATAAGATGGGACCGTGATAGGTCAATAAGGTGGGACCGCAATGGGTCAATAAGAATAGGACCGCGAATGGTCAATAAGGTGGGACCGCAATGGGTCAATAAGATGGGACCGTGATAGGTCAATAAGGTGGGACCGCAATTGGTCAATAAGATGGGACCGTGATAGGTCAATAAAGTGGGACCGCAATGGGTCAATAAGAATAGGACCGTGATAGGTCAATAAGGTGGGACCGCGAAGGGTCAATAAGATGGGACCGCAATGGGTCAATAAGAATAGGACCGTGATAGGTCAATAAGGTGGGACCGCAATGGGTCAATAAGAATAGGACCGCAAATGGTCAATAAGGTGGGACCACAATGGCTCAATAAGAATAGGACCGTGATAAGTCAATAAGGTGGGACCGCAATGGGTCAATAAGATGGGACCGTGATAGGTCAATAAGGTGGGACCGCAATGGGTCAATAAGAATGGGACCGTGATAGGTCAATAAGGTGGGACCGCAATGGGTCAATAAGATGAGACCGTGATAGGTCAATAAGGTGGGACCGCAATGGGTCAATAAAAGTGGACCGCGATGGGTCAATAAGAGTGGACCGCGATGGGTCAATAAAAGTGGGACCGCAATGGGTCAATAAGATGGGACCGTGATAGGTCAATAAGGTGGGACCGCAATGGGTCAATAAGAATGGGACCGTGATAGGTCAATAAGGTGGGACCGCAATGGGTCAATAAGATGGGACCGTGATAGGTCAATAAGGTGGGACCGCAATGGGTCAATAAGATGGGACCGTGATAAGTCAATAAGGTGGGACCGCAATGGGTCAATAAGATGGGATCGTGATAGGTCAATAAGGTGGGACCGCAATGGGTCAATAAGAATAGGACCGTGATAGGTCAATAAGGTGGGACCGCGAAGGGTCAATAAGATGGGACCGCAATGGGTCAATAAGAATAGGACCGTGATAGGTCAATAAGGTGGGACCGCAATGGGTCAATAAGAATAGGACCGCAAATGGTCAATAAGGTGGGACCGCAATGGGTCAATAAGAATAGGACCGTGATAAGTCAATAAGGTGGGACCACGAAGGGTCAATAAGATGGGACCGCAATGGGTCAATAAGAATAGGACCGTGATAGGCCAATAAGGTAGGACCGCGAAGGGTCAATAAGATGGGACCACGAAGGGTTAATAAGAATGGACCGCGATGGGTCAATAAAAGTGGACCACGATGGGTCAATAAGAGTGGACCGCGATGGGTCAAATAAAAGTGAATAAGATAATCAGAATAATTTGGATGAAACTGCTCTCATGAATGAGGTAATCAAGAAAGCTTTGAGGTGATCCAACACCTCGATTTCGTCGTGAACAACACCAATTTTGGATGTGAGGGTCGATGCCCTAATTTTAAGGTAGATGACTCAATTTGGACCAGGGAAATGGCTACTTTGTATGGGGGATGATGAATCGGGTACGGAGTCTTGAGATTTTTTGGAAAGTGTCCTCAAGCATAGGGCTCAGAATTATTCCATTGGGGATTATCAATCGGGAATGAAAACATGAGTTTCTTTGGCTGTCTTTAGATTACCCTCTTTGAGACTCAACAACCAAGGGGTCAACTGCCACAGTTTCAAAGTATGTTAATCTGTGCATTGGGGCCAGCTGCCCCAATTTCAAAATACGTCTAGACCAGAATGGCTCAGTCAATGAGGCAAAAGAATTATTCAAAAGTTTATTCAACCAGGCAAGTGTGATTGAATAGTGCTCTATTGCTATATGTATGCATGTTGCTACCTAAGATGCTAGAATGCAGTGAAATGTTATTCTGTGTGCATAGTGATGCGTGAATGCAAAGATGTATGCATATTGAATGAGATGCCCTTTATATTTTCTTTCTTATGCAATGCATGAAATGTATGGTAATGAATGAAATGCATGGTAATGAATGAAATGCATGGTAATGCATGAATCTTTTCTCCTTCCAACATGCTTGTAATCAACAACCCAATCTCTGATCTTGGGTGTGCCTGCTGATTCTGGCCATGTTTCAAATTCCAAAAAGGCACTCAAAATCTGCCCTAGTGTTTACATGCCACTGGTCATGACCCTGTTTTTGACTTTGAATTTGCTCCAATGAACTCAAAAATTGCCTAGTTTCGATCCTCATCCACTGATATTGGCTATGTTTTCATCATGCACTCTGATATGATGGCATCGGAATTAGTCCAAACAAAACTCAACCCAAAATCTGCCCCATTTACCATCGTTTGTTACTGATATTGGCTTCAAATTTGACTTTGACACGAAGGCACCCCAAATCAGCGTCACTAGAACTCAACACGGAGTTTGGATCATTTGAGTGCATCTGTAACTATTCTTGACCATTTTACCTGTCTTTCACAAGGATCCTCTTTTGGCGAATGTGTCAGTGATTAAGCCCTTTTGACCATCCGTCCTCCTTTTAGAGCTTTTGAAGAATGGATTTTTTATTTTTTATTTTTGGATGGGGGAATGAATGATGAATGATCATGCATTTAGGACATCAACTTGCTAAATCAAAAGGTCATATGCACAAAATAGATGTTTTATTGAGTTTGCTTGCTATTTCAATGGAAAAAATTCATACCAGTATTCGAGAGCCCTAATGATGATGGTGCTAACTTTTCGAACTGAATAACTGATTTTCTTTTTTAACCGATTGCCCCAGTTTTATTGGGGGACTATTCTTCCACCTTGTTATGCCGTGAAACCATTGAAAACCTTTTGTTTAATGGTTGCCCCTAGTTCAGTCAAGTCCAACTAATGTTTTGATCTCAAGATGGTCTTTAAGACTCGGGACGAAACGTTGGATGAGGGATACAGGTTTTCAGAATAAAAAGAAAAACTAAGGCTCAAAAATCCCATCCCATAATGATATTTTATGCTCTCAGTTTGAATTGAGGCACTTGTAAGATATTGACCGAACTTGTCATTTGGACAAGTTGCCTACGTACCCTTTCAGGATCAGGTCATTGCGTAGTTCAGACACAATATTGCGTCTGACAAATCATTTGACACAACAATGTATACCAATCTGGTCAGGACTTCATTTGGACTGTAATGCAGGCTAGGGTTTGGGTTAAAGAAGAAAAGAGTTAAATAAGACTCAAAATCGTTGATTTTGTCAAGGGTAATTTGGTCAAAGATCACATATGTAGTACGTCCTTTATTTTTCTTTCTTCTTCCTTTTCTTCTTCCTTTTATCGCAACTTTTGCTTTTCCTTTTATGAAGGAATCTTAACTTCATTTTCATTTGAATTCCATTTGGGACTGATCATTTTCTTAAAACTGCCCCGGTATGGGGTGTGATCCTTTGACGGGTTAAGAATGAAATTTTTCAGGCTCAAAAAGGGCTTTGCAAGGGGTTTCTCTTTTGCCTTTCTTTTGGGTAGCAGAAAAAATAGCCTGCCATCCTTTTGATAATGATTATTGTCTCAAATGACTTGTCAAATGCTAAGGCACCCAAACCCGAGTTAAATTTCTGGTGAACTGACTTTTAAGAAAAATTAGTTTAACAATCAAGCTCAAGTGGGTTAACAAATGGTAAATCAATATTGGGTTCTTTTTAGGGATAACTGATCGGCCAAAGATGGCCATCTATCATTCGATCAAAACTTGATTAGCGGACTGACATGAGATTCATGGAACCAACCCATATTTTACTGAGGCTTTCAGAACTTCTTCGCAGTATTCGAACTCATGGAGTGACGAACATTGTTTCATCTTACTTTATTTTCGTCTCGTAGCTTGAATTTTTCATAACTAACACCTGCTTTTGGTTCATGAATATTAGTATTTTATTTTCCTTATCTTAACAAAGAAACACGAGTAAACAAAATTTTGGACATTGAACTCCCGATGCAAGTGATATACGAAAATGCATAATTTCGTTTCTTTGATAGCAAAGGAAACTTCGGAGATAAAACCTTTAATAAATTGCAACAAAAGAAGGAAGAAAACAAAAGAAGATAAAAGCATCCATGTAGGGGGCGAATAGACAAAAGCTTGCCACTTGTATTTCTCTGTTTCCATGGTCAAAAGTAAACCCATTTATTCAAACTATATGCGGAATATCTCTGGTTTAAAACTTGTTGTACTTCTTTGACAGATCTGATCTTCAAAATATTCCTTCAATGTTGCACAATAGGCTCCTCCACATCAATTGCCAATAGACCCAAATCTCTTAAGGTTTGTACTTTATGCTTGAAATGCCAACATTTTTCGATTGAATGACCTATTGCCCCAGAATGATACTCGCATCGAGCATTTGGGTCGTACCACCTTGGGAAAGGGGATTGTAGCAACAATCCTGGTATTGGTGCAACCATTTGAATTTTCACCAATTGCGGGAACAATTCTGCGTAAGTCATAGGAATAGGTTGAACTTCTTTTCTCTTTCTTTCCATTAGGGGGCTCCCTCCCGTGTCCTGAACACTCAGCTGCCTTGAAATAGGCTTAGGTCCAAAGGGAGCTGCTTGGGGTTGCGCACCTGAATGCACTATCTGATGGACTATGGGCTTGTAGGCAAAATTCTTATTTGTCCCCCGGATTTTACCCTCTTGGTAATGATGCCCCTGAATCATCTGTGCTTCCTCGTCTTTCTTCCTCTTACTTGGGTCAGTTTCTGCATCACCACTTTTGGTTCTTCCGACTTTGATGGCCATTTCAATTCTCTCTCTAGTAGCAACAATATCCATAAAGTCATGTGGGGTTGCCCCTAGGAGATGTCCGAAGTAGGGATCTTTCAATGTATTCACGAATAGGGAGATAGCCTCCCTATCTTCCACTGGAGGGCTCACTTGGATGGACATGTCCCTCCATCTATATGCATATTCTCTGAATATTTCATTAGGTTTCATTTGCATGCTTTGTAAGGTCATGCGATCAGGTGCCGTTTCTATCATGTGGCGGTACTGAGCTATGAAGGAATTTGCCAGATCTTTCCAAGTACGAATTCGAGCTCGATCCTGCTGAATGTACCATCTGATAGCTGCTCCAGTCAAACTATCTTGAAAGCAATGCATCATCAACCTTTCATCATCAGTATGTGCAGCCATTTTTTGGCAATACAGGCGCAGGTGGGTTCGAGGACAGTGGGTCCCATCGAATTTTTCAAAATCTGGCAACTTGAATTTTGGCGGCAGAGTGACCTTTGGTACTAGGCAAAGGTCATTAGGGTCAACGGAGTCAAATGTATTATACCCTTCAATTGCTTTCAAGCGCTCTTCCAATACGTCACAACGATGCTCAGACTCAGATCTATTTATCCCCATATCAGGAGTTGCTAAGGGGGAAGTCCCTGCCACTGGAAACCCCTGTGCTGGCACAGTCGGGATAAATGGAGGCATATTTGGCATTGGATCCCCCATGATGCCCGGCGGTGGAGCTGATGTTTGTCCATGATTTAGGGTGAACCCCGGAGGATGAGTAGGGTCTATATCTGTTTCAGCATCATTTTGTACCCCTTTTCCTTTGTTCATCAACAATTCCATAATTTTGCTCACTTTTTCAATCAATTCTTCCTGTCCTTGTTCTATGCCCAGGACTCTACCTTCCAATTGTTCACTCATTTCTTTTGCCCTTCTCCTGGTATTGTATTGATGCGTGACAGTCTCAATGTTACTTGCTCAGACGAATTCTGTGGCTAGGCACTGCAAACCAAAACTTTTCCTTTTTTAGAACTGAATGCATGATTATGTAAGGCATGAATGTGTGAGTATCTAATGCATGACCATGAGATGTAGTAAATGTTTGTGCATGGATGTAACTAGTGCAATTACACATACAAATAGAGATATGAACATGCATGTGACCTATCGTGCATGATTATGTGTGAAATTATGCATGAATGCTTGGATGCAATGAATGTTTGTGCATGGATGTACCTAGTGCAATTACACATACAAATAGGGATATGACCATGCAAATGACCTATCGTGCATGATTATGTGTGAATTATGCATGAATGTATAGATGCAATGAATGTTTGTGCATGGATGTAACTAGTACAATTACACCTACCAATAGAGATATGACCATGCATGTGACCTATCTTGCATGATTATGTGTGAAATTATGATGAATGCATGGATGCAATGTAACCTAACTAACTACTTTGTCAGCATTCTAGCAAAAGTCCCACTAATGAGAGATTTCAAAATCAAGACAATCATTGATGGGCCACAGTTTCAATTCAATTCTTCCCTCAATCATTCTTTTCCTTGATGACGGTCCATGTACCTTAGATTCTATGAAGGGTCAAATTATGATCTGAGGTTGGGGTTGACCCAAGTTAGTCAACCCACTGGATTTGTTCAATACGGGCTTGTGGACTTTAGTGTGCACTTGGGCCTCAAGTATATTAAAATATGGGCTTCAATATATTTCATGATGGGATCAGACCCTAGTTTTAAAAGGGATTGGGCTTGGATTGTTTAGAAAATATTGGCCCGGATTTTTAGGGTAATAGGGCCAAAGCCCATTTTCGAAGACTGGGTTTGACCCCTTTTGGAAAATCAGGTTTGGGCCGAATTTTTATTTAGGAAAAGGTTGGGGCCTATACTTGTTATTTCTCAAAAAATTGGGCCCGAGTTATTTGAAAAGGGTTGGGCCGACCCATATTTTAAAATACTTGGGCCAAGTGCTTCATTTTTGAAAGGATGGGCCTTTGTCTATTGGGCTTTTTCAGAATACTAACTAAGTAGTATGTATGTCTAAATGTATGTCAAATGCATGATATAATACAAAGTATTTCACAACATATATACAATAGACAGCATGGGGATAAGGATGTTCCAACCCAGGGTAGGTATGTATATACAGGGTTCGTCATGACACTATCCTAGTTAGGGAAGACTATAGACAAGTATGTGTGGGTAGGCTCTAACCCTATTGACAAAAGGTTCCCAGTTTGGAATTTCATCCTCCCCCATAGGGGTCCGGATAAAACCCGCACTGAGTGGAGTGGTTCGCGGGTCCCATCAAGCTCTGCCACGAAAGGACTGACGCTATTACACTCCTATCTAGTCCTAGTAAGGAAAGCTCAGGTATAGAGCGTGAGAGTGTGTGAATTTAATTTTTAACCTAATCCCGCTATCCCCACATTTATTCACATGCTATAAACAATATGGAAATAAGATATCTACATTTAATATATATATTCAAAAGATAAGGAAACACAATATATGCAATTAATATGTTTATTCACAAAAACTTTGGAAACAAAAAATAAGGAAACAAAATATCGGTAATTAATATGCTTATTCCAAATATCTTACAATTAATATGCTTTATTCAAAATATTTGGAAACAAAATATCTACAATTAATATTCACAAAATTAGGAAACAAAATATTTTTACTTAATTAAGGTTATTTGTAAATTATGGAAGTAAAATATTTACAACTAATCAAAGTTATTTACAAATTACAATATTCACAAAATAAGGAGTAATTAAAAGATTTAATAAATTTAAACTTGGGATAATTTCTAATTAATTAATGGCTCGACTCTCTAAGGTCCCCAGCGGAGTCGCCAAGCTGTCGCGACGTCCCGGGAGCGCGTGTGCCCCGGGCGGCGAAATGAAAATCAATTTTTATTTTTAAGGAAAAACATGGAATATCGGAGCCGCCACTAACCTTTAGTGCGGTTAGAACACATGATTAATACCCCGTTAGGGGTAGAACGGTCTACATTACCAGAGTTGGGGTCGGGAGTTCAGTTACGCGAGGGGAAGGTACGAGCACCCCCTACGCGCCCGTTCTTACGAACAGTACCTAATTAATCTGAAATTATCCCTAAGTTAATCTAATAATTCTTTAAATTACTCCTTTTTATGAATTTATAAATATATGTGAAAAATAAATAAATAAATAAATAAAGATAATATACACATATATATTCCCTCAGAGCTTAAAGGTACGTGATGCCCAAAGGCTCATACCCCCGCAATAAAATCATAGGGATTATAAAAATCAAGAAAATACTTTATAAAAATAGCTCCCAGATTTATTTTCAAAATTTATAGATTTTTCATAAATAATTTAAAATATTTTCTAAAATTCTCTAGGAGATTTCAATACATGATAATAAGATAAAAAACTAAGATATTAAACTACCACAATACATATAATAAGCAATAAAATACCATATACTATATATATGAAGATATTAAAGATACTAAAACAAAATAATACCATATATATTAGAATACTAAATATATATATATATATATATATACACTAATAATACAAAATATAATAATAATAATAATAATATAGAACAAAATACTAAACTTAATATAATACTAAAATATGCCAATATTCTTAATATGAACGTGTAATCTAAAGATACTAAATATAACAACATACTTAATATAACATTATACTCATATACACCATATAACAATATAGCAATATACACTATAGGAATATTCGCTACAACAATCACAATATGACAATAATATAACAATAGAACAATATATATAAATATATACAATATGAAAATAATTAAAGAAACAAATCAATCCCACAATTAAAATGTAAACTATACAATATGGAAACATAAAAAAATAACCCTAAAATTGAAACACAATAATAATATGAAAATATGTAAGCTAATATACAATAGAATGTGCATGAATGTGTAAATAATTATATAAGGCAATCAAAATTATAATACAAATATACAAACTATACAAAAAGATGTGCATTCAAAATAATATAAATATACAAATAAACATATAAGGCAATAACAATATACTAAAAATAGTGATAACAATATTAATAATGATAAGAATAAATAATAGTAATAATAATAATAATAATAATAATAATAATAAATAAATAATTTTTGAAAAAAAACCCTAAAAACATTTCCTTTTTCGGTTTTTGGTATTTTTCTTTTTTTGGAAATAATATATACTACTATTATGGTTATAAGGAAATAATAATAATAATAATAATAATAATAATAAGGTAAAAATAATAATAATAATAATAGTAATAACAAAGATAAATAAATAAAATAATAATAATAATAGTAATAATAAAGGTAAAAATACTAATAATAATAATAATTAAAAATAATGTCAATAATAATGAAAATAATAAATAATAATAATAATAATAAACAATATAAATAGAAATAAAAATAAAAGTAATATGAATAATACTAATGAAAATAATAATAATAATAATGAATAATAATAATAATAATAATCAAAATAAGATATAGTAATAATAGTAATAAAAATACTAATAATAATGATAATAAAAATAATAAAAATAATAATGAAAATAATAAATAATAATAATAATAAAATAGACATAAAAAACATAAAAATAAAAGTAATATTAATAATACTAATGAATAATAATAATAATAATAATAAAGAAAATAATAATAATAATAATAATAAGATTAGTGAAAAATAATAATAATAATAATAATAATAATAATAATAATAATAATAATAATAATAAAAAAATAACAATAATAATAATAATAGTAATACATATATTGGGCCTGGGTAAAAATGGGGTGTCTACACAAAGAATTTATTCTTCTCATCCTTCGAAAATGTGTAACAATTTGATGGCATGAGAATTTTGTCCCCATCACGAAACAGGTGCAGTTTAGGTCGTATTCTCATATCTTCCATATCTCGGTGAGCATTTGTGGTGTTCTTTGTCTTCCCATTTATATCAAGCAATGTACCAATGATATTCTCACAAATGTTCTTTTCAATGTGCATGACATCCAAGTTATGGCATAGTAGAAGATCTTTCCAATATGGCAACTTGAAGAAGATGCTTCTCTTTGTCAAATTCAACTCCGACTTAGCACATTTTCTTTTTCTACTTGTTGGTGGTTTCCCAAATTTCACATCTCCAATCAACCTTAGCTGGTTTAATATCTCTTCCCCACTTAGTCGCTTTGGGGCGACTTTCGTTCAGGTTTTCCATTGAAGCTTCTGACACCATGAGTCCTCCAAGGATGTCTAGTTTGTAGAAAACGGCGATGACACATAAAGCATAACTTGCGGCCATGCTTCAAGGATAAGGACCCAACATCCTTATTACATATTGGGCATGCTAAGTAACATTTTGTGCTCCAACCTGACAGGTTGCCGTATGCGGGGAAATCATTAATTGTCCACAAAATTGCAGCATGCATTCGAAATGTTGTCCCGGTTTCCACATCGAATGTCTCCACTCCTTTTTCTCATAATTCTTTCAACTTGTCAATTAATGGACGCAAGTAAATATCAATATCATTACCAAGTGCTCTCGGTCCGGGAATCAGTAGGGACATATAAATGAAATGTTCTTTCATACATTGCCATGGTAGCATATTGTATGACATCATCATAACTGACCACATGCTATATGGGTTGGTCATGTTACCTAAAGAATTGAACCCATCTGAAGTAAGGCCAAGTTTGATGTTGCGAGGATCACTAGCAAACCATGCATTTTATCAAAATCGGCCCAAGTTTCAAAGTC
Source organism: Malania oleifera (assembly GCF_029873635.1). Lineage (NCBI taxonomy): Eukaryota > Viridiplantae > Streptophyta > Magnoliopsida > Santalales > Ximeniaceae > Malania > Malania oleifera. The sequence goes on along the minus strand of NC_080425.1, from coordinate 21,369,073 downwards.
CGCTGGATGGCTAAGGGTGTTTCCATCTTGAAGACGTTTCTCTTGATGCCATCTCATATCTGTAGCAGTCTTTTTGCACATATACAATCGTTGTACCCGCGGGATTAATGGACAATATTGCAAAACTTTTTTGAGGATCTTTTTACCCTTCTTTTGATTAGTTGTATACCTTAGTTCACCACATTCTGGGCACTCATTCGCATTTTCATGTTCACTATAAAAGAGTGCACAATCATACCTACACACATGTATTAGAGTGTAACCTAGACCCAATTCACGCATGTATGTCTTCGCCTCATAAAAAGACTTGGGAAGTGTTTCACCATTAGGTAGTGCTGCCTTAATGAGGCTTAAATGCATGTTGAATGCGTTTTGAGATAACCCATGCATTGTCCTTGCATGAAGAAACTTTATCAGAAACTCTAATTTTGAGAACTTTTTACAGTTTGGATATAGGGGCACCCGTGCATCCCTAATGAGATTAGCAAATGATTTACTGAGTTGATTCAACATACTAGCATCGCAAGGTACGGTACCTGCTGAAGTAGGTTCATCACCAATACGTGACACAGGCACATCACCCGTGTCCATTGCAATCCCCCTTTGCAAGTCACCTAACATTTCAAGTACCCCTTTCGAACAGGTATCACCACCTACTATATTTGCCCCCTCATCTTCATCATTATCATAATCACTCTGAACTGCGTAATCTTCACCGTGGAACACCCATGTTGTGTACCTTTTCTCCATTCTAAAGTCTAATAAATGTGAATGGACCAAATCAATGTGTTTGAATGTTATGTTCTGACATTTCTTGCAAGGACACCTTATTCTACTGGCTTTTTCTGCACGAGGACACGCAAACTCTATGAAATCATGTACCCTTTTCACGTATTTTGAAAAAAACCTACCCCGAGCATTCATCCAACTCTTATCCATGTTCATTAATTACCTTATAATATGTTCAAGTAAATGGTGTTCATTATATTCTCATAATGTTTATCATGCAAGCATTGTGAATCCTATAATCAACCATCATACTTTAAAGGGTACGGATCCTATCCCATTCAGGAATGTTGCATTTACATTGCGATCAATTGCTCAAATTCCTTCGTCATAGTCGTTATAAATTTCGGAAGCATCTCCCCATAGCTCTCCAAGTACACGAGATGGGGGAAGTGAAAATTTTTCTAGTTTTCCATCACTAACAAATTGTCACGACACCCCACTATGCACCCAAAGAATACAAGTAGAGACGCGCTCGAAATATATAATGACAATTGACAAAGTATGAATGATGACAACAATCTAAATACAACTTCCTGAACTGTCTACATTAGACAATCCAAGAATGGTTGAAATACAAACATTACTAATCGTAAGTGAAACAAATAATTAACATGTTCAAGTGATTATTAGTCAACATAGTATGACTAATAATCAATTGAAATATAACAATTGATTTGTCTCACATGTACGATTAGGAATGAATGTATAGTAACCGTTCTTGGACGGGTTTAAGCTTCAATGAATACATGAAATAACAGTAATTAATTTGACATTTTACTTCATATTCCATTTAGTTCTTGACCTTTCACTGTACACTTACGATTGTTGTTCTTAGCCAAGTCTTTTTTATTTTCAATTATAAGATTAAGATCGTCTCTTTTCTTACAAATTTCAATACGTGAGAGACGCGAGTTAGAATGACTTTAAGTTTTAACTGATCATGCATGTATTTCTTTGTATATAGTTTTATTATGGACAAATTTTAATGAAATTTCGGCAGCGTGCCGTCTGTAAATTGAACATTTCTCAAAAAATTCCTACACTAAAACTTGATAGATTCAAGCAAACAAATCACAATAATACACATCATGCAGATACCCGTGAGTTTGAGCATGCGAGAACCTAATTCCAATACCAGCATACAATTCACAATGTACTACATCAGTCATGCAGTTGGCGTTCAACACAAGCATGTATTTCAGTAGTTCAATTTGGAAAATAAAGCTCCATCTAAACTATTTTTAAATAATTTTAATTAAAATAAAATAAAACTTGAAATGAACTCCAACAATCTCTTCAAAACTCATATATTAGCCTCATTTTCTTTCTAATTTTATATATTATATATATTATAATTGATTTATTAGACATTTAAAAATATAAACAAATCTGCTATATTAATTATCTAATTTGATTTGATATTTTTTTTCCTTTTCATTTAACTACTTTTAACTTGAATCAGGCCTTAATTTCATATATACAATGCATTGCCTTCACGCTAATTCATACCATAATATATATATATATATATATATATATATATATATATATATATATATTCATATTCACATTTAAAGTGAGTTTGTCTTCTTTAGCAGCTTTCAAAATATTGTCAGATCTTTTTATTTTATTTTATGGAAGGTTGTATCCATTCATTTATATTGTTATATATATATATATATATATATATATATATATATATATATTAATATTAATATTATAATTCTCTATATTTATAAATATTGCATTTTTTGTATTTTCTGCTGTTAAATATATATATTTTATTATAGATGAATAAAGAATAACTAAAGGGTGACCTGAAGTTGAAGGTAATAGGTACGCCCTATTCGCGCACAGAAAAATAGGGGTATACATAATCAATTAGTCATGAGATTGATGGTTTCCTTTCTTAACTTTCATTTGGGGCATCTCAATTTATAATATAATACATATTGCATGCAATTCAAAAACCCCATTATGCGCTATATATATAAATATATTAATGAATGAGTTATAATTTGCTATTAACTTTTTTCAGGTAAATTGTTTTAGCAAAACATTTAATAATAGACAAAAACTCAAAAAATTTAATGTCATATGTGAGTAGTGTTTTGACATTAAACCCTTTTTATAGTATTATATTCTCAACCCAAATGATATATTATAATTAAGGTGGCTAGCTTATCTTACATAGCACACATATAATTAAAACCGTACACTTAAAAATTAATTAGTTTGTTTCTAATTCACTTGACCATTGATTTAATTATAATTACCTTTTCACTAATAGTTAGCTAATCTAACTTAACTAATAAGATGAATCTCATCATTTATATATATTTGAATATATATATATACATACATACATATATGTATACTTGTCAATTCCAAGTGGTCGCCTAGTGGTTGCTAGCAGTTATGTATAAAGCTAGCTAAGGGTGACCCAACAATGCAAATAGATTCATCTGGTTTTTTTTTTTTTTTCTTTCTTTCTTTCTTTTTTCATAAAGGCATATATATATTATGAGGACCTATAGCTAGCTAGGCAGCTAGCTCCAACCCAAAGTAATGAATGAAAAAGAAAGATGGAGTAGTGAAGAGTCCATTTGTCGTATTTATCCAAAGAGCTAGCCTCCAATAGGATGTTTATATACATGTGTGTGTGTGTGTGTGTGTGTGCAGGAGGTAATTAATAAGTGTAGAGTAATAGAAAATACGTCAGATGTGGCATTCGTCATCAATCCTGTTTACTGTGACGTAGTTAATTTGTGTTCATCCAACTACAAATATAAATCACCAAAGTTGGAAGTATCACATGCATGCACCGCTATCTATTGCTTTCTTGCATATCATATCAATTACCAATTAGTCGCATGTTTATTTCCTAATGTTTTAGAGGAATAACTATGAATAACTCCTACACATTTAATGCATTACCATTTACCAATGGCTGATCATAAATTGCGGTTTCAAGACAAGAGGGAGATGGACAACTCAGACCCCCCACCCAAACAACTCAACGGTTTTTTGAAATCCCAATTAAGCTCTGCTATAATATTTATTGGCTATGATTCATCAATTGATTAGGTAATTTAGGGTTTTGGGTTAATGGTATATTTGATAATGTATGTATAAATATTAAATAATGTTAGGTTGTGGAGGGCATTCTATGATTATGATGAATAAAAAAGTACATAAATGGGCAATGAAATGTTTTGTTGAATGTGGTTAAAACAGAGCCAAAAACTATAGATCAAGTCGAACCCAAAATTCCAAAAAAAATAGAAAGGAACATAGAGACTTAGGTAGAGCTACTAGTGCCTCTACCCTCCCATAATATTGTTTCTTTATTTATGATTTTCATAAAAGTAATATTACTTTGGGAAAATTAGGGATTTTTTATGAGAAGGCTAGAAGACACTGGACGACCAAACAAACAGCCGCAAGCCCTTTCTTCCTCCTCCTCCTCTTCTTCTTCTCTCTCTAGGAAAATGCGGAGGCAGAGATAGTGACTATAAAGTGTCAAAGGGTGTAATGACCCGAATTTAAAATGAAATTTAAATAATAAAGAAAGGGAAATGGAAGCCGGAAACAAAAGGAAGTTGTTGACGACATTGAACTTTGGGAGGAAAATGGAAAGGGGATCAGCAGGACTTCGTCGACAAATACAGGGGATTCGTTGACGAACACAGAGCTTCTTCGACGAGAAAATGCCGAGAGAGGTTTTTAAGCTGACTGAATTTTATCGACGAGGAGTGGATTTCGTTGACGGAATTTGTGAAGGACTCGTCGACGAAATTCGCTGTTCTATAAATATGGGAAAATCCGGATATTTAAGCTTCTTAAAGAAGCTAACCCTCTCCCTCTCTCTCCCCTTCGGCTCACCCTCTCTCTCTCTCTCTTCATTTTTGGGCTATTTTTATGCCGGATCGACAATCCGAAATCACCACGATACTCCTTGCAGAGTTCTCTTCGAATCTGCTGGAGCGGATCATCGGTGAAAGTAAGGTGGAAACCATCCCAAATCCAAGGTAAGACTTTATACTCAATTTTTGGATTTGTGACAGTTGAGAGAAGTGTTGTACGCGTTAAAATATTAAAGTTTAATACTGGAAGTTTCCGTTTCCAGGGGTGTTAATTGAGAACGTTGGGAATCATCCCTGAGTTGAGGTAAGACCTTTTAAACCGAATTTGACTTAGTGGTAGTTATAAGAAGTGTTAGACGTTTAGAAATATTGAAGTTTAATTCTGGGGGTTTTCATTTTCAGGGCGTTGAGTTAGGAACCTTGCGGGTGCGGGGCAGTTCTATTAGGGGCTTTCCAGGAATCAGGTAAGGGGATAAAGTAAACTAGTTTCTGTTATTGAGAAAATGCTTTAATATATATATATATATATATATATATATATGTTTTATATTTGTAAAATACTATGAAAATGATCGTATGTTGAATATGTGGAAAATCCGTTTGTGTGGCATGAGTATAAAATGTTGTAAAATACTATTTTCTAGGAATGTGGATGATATGGATTTTTATGATGGAAAACCGGCGTACGGGCCGAGATATTTATATATATATATATGATTTGCTGACGTACGGGCCGTGCTATGTGAATATGTTTGCCGGCGTATGGGTCGTGCTATGTGGATGAGATTTGCCAGCGTACGGGCTGTGCTATGTGATTTTTCAGCGTACGAGCTGAGCTATGTGATTTGCCAGCGTACGGGCTGTACTATGTGATTTGCCGGCGTACGGGCCGAGCTATGATAAAATGTGTAATACCGACATACGGGCCGATGATTTTCATGATACACGTATATATATATATGCAAATGATATGATCGATGTGAAAATGAGTGATATGAGATATCTATGTATCACGGTTTTAGTATATGTATATGATATCAGAACCTGGTTGGCTTGGTTTAGGCTAACACTTGCACGGTATCGTTGCTATGTGTCCATGGTCCTCGTGATCATGATATCTGTGTTAACGCCGCTGTACGGAGTGGTGTGAAATTGGATGGTTGATGTGGTTATTTTCAAGAAGTGTGCTGTTATCGCTCCTAGTATACGGACCAGTCTGGGTAGACCCATCAGACCTACAAACTAGACTATTGACTTGGCAATGGTCGGCTAACCATTGTCAGGTCCCGCCTTCGGGCCACACAACCCAGTCATGTGAGGGTAATATATGACAACAGCCAGCTAACCTACCAGGATGGTTTTTATGTTGTTATTATTATTATGATATGAGATGAGAAATGTTTATGAAAATGCAGTATGTTCTGCCATGTTATGATATACATATGTTTTCCCAGATTTGATAAAAAAAGTACTGAGTATGATATGTATGGTATATGTAGAACACGGTATACTCATGTTGCCATACACTGGTATTAGTTTATTTCCCTTACTGAGAGGTGTCTCACTCCTAAACTTTACAATTTTTTAGGAGTCCTGGATATGAGAGCGGGAAAAGCCCCGCTGACATAGTGTGGTTTATCCGCCCTTTTTTGAAGGTAAGTTTTTGATAGGGACAATTAGGTTTTTGTGGGGATTGTCCCTGGATTACATTTTTGGGATGTATGTATGGAAATACAATGAATGTAGTATCTCTGGTATTGTGATATATGAAATGATGAGATGCATGAGATTGTATGTTTCCTGCTGCTTAGGCTTCTGCTATATATATTCTGATGTATCCCTCGTACCCATGGGTCCACGTGGATTGTGACCTGCTGAGCTGGAATGTGGGATGTGTGGTATTGATTTTATGATGATTTTATTATAATATATATATATATATATATATATATATATATATATGTGTGTGTGTGTGTGTGTGTGTGTGTGTGTGTGTGAAAAATGAGTAGGTCGTGACAAAGGGGGCCTAGGACACTGGTCAATAGAAAACGAAGAGAAGGGCTGAATTTTGAAAGACCTCATAGCTTTGTGCCCTTATGCTATTTTCCCTTTCTTCTTATTATTTTTTCGTAAGTGACTCACTCGAAAAATGAGCAGTTCGAAAGCTATCCCAAGTATAGGAGTTCTATTGTGTAATATTAAGTCCAAGGGCTAGATCGTCTCCTTAGGGAATGCGTTTAATCTCAAAATTTACATTCGTCCAATCGAAAATAAAAATGCACTGAACTTGGTTCAGATTCGGATTTTCAAGATGGTTCAATTTCACTTTTGATGAATTAAATGACACATAATTTAAAACCCTAAACTAACATGCACTAAATAAAAGAAAACAAGAATAGAAACCCTACATCTACTTAAGGAAATACCTAAACACGCATTATTAAAGATGGCAACTACAAATAAGGAATTAAAACATGCAAAGGAAACTCAATCAAACACACACACGCGCAATAAAAATCAAATCTGCAACATGAACCAAAAATTACGAACCAAAATCACAATTTAAACACTGACTAAATACTAAACTTTTAATACGAGTCAAGAACTCGAACTGAAATAACAAGACATAAACAAAGATCAAAATTTAAATAATAACGAAACACAATAAAACCTTTCTTTTTTTTCTTTTTTTATTTAGAACCCAACCAGAAATCATCGAAATAATTAAATAAATTGAAGCACTAGTTAAATCTACCACAAAATTAATTAAGAAACTAAATAAATAAACCGCGTCCCTAACATTCAAAATTAAAATCCTTCCATAAACCTCAATAAAAAAAAATAAATAAATAACAATAGTCACTTAACAAGAGCAGTAATAATAAGACATTCAAAAAAAATCCAAGTTAACTAACTTCAAATAAAAAAACAATAATATCCGACTAAAAAATAATAATAAAAAAAAGGTGTGTGTGTGTGTGTGTGTGTGTGTGTGAGAGAGAGAGAGAGAGAGAGAGAGAGAGGAGAGAGAGAGAGAGAGAGAGAGAGAGAGAGAGAGAGAGAGATAGAAAAGAAACAGAGGCCTGTGGAGTGTTCAGATGTGTTGGAATGGTGGCAGTAGGGGAAGATGGCTTCGGATGCTCTAGCTGCTGCTCATGGTGGTTGCTGGTCGTGGATTGCTATGGCGCTCTACTCAGATGCTGGAGCTGAAGGAGTTGCAGAGGGCAGTGGCCAGAGAGGGGGCTGGAGCTGTTGCAGCAGAGAGCTGCTGTTGCTGGCCGAGGGGGACAAGGGTTGTGGCAGCAGAGAGTTGCTGCTGGTGTGCTTCGCGGGGAACTGCTATGGCTGCCTTGGCTGTGTAGCAGGGAAGAGGAGAGGCTGGGACTAGTGTTGCTGGAGGTACAGCAGCAAAGGGACAAGGGAAAGACAGAAGAAAAAGGGAGAGAAGAGAAGGAGGAAGCCAGGGAAGATTAAGAGAGAAGAGATAGGGAGCAAAGTAGAATTGAAAAGAATAAATAAAACAAACTAAAGAAGAAGAAGAAGAAGAAGAAGAAGGAGAAGAGGAGAATGGGGAGCCACAGGGGCTGCCTGCGCAGGGAGAAGAAGCAAGGGAATAAAAAGGGGAAATTTGGTGCCCTAGACCCGGATCCAGCCAACTTGACCCGGCAACTTGACCCGAATTGTTGTACTTTTTTTTTTTTTTCATTTTTTTCATTATATGTTCATCGCAAATCTGACTCTTCTGGAGCCCGTATCTCACAAAACTCAAAACACAAAAGTTGTAGATAATCCTTTCCTCTTTCTCCAAAAATTTGAATTGTTTCGATCAGAGCTCAGACGGAAAAGTTATACATGAAATACAAATAGGTGTTGGTTTTGGTCCCCGGGAATTTTCCTGCGATAAAAAATTACCAAAACTTAATAAATAATGCAATAAAGTTCAAGAATGATAATTTTGGCACTTTATTAAAATATTGGACAATTTTAGACATTTAATTAAAAATATAAACCGTAAAGTTCGGGTTAAGTTGCCGAATTACGCAGTTTTGGCGCGTAATCAGTAAGTTGCCAAAATATTTTCTAAAATTTGAGTTTTGACCTCACTCTAGGTAAGAGAGACCTGACAAAATGGATCAATTCCGATAATCTGTAGTGGATTAGACAAATTATCGGATAAAAAATTATAATTCATATTCAACTTATTTAAGTGATTAGATAATTCATTGTGGATGGCAAATCCTCAAATATAATTTTGTTGAAAATTTATTTTGTATCATGTGTAAAATTTAAACTTTATTTTGAGTTTGAATAAAATTTAAACAACCATGTTTGTATTTTTTTTAGTTCATAGCTGTATTGCATCACATTTTCAATGTGATTATTTACAAAATTCAGAACATATTTAAAATTTAATGCATGCATAACATTTTAAATTTTAAACTGTCGAAATGCAAAACATGAGTTTTGAAATTTACATTTTTCTCTAAAATAAATACTTATTGATAAACATCTATCAATAAATTTATATGACATTCAATATATTCAAAACGAAAGAATAAAGACAAGGGATCAAAGTTTTATACATGTATACATAATCATTCACCAAGAAAGAAGAAGGAGTCTTACCCAATTAAGATGTAGTGGATGAATCTTGAAAGATGAACCTGCAAAAAATGAAATAAAGGGGCTTTCAAATCAGAGATGAAACTGAGAAAGCAGAAATTTTCACGAGTGGGCTAGGACTCCGACCAAACCTAAGATGTCGCGAGATCAAGGGCGTCACTCACCTGGGAATAGTGGGAGACTGGGAAAGGGGTTTGACGGGGGTCACAGCGGGAGACTGAGAGAGGGCGTACGTACTAGGCCGTTAGTCCACTAGGGCTTTGATGAAGCCTGAGATGTACGGCGAACAGGGCGTACCGGACGAGAGCAGCGGGAGACTGAGAGAGGTTCGCGAGTGGCCGGGTAGCGGCTGCGGCTCCGAGGGCAGCTAGAGGCGGGGTACTTAACGGCGACTAAGTGGGTAGGGAGGAGGAAAGAAGGGAGGAGGGAAAGGAGGGGGATCGGGGAGGGGAGGATTGGGAGAGCAATGGGAGACGAGCGGGAAAGTGATAAAGGAAATGAGGGAAGAAAAGGAAGATTGGGGTAAATTTAATAAAAGGACTAGTAGTAACGAATCAATAACCGTCACTACTAGTGGGGCAATAGTGACGAATTAATAAATTCGTCACTAATACTCTAAAACCAAAATTCTTTTTTTTTTTAAATACGGGAAGTATTAGTGACGGTTCTCAAATTCGTCACTAATACTGGGGCAATAGTGACAAATATGTAAAGTCGTCACTAATACTCTGAAACAAAAATATTGGGATTATTTTTTAATACGGGAAGTATTAGTGACGGTTCTCAAATCTGTCACTAATAATCGGCAAATAGTGACGAATAAAGTGATTCGTCACTAATACTCTGAAACAAAAAAAAAAATTATTTATTTTTAAATACGTGAGGTATTAGTGACGGTTCTCAAGTCCATCACTAATACTGGGGCAATAGTGATGAATATATAAATTCGTCACTAATACTCTGAAATAAAAATATTAAGATTATTTTTCAATACGGGAAGTATTAGTAACAGTTCTCAAATCTGTCACTAATAGCAAGGCAATAGTTTCTGAAATAAAATATTCTTATTTATTTTTAAATACGGGAAGTATTAGTGACGGTTCTCAAATTCGCCACTAATATTAGGGCAATAGTGACAAATATATAAATTCGTCACTAATACTCAGAAACAAAAGTATTGTGATTATTTTTCAATACGTGAAGTATTAGTGATGGTTATTAAATTCGTCACTAATAATTGGCAAATAGTGACGAATAAAGAAATTCGTTAGTAATACTCTGAAACAAAATTTTTTTATTTATTTTTAAATACCGAAGTATTAGTGACGGTTCCTTAACGAATATATAAATTCATCACTAATACTCTGAAACAAAAAAAATTGTTTATTTTTAAAATAATAGTAGTGACTGTTATTTATTTGTCACTAATAAATATCTTTTAGTGACGGATCTTGTTTGTCACTAATACTGTACAAATCGTCACAAATATTTTCTCGAGATATTTTATGCGCGAAAAACTATTTCCCGCGATTTTTTTCGATTTTTAGTGACGAAATTATTAATGACATAACTAATAGTTCCGTATTAGTGACGGTTCTCAAATTCATCACTAATACCCACCTTTAGTGACGAAATTGTATCCGTCACTAATAATTTCGTCACTAAAAACCAGTATTGTTGTAGTGTTTATAGATTCTCAGAAAATTTGACAGTTAAGGGACACGCTCGGTATTTTGGAAAAAAGTTTCATTAAAAAATTAATAGCGTTTTAGCCCTTAAAAAATTTCCAACCTGAGAGGTTCCGTCGACCTAGGTAAAGGTTCGGTCGACTACTTTTGTAAGTTCAGTCGACCAAGGTAAATTTGAACTAAGGATATAGTCGACCGTCTCAGGGCGATTCTGAACCCTTCGTGGGTTTGGTAGACCAAGACAAAGGTCGATTGACCATTCATATAGATTTGGTCGACCAAGCTCATTTTGAACTATAAAATCGGTCAACCAAGTACTTGGAAAAAGTGTATTTGTATATATAGGTCAGTCGACCGAGGAAGTTTAGTTCAAAAACAGTCCAGTCGACATAGACATCATCCACATTTTGACTTTGAGGCGAACAATGGTTCAGTCGATTATGGTAATATAACATAGAATCGGTCAGTCGACTGAGCATGCCAAAATTACAAATATGCCCTCAGGGCGAGTTCGGTCGACTGAGGTGATTTAACATATAAAAGGTCAGTCGACTAAGACTTTACAGCACATGCCTCACGTGGCACATTTGGTTGACCGAGTCATTTAGTACATAAGGGTTCGGTCGACCGAGACTCTTTTGTTGACTCTATGAGTCTAATCTCGTTTTGATTATGACAAAACTAATGTTTCTCACCTGTGCACTGAGCATCTTGAATAGGTTCATCCTTAGCATGCACTGATGGTAGAAACTCAAGGAAGCCTTATAGACCACAAAGATCATGTTTCATATATGGATCTAAAGAAGCAAAAGGATGAAGACCTCTTTGCTATTGTATTTGCATTAAATTCTATTGGGTTTGTAATATAATATAATTTGTAATAATGCATCTACATGCATGATAAGACTAAATTCTCAAGAGGTCATTGATTGACTATTAGGTCCCTAAAACATCACTTGCAAAATCCTCTTAAACTCACAAGTCATATCTATGCAAACAAGGAAGAATTTTAATCAAAATCAGGACCTATTCTTAACTTTGAAAGGGCTTCGACTGACCAAACTTAGGGTGTTAAAAACGCCTCGGTCAATCGAATAGGTAAGATTCAACAAAGTTGACAGAGGCCCGGGCGAATGAACTTAAAGTGAGCTAACTATCCCTGGTCGACCGAATATTTAAAAGCTACTTTTCCATTGTCTATGGGCGACCGAACGTTTAGTTCAAAATAGGCTCGGGCAACCAAATTGTGAGATTTGACAAATTGAACTACTTATCAGGTGACCAAACCTCAATCGTTTGGAAAATTGCCTTGGCTTCAGCCAACCGGACTCACCCTCAGGCACCCAAACCCAAAAGCTCACATTTTCTTTGTGTGTCTGGTCGGGCGACTGACCCTAAGGACCAGATGACTGAAACTCTTGGATTACCACATTTTTATTGCGGTAATTGGGGTTAAAACTTGTGTAAACATTTTTAAAATACCAAATAAGTCCCCAACGGCTATAATTTGTGGAGTATCTATAAATACTCGTTCATTTTCTTTGATTAGCAACAAGATTAGCAAATAGATTAGCAAAAAGTTCTCTCAAATTTTTACACTCCTATTTGCTCATACTCCATAATTTTTCAAGTAAATATTGTTCATATTCTCTCAAACTGTTATTTGCAAAAATCATCTTTGATAAGAGAGTGTTTATTGCATTCTCTTCATTTGCATTATTGTTGCAACTTGAAGAGTGAATATATTTGTGTGCTTCATACATTATCTTAATGCTAGTATTCTCTCTTATTCATTATTGTTGAAATTATTTTTCAGAGAGTCAGCTTGAGTTGATCCAAGATTATTTCATTGATAAATATTATCTTGGGATAACTCTTTTCAGCTTGAGGATCTTTGCATCTTTGTTGTAAGATTCAAAGGCTAGATTTTGTACTTATTGTAAAATATTTTTGAGAAGCTAATCTTGACTATCTCCTGATTTTATTGCTAAAATATTTTGTGGAGATAAAGTTATTAGAAGTATAGGTCTTTGAAATACCATTACTATCTTACACCTATTTGATTCAAAGATCAATCTTAACATCATCTCTTATTTTAATTGATTGATCAAATCTCACTTGAGCATTAATTCCTTATCATACTTGAGTGCTTTGATTATATCGTGCTTATTGCTGGTACATATTTGCTTAGTTGAGAAGCATTTGATTTGTACGCAAACTTTATATTCAATGTTGTATTCCAGGCGTGGCCTGAGGGGGTGTTAATTTAGCCCGTAAAGATTGTTTGTAAAAGTTGAGGTCAGCCCTCGTAATTTGACCTGGTGTTGTAAACGGTATCGCTCCACCAAGTAAGCGAGCATTAGTGGAATCTTCTTGCTTGTGAGCTTGAGGTAGGGACATAGGCAATATTGGCTAAACCCCGATATCATATGATGTGTTCCTTTAATTTCTACACTTCAATTTCCTTATATGTATGTTATTATTCATTGTCTTAGTTTACATACATGATTTAAATGTTTGAGAAACACTAATATTGATTTATTGATTTAAATATTTGCTTAGTAGGTTTTCTATGATATTAGGAAAAGTTTAGACAGACCCTAGGTTGTGTATTATTACTGCTGGCTTAGTTAAACCTTGGAAGAATAATTTTTTAAATATCCAATTCACCCCCCCCCCTTTTGGATTACACCAAAATCAACAATTGTTTACAACATTATTTTTCTGGTTTATCATTTAAGCACAAATCATAGAGTACTAGAAAAATGCAACCATATAGATCCAAAGATATTAAATAAATTTAAAATAGGGATCGTATGACAAAACCTAAGACACATGTGGCTAAAAAATATATTTTAAAACAAAATTCTCAATAAAATCATTTTGTTTAAGCACAAGCCACAATGAATTCAACAACATATCTAAGCCAAAAAAATTGGTGAGCATAACAAGATAGAATTTTAGCCTAAGATGCTCCCCCTTTTAATTTGAATACGTGCTTAGATACTGTTAGCTACTTATACTCATACAAAGTATGAAAATTTATTAAGAGTTCAAACAGTATAAGTACTCTTTTCAGATTTTACTGGATATATGTTAGACCCATAAATCTCACTAGTATGTCCCTAAACACACATACGCTAAATATCAAGCAATAGGTCTTGCATGGTGTTCATCCATACCGTGAACAATCCATATCAAAGAATGGTTCAGTAGAGACAGGATATGAGTTCAGGGTACCAAAATAAATTTGGGACTCAAAAAGTAGAAACAATGAAAGTATGAGTCCATGGGGCAGGTGAGTTATAATCCTTATATCAAGGATGAGGCTTAAACTCCCTGGTATAGTCTCACGCACGCATAAGTGCATTTACGCTCAAGGATGAATTTCATTCAAGCACATTCATCACATGTTCATCCTTCTAAATATTACTCAGCATGTAAGAGATGATAAATATTAAGTTCATTTTTCTTAAAAGTGGGGCTTAAACTCCCCTGTATATTTGCATGCATACATATTTGCATTAAGTTCGAGGATGATAGTCATTTAAGAGCATTCATAAAAAATTCATCCTTTCAAAAGGGTTTCCAGTATGCAGCAAATAATAAGCATTTAGCACACAACATTACATATTGCATTTTAATTTAAAATGTGATAGCCAGTCAAGGCTATACTTAAAGGTAATGCAATAGGGATTCAATATAAGAATGACACAACTCAAAGTACACAATGAGTGTGTGTGATAAACATTCCCCTTAAGTCAAGCAATTGCTCATAGTTACATGGACTTAAATATTATAACATGATGATTGACCATTTGGGTCCTTCGTGAGGTTCACATTCCAAGGTTAGGACCGAATGGTGTCCATGAACTAAGTTTCTCCTAGGTCCATAAAATGTGTACATGTTTTTAGTTTAGCGCAAACCAATAGGATTCTACATCTACAAATCTATTTAATTATCTAGAAACCTAGGAAATGACATGAAGATTGTGCATGTTTTTCTATTAAGCATATACCATTTAAAATTTAACATGCACAAGCGGACGGTTCAACATGCACCTATAACTAAGGATGAAAATTGATATTCGTTTATGATTCACTCATCCTTTCAAAAATATTTTAGAATGCGTTAACTTATTATCCAAATACATGATTTTATTTTTGGAAAAAATTCTACCGAAATTTTGGCAGCATTTTGTCTATAAATTGTACTTTTTCCCATTTTTCCATGTACTTGAAACTTGATAGATTCAAGCAAGCAATATAAAATAATCTACATCATGCAGATACCATTAAGTTAAAGGCATGCGAAAACCTATATCCACTACTAGCATGGAATTCTCATCAATTACATCTGCCATGCAAGAGACATTCTAGACTAAGCATGCAATCAGGTAGTTCAATCAATATATCAAATAATATAAAAACTATCCATCAGAAAATAAAATCATTACAAAAGTAATGGATAGTGACATTCAGCTCAAAAATCATTTACATCCTCTCCTTACGGGGGAAAAATCCCAACTTAATTACTAGGCTGAGCCAAATTAGTCTCACTTATGGGGCTGAGACTCCCTAGTTCAATTTTTGGGTTGAACCGAACCAGTCTCATTTACAGGGCTGAGACTCCCCAGTTCAATTCCGGCTTGAACCCAACCGTTTCAATAAAAATATTTTTGTACATATAATAATGCTTCTAAAATACAAGCAGAAATGTACACAATACAGCTCAAAATACATACACTCTAATATGATATGAAATATGCTCATTTGCTCTTTTAATAATTTTTGCACAAATAATATATATATGAATATATATAAGTGAGAAATATGTTCTCCAACAAAGATTTTTGCAAATAAAAGCGTTTGGAGAATTTAGAATTTTAAGTCCAAGAAAATGTTTGTGCAATAAATAATTTTTCCTGAAAAATATTTATCGCGGAAATAATCGGGAGAAACCCAAGCTATATTCTCAAAAATGATTTTCAAAAATAAATAGTATGTGAGAGTATAACATGTGAATACAAATATGATTGTCCAAAACAAATATACTCTCTCACAAAATGATTTTGAAATAAATGGATGGAAAGAGAGTTGGAGAGTTTAGTTTGAAACATTTTGCCCCAAAGAAGAATTTTTTGTAATAAAAATGGTTTGGGGGAACTTTGATTAACAAAGGATTAGAGAGAAATTTGGAGTTAATCAAAGTTGCTAATCTGAGTTATGGAGGGGGTATTTATAGATTTTTTAGAAAATTTGAACGTTAGGGACATATTAGTCATTTTAGAAAAAGTTTAATTGAGGTTAATAAATTTGAACTGCGTTTTAACCTCGATAATTCTCGCCAACCCAAGAGCACCGGTCGACCAAACTTAAGGTTCAGTTGACCAAGTTGCTGAGTTCGGTCGATCGGGAGAAATTTGAACTGAAAGGACACCAGACTTGCAGGGTTCAAGGGCAATTTTCCAAATCCACGCGATTTAGTCGATTGCGTCAATTTGAACTATGAAATTCGGTCGACTAGGCGGTTAGCATTTCCTACACGGGGGTTCGGTCAACCAGGGCGTTGCCCATATAAACTTGGTCGGTCAACCGAGTGGTCAACTTATTGACCCAGGGAGGTTCGGTCGACCAGAGCTTGCTTGTATATATTTGGTCGGTCGACTAACTGAGTTCCTCGGTTGACCGAACATGCCAATTTGGGCATTTTTGGCCTTTTTCTCTTTATAATGTTGTCCCTAATTATATGATGTTTATTTTCAAGACTATGAGGGACATTTTTATGCAATATTTAGGTTCCTAAGGTCAGTCTAAGGCCTTTGAGAAATAACCCTAAAAAACCGGCATCGGGTGCCCTAAGGTCATTCGGTTCCCTATGGTCAAAATATGGCCAACTGAGCATATAAGACATATCATGCAGATGCATGCGTTATTACAGACCAAGATATAAAAATTAAATGCATATACAAATTAAAATGAACGTCTTCGTCTTTTGCTCTTTAGTCTTCATGGAATACGTCGGAAAATATGATCTTTATATTCCTCCAGGCTTTCATATCCTTTACCTCATGTGTGTGCTGAATTATGAACCTATTCCAAAACACTGAATGCACACATGAGATACTTGTGTTTTATCAGCATCAAAATAGGGATCGAACTCAAAAAGTCAACATATATATATATATATATATATATATAAATGTATGTATATACGTATGTTTGTATGTATATAGTAAATGAGTTGTTTAAAATAAAGCAACTAGTTATAAGAAGACAAAAAAAGGAATCATAAAATATGAAAATAATTATTCTTTGTCTATTTATTCTATGAACTTTGAAAAAATTAAATGTTATTTGTTTTATGATGATAATAAATTGGTTAGGAGCTTTTGGATATTTAATAATTTTTTATATATTTATTTTTTAATTATTGATTCAATTAGGAAATTTTGTTTTTGTAGTATCTTATTTGTCATTGTAAATGAAGAAAAATATTGGAACACCTTCTAAATGCATTGATGATGAAGTCATTTATGTTGGAAGTAGATATGAAAATGTTGATAAATATGAAAGTGACATAAAAAGGGATTTGCATGTTGAGAATGTTGTAAGGTATGAGAAGGAAAGTGATGATGATTTGCTTGGCCAAATTGTGGGCAATGAGGAAGAAGCATTCAATTTATACAAAAATCATGCACTCCGTCTTGGCTTTAGCGTGTAAAAAGGAAAACATTCTTATTTTGCCAAGTCAAAAAATCTTCTCACCCAAGATTATTATGGTTCTAAAGAGGGTTTCAAGGATAAAAACAAATCCTAATGATGCAAATTATAATAGACCAGAAACTAGAACTAGATGTGGAGTAATGATCCGTTTCAAAGTAAGAATGACCAATGGAAAGTTATTCACTTTGTTATTGAACACAATCATGAGTTTGCAAGGCCTAAAGACAAACATTTGTTAAGGTGCGAACAATCACTTCCAATTGTCAAAGTTGTTGTTATAGATTCAATGGTGAATGTTGGAATAAGAATAGTAGATGCCTATGCTTATGTCGCTAGTGGAGTTGGCGGTGTTGAGAATGTAGGTTATACCAAATTAGTTTGTTACAACTATGTTAACAAACAAAAGATGATGATGATTGAGGCTAGAGATGGGCAAACTTTGGTTAGTCATTTCAAGCATAGAGCTAGGGAAGAAGGCATGTTTTATTGAGATGTACAAGTTGATCAAGAAAATCGAATGACAAATTTTTTTTGGAAAGATGGAAGATCAAGAAATGATTATGATGGTTTTGGTCATGTTGTGGTATTTGACGTACACAACATTACCAGACTAAATAGATACAATTTGGTGTGTGTGCAACATTTGTTGGGGTCAATCATCATTGGGAAAATATTATGTTTGGATGCGCATTCATTCTCCATGAGACAACTACATCTTTTGTATGGCTTTTCAAGACATTTTTGGAGTCAATGGTCAATCGCCCATCGAAGACTATATTCACCAATCAAGATCAAGCCATGGTGTAATGACCCGAAAAATAATGTTATTTAAATAATAAAGAGGGGGGGGGGGAATGGAAATAGAAACAGAAGGAGGCAGTAATAACCTAAGGAATTTTCTCATGGCCTCGTCAACGAACACAGGGGATTCGTCGACAAGGATACAAGAGGGTCTCGTTGACGAGGGCATGTTTTGTCGACGAGAAGATACTGAGAGAATGTTTTGGGAGATTCTAAATTCCGTCGACGAGGGGAGAGTTCATCGACGAATTTCCTATTAGACTCTTCAATGAGATGAAGTGACTCGTTGACGAAGGCCGCAGTATAAATAGCCCTAAACTTGGTGTAATTGCAAAAATTCGATGGAAAACTTCCTCTCTCTCTCTCTCTCTTTCTCCTACGGTCTCCCCTCCATCTCTTTTTTATTCCAACCCCGTTAGTCGTTGGATCGACGATCTGAGACCACCACGACACTTCTGGCAAAGTTCTCTCCAAGTTTATCGGGGCGGATCGTCAGTGGGATCGAGTTGAATTTCTTCCCAGAATCAGGGTAAGACCTTTTATTTAGTTTTTGGCATTTTGGTAGTTGTAGGAAATGATGGAGACAAAGAAATAATGATATTTTGTTCTAGCGAATGTTGTTTTCAGGGTGTTAAGTAGGAAACCCTACGGGTATTGGACAGATATTCAGTAGGGGATTTCCAGTAGTCAGGTAAGGGGAACATGCTATGCTAGGAAACTTCATTATGATTTCAGTACAAAATATAGGTTGTTATCAAATTATTATTCAAATTATATATATATTTATAGTTTCCAGAACCTGATAATATTAATATTTATTTGTGTGGCTTGAGTTGATAATAGAACGGTACTATATTTATAGAATTGGTAAATACTATGTTTATAGTTATTAACAAAAATACCATGATATTTGCATGTTTATAGAATGACGAATTTTTCAGTGTATAGTATACTCATAAATATGCATTTTCAGTAATTCTAGAATAGCATGTTTATCAGTACCATAATGCCCCAATATACAGATATTCAGACAGTAGTTCAGTTATACAGAAAACATATTTTCAGTCAGTTTATTTAGAATTTCAGATAAATTCTATAGGGTTATGGTTATTTTAGAAACCATAATAAAAACAGTATATTACAATTATCAGTTACCTATATAGTATCAGACCCTGATGGATCAGACAGTAGAGCACGGTACCGTACCTACAGATATTCAATTCAGAGTGTAACCACTTTACTTAGATAGTAAGTGGTATGAGGTCGATCGTGCCCATGTCGGGACAGGCTCTCCATCAGATATGGATTGAGGGGACTGATCAGACTGTCAGAGTTCAGTTGACTTACCCTGATAGGCCAGCCAGGATAGGTCCTGCCTTCGGACCGCACAACCCTGTTATGAGGGGTTAAATCATGACATACAACCATCCAAGGAAATTTTCTCAACTATCATAAGTAGATTTTTCAGAAATAGTAGTAGTATTATGAAAAGTGATTTTTCAGAAATAGTAGTAGTATTATGAAAAGTAAATTTATATAGTCTAATATATGTTATTTATACCAGCATTTATAATTTCAGTTATTCATGATATTATTTTTAAATCAGATTATTTATATAAAAATATAACTCAATAGTCACACACTAGTAATAGCATGTTTCGTCTTACTGAGCGTTGGCTCATCCCAGTATTGAATTATTTTTCAGGTGAACCAGTTAGGCGAGCGGAGTAAGCTCGTAGGTAGTGGGGTTGT
Organism: Malania oleifera; assembly: GCF_029873635.1. Classification (NCBI taxonomy): domain Eukaryota; kingdom Viridiplantae; phylum Streptophyta; class Magnoliopsida; order Santalales; family Ximeniaceae; genus Malania; species Malania oleifera. The sequence goes on along the minus strand of NC_080425.1, from coordinate 21,348,828 downwards.
TGTACTACCCTTTTGGAGAGTGAGTATTATTTTTGGGTGACATGTTTTTTGTAAACCCTTAGTATCAATAAGGGTAACTTCGAGAGAACAGTGTTGATTGTATATTGTGGGTTGATGTGATACTCTGGTATTATATTATGTGTGGATTTATTTTATATGATTGACCTTCCGTTGTTGAGGTAAATGATTGAATTTAAAAACTAGGGAAAAACATTTTATTTTATTAGCAGGTCATTTCAAATGGCAAGGGGAATTGAAGAGGTATTTCCTAATACATGTCATTGCCTCTGTTTATAGCATAATTCAAAGAATGTACCCTTATACCTTTGAAGTCTTAATGGTAAGCATGAATTTAGTCATTTATTTAATAGATGCCTCCAAGGTTGTGAATTGGAAATGGAATTGCAGGAAACATGGGATAAAATGATGACTATGGTTCGAAAACCCAAAACTAATGGTCGACTTGCTGATTCGTATAAGCTTCGTTAGAAGTGGTGCACTAAAGATCATTTCACTCTTGGGATCAAATCTTCTCAAAGAAGTGAGAGCACTAATAATGTTTTGAATGGAACTGCTAATAAAACAACTTTCATTACAAAGTTTGTTCTTGCATTTTAGAATTTAGTGAAGGGTTTGCGTTCTAATGAAGGTGATAAGGACTTACGTTGCACCCCAAGTGTGGCTTCACGTGTAAAAAAAAAATAGTGGCATCTTAAATCATGCTTCAAAGGTTTATACACATAATATGTACATGATACTTGAAAAAGAGTATCTTGATGGAGTTGGGACAACCACTTTTGAAGGGGTTTCTTATTATGCCAAACATTACACTTTTGAAGCAATGATAGAAGGAGGGAGTTCACGAGTGTGAACCATCCATTTTGATGTTGAAGCTTTGGAGATTGATTGTAGTTGTAAAAAAATTGAGTCGATGAGCATTCTTCGTTCAATTGTATTAAAAATATTTTGTGTAAAGAATATAACAAAAATTCCTAAAAAATACATTCTCAAGCGTTAGACAAAAGATGCAAGGAAGAGGATGTATGGTTACATCAAATGCAAATCCTCACAACAAGGCAATGTTGAAGGTGACATTGAGGCTGAAGTTGATTTTCGTAATCATATGATACAATTTGCATATAACCTAGTTATGAAATATCAAGATCATGAAGAAATTAGAAAATATGTGAGGATGGTTTTTGTGGAATTGATGTTGCATTCATGCATGGTTAGCGAAGTCTAGTAAGCAACATATAATGGTAATGGAAGAGCATGAAGTTGATGATTATGCTTGTGAAGAGCAAGAAGTAGATGAGGTTCAAGTACAAGATCCTCCTTGCATGTGACCTAAAGGACTTTCCAATGCTAGGCTTAAAGGATACTTTGAGAAGCGAAAGGAAGAAAATGTCTAAAAGAGAAAGAAATTTGAGTATTTCAATTATTCTTTATTAAGAATAAATTATTCTTTGCCCATAACGAAGATTTGTTTCTTTTGTAGACAAATAAAAAAACCCAAGAAATAAGCTCCCTTAGAAATACATGTTGTTGTTGATCCAAACTCCCATCTTTTCTCATTTCTTCTCCCTTCTAACCCTAACTTCTATAAAGTAAGTTTGCTATTAGTTGGTTTATATTAATAAAATTTATTATGTTAGTTTATCATATGCAACTTGTCTAATGTCTAATATGATGTTGTACAATGAAAATGTTTTTAGGATATTAACTTGGATGGAGCAAATGTTATAACCAACAAGTCAATTGACTCAAGTAACTTTCTATTAAATTAGTTGTAATTTTTAAATATTTTTTTTTTGCAATTAAAATTATAATTTATATATATTCTTAAATAAATATGTTGTAAGATTCGTCTACTTCAAATGTTGGTCCTTCTTGGAGTTTTATGTCAATGGGTTTGCCTAATACCTACGAGTGAAGAAAAATGGATGTGATTGGATTCCGCTATTTGTTTGGTGTTGTTGGTGAAGAGAAAGTATAGGTTTTCAAGATTAGTTTACTTCTTTGAGATTTTGGTTTTTTCTTTGAGTGTATTTGGAAGTACATTTCCAAATGATTTGCAAAGGATTCAAAAGCTGCTTGTAATTTTAATTATTGAAATGATCAACATTAGATATCACCGTCTTATAACTCCTTGAGGTTTTTGAATGGGCCGAGAGTTTCATGGACAAATGAAGTCCCTCTAAAGTAGCTTTGCCTGCACAATAAAAAAATCATGGTGTTATCTTCATAGTAATATATTTATATTATGTGTGCCCCCGTGTGTCTGAGAGAGAGTTTAGCAGTGGAAATAATAATTAATAAAAAAATAGAAAAACAAAGAAACATACAATGTGATGGGAAATAGACATCCTATAAATGAAAGTCACCACTATTTTAACAACAAATGAAGTATACATAAATAAAATTATAATGTGATAATGCTCCACTTTTACTATTAAACCATGTTATATGAAAATTGTTGAATTAAAACTTATATTGTAGGATTTAGTGTTTTGAGCAAAAATATGTACCATCGTTCCTATTTGTTAACTGATCTAGAAAAAATTAATCTAATTGATTACGATACATAGACAAGTTTAAAATTATAATTTTTTTTTTAAAAAGAAGAAGAAGAAGAAGAAGAAGAAGTTAAACATCATAATTTAAATTTTAATAAATAATTTCTAATTCTATGAAATTTTAATTTTATAATTTCTCTTAGAGTTATGACTCAAAACAGAAAATGTATTATCATCAAAAAGCAAATAACAATTTAATTTTTTTAAAGTCCATAAAATAATTTGAATAATTATTTTCAAATTTTCTTGTTAAAATCTATTTCCTTTTTATTCCTATAATTAGTTGCTTTATTTTAAACATCCCATTTATTTTATATATATATATATATATATATATATAAAATTTATACTTAGTGTGTATAATAGACAAAGAATAATATTTCAAAAATAATTATTTTATTTAAAAAATAATCATTTTCAAATCAAACAACCCATTTTTATAGTTTTTACTACACTAATTTATTAAATAACCCATTTACTAAAAAATAATGAGTACAATAATTATCTATTAAACATACCAATTTTTGTAATTATATGTTGCCGCCGCTCTTATATGTATATGTTGCCACCGTTGCTAGTATCGCCGCCGCTATTGGTGCTTCTATTAATGTATATGTTAGTTAAAAATTCAAAACGGAGAAGCAGTACAACCATGGAGAATTGAGATTTGGGAAAATTGAGATTTACATTTTGAAGAAGGAAACGACAACTATTATTGGATCTTGCTGCACTGGGATTGCCGCCGCTGCTGTTGGTGCTGCCGCCGGTTGAGGTGTGATGGGCGGCTGCCGGAGGTGGGGCTACCGTGCCTTTTGAATGAGACGACAACTATTATTGGGTGTTGCTGCTGCTGGGATTTTCGCCGCTGCTGGCGTGATTGGCGGCTCCCAGAGGTGGGGCCGCCGTTGCTGCTGTAACAGGGAGCGAACAGTAGTGAAGGAGAGGGAGAAGGTAGAACCGTAGAAACGCTGTAGGGTTTTGAAAAAATTAAGAATTAAATGTAAAAGATTTGCTTATGTGGCATTTATTGCATGTGTTCTCAAGTTTTAATTGGCGTAGTCCATAGATAATGTGTAGACAATTCTACCTAATAATTTCTCCTAGAGCCGCGGCAGAGACCATATAAAGAGGGTAGTGCGGAGCTGCCGACGAAGCAGAGAATCGAAGCAGCAGCGAAAAGATGGGAGTGGAGAAGGAAGTTTTGAGGCCAGGAACAGGTCCCAAACCTGTCGCTAATCAGGATGTCACCGTCCACTGCACTGGCTACGGTCATCTCTCTCTCTCTCTCTCTCTCTCTCTCTCAATACTACCGATCTCGCTGTTTCGTTTTTGAACTTAATTGCAGTGATTTGCGTACTCTTTAACTATATGGGTTTTCTTCAAATTCTTTGAATTTTGTGGGCACTGTTCGTTTGTTATTTTCTGTTGAAAATTGATGCGAATATTGTCTTGGATCCATCTTTCTTCCTTTATTTTTTCTGCGATTGTGCATACGAATGTGATCTGTTGCACGTGTAACTACAAATATAGTGATTATCATTTATTCTTAAATGAGAGAATAGGGTTGGAGGGTGGTTGGCTGTGAAGAAGTGAAGGGAAAAAGAAATCCTGATTTGATTGTTAAGATCAGTTGCTTTTAATTATTCTTCGGATGTGTTTAGTGTGTCGAGCGATAATGGCAATATAGTAGTATTTTATTTGATTTAAGATAGAATATTTCTGACACGGGGGTTTGGACTAGGGTTTAATTAAGATTTATGATGTGTGATTGATATTTAAGAGTCGTACCTTATAATGTTCCATGGTTTTGAATGTTTTTAGTCATGATCTACCTGTGCCAAATGAAATACAACAGAAATTCTTGATTGAGCAGAACTCGGAGCATCTCACCCACGTTCTATGCTTCGTGCCTTTTTTTACCTTTTTGAAGCTTTTTGTTCCACCTTCTAGGAGCTCTTAATTGGTGGGTATCTAATATTTTGGCATTGCTGAGGAGATTTGGGAAAAAAATAATTTCAAAGGGAGATTGTCTGATTGAATAAAATACCTGCTCCAATTGTGTCCTTCAAAAGAGTTGTGCAAAATTTTAGTCCAACTGAAGCATATGGGTATCCCTTGAGATTAAAATAAAGACGAACTTGATGTACTTGATAAATAGAAGAGCGCATGATTTTAATAGGAGTCTTTGCTTGTTGGTAAATGCTCCAAAGTTTCTGCCAATTTTGGGATATGGCCATGGCTCATTTTGCATTTTATTTTTTGTTATTTGTGCTGTCTTTTGATGTTCTATCTTCCCCTTTTTTTTGGCAGGGAAAAATGGTGATCTTTCCCAAAAGTTCTGGAGGTGAGGATTGTATTTCTATTTCTTAGCATTTATTCTTTGGTTTATTCAAAGGGATATTGGGTTGTACTTGGGCTTTGCTGACTCAACTTCTGCATTTTGCTTTGTTTTAGCACAAAGGATCCTGGGCAGAAGCCTTTTAGCTTTAAAATTGGAAAAGGTTCTGTTATCAAAGGTAGACTACTGTTATCTTACAAGTGTCCAGTATTCCATGATCATGTTTATTTCCTGAATTACCACAGGCTATGCAAAAAGTCCTGGCCTTCTGTAAATTTTTTTTTTTTCAGTGTAGATTGGCCGTCTTTGGCCTATAGATCACTTCCTTGCATGATTTTTTCTTTCTTATCTAGAAGTTAGTTTGTCAGGTCGGAAGAAGAACTTGTTATGCCTACATACTATTTGGTTAGACAATTGGAGATAAGAGAAAAGAAATGGATTCCTCCCCATTTCTCTCATTTGGTTCACATAAGATAGAGAGAAGAGAAAGCATTTGTGAGAAGAGGGGGAGGGGAGGGAGGAAAAAAGGCCACACTTGCTCTCCCAAATCAGAATAAGGGGATAAATGGAGAAATGGAGAGAAACTGCTTAAAAAGACATGAGTGCTGATAGACAAACTAAAGAAGTGGGCTTTGTGGTTTTTGGGGGGGGGGGGAGGGCGCTAATCTTTTGTTTCACCTTGTTGAACCAGACAGAGGAAAGAAATTAGTTTGTTTTGTTTTCTCTTTTGTTCTCCTATAAGTTTTTCTTCTCTTCCCTCTTTTCTACAATGAAATGGACTGTAAATTTTGATTGCTTGTGATGGGGCGGGCTAAACTTTTGTTTCACCTTGTTGAACCAGACAGAGGAAAGAAATTAGTTTGTTTTGTTTTCTCTTTTGTTCTCCTATAAGTTTTTCTTCTCTTCCCTCTTTTCTACAATGAAATGGACTGCAAATTTTGATTGCTTGTGATGCTTGTTTTGCCTCATCACCTATACTATTAATTAAAAAGACTTCGGCAGTTTTAACATGTCCTTTTTGGTCATAATAAGAAGTCCTGCAAAACCACTCAAAACTAAATATTCAAGAGAGGGGTACATGAGTAATTCAAAATTAAAAGAATTTTTTTAAAAAAAATAAATATTTAACTGTTTAAAATGACCCACTAACATTTGTAACCACTTAAAACTACTCATAATTAGAAAACAATTTAAGGATTTTGAGATTAAATAATGATCAACTGCTAGTCTTTCATTATGATATGTTCATAATCACAGAACTTCCTAAAAATTTTGAGATTAAATAACGTGTGATGCTTGTGCAGGCATAACATGTGCTCAACAGCTAGACTTTCATTATGATATTGTTCTTTGATATATTTATTTACTTGTATATTTATTTCTATGCTTTGTTCTAATGTAAGAAAATTATATACATATTGATGGATTTAGTTGCTTTTTTATTTTATTTTATTTTATTTTATTTTTCATTGTTATCTTGGTTGATGGTTCTGCTGTAAAGTTAGCGTGGATATTTGGTATTGAAACATGTTCAACTCTCCATGTGCATGTGTTCTGTGTTGTATGTGTTTTTTTTCTTCAAATTTTAAATAACACTTTTCATAGAATTTAGATATTTAGCTTCAATGCATAAAAAACGTAATTAAATAGATGGCTGTTGCGGCTAGCATCCACATGCATGCATAGGTATCACAAAGAAAATTTGCATGTGTTTATGTTTATCATGCAGAGGATTATCAGTGCTTATGATATTGAACACAAGGACAATCAGCAAGATGGTAAAATCTTATGCTGGAAGGAATGACTTTTAATGGGTTGGAAAAGCAGAAGAAGATTTGTGTTTCCAATATGTAATAATTAGGGAAATAGAATTTTAGTTTATAAAAATGACTACAGTTATGACGCACCTCGATCATTTTAGCTCTGTTGCTTGGAGTTTGCAACCAATTTGTCTGATTTCTTTGGTGAAAATTGGGTATGATTACTTGTTTCCAAGGTTTGCAATGGATAAGTTTGCCATCAGGTTGTTTATCCAAAAGAAAAAAAAAAAAAGAAAAAAAGAGAAGAAGAAAAGAAAAGAAAGAAAGAAGTATGCCATCAGGTTGTGGAACTGTTTTGTCTTTGCTTTACTTTTGAGGAATCTGCTTGGAAAACAATGATTGCATCTTTAATGGCTGTTCCCTGGATTCTGTTTTTATTTGTAAACTAGAAGGACTCTAGGGGGTTCATGGAAGCATGAAGAAGCCATACAGCCAATCAGTGAGCTCAATAGAATAATCTACAAAAACAGCGAGGAAACTAAAATTGTTACAAGAAGAACTATTGTGCCGAAAGTACTAAAAATCTAACCGCATCCCTTTCAGATTTTACACTGGAGGTTTCATGCCTTCAAAAGCTCTAGCGATCCCCTATCTGCAGACAATCCAGAAAAAAGGTTGTGAAATGACACCCTGAAGATTCTTATGTCTTGCCATGCTTCTAGAGCTCCTCCAATCCTGCAATTTATATCCAGCCTTGCCAATCACCACCCCAACCAATGGATTCCTACTGCAGCATAAACTGAACTCCACATATCTTTCATCTAAACTCAATGCAACAAAAGGCAATTAACTGTTTCACTTTCCTCGATGCAAAATAACACCTATTAACTGTCACAAGATTATTTACTGGTAGAATCCTTTTCCAAAATGCTCTCTTTAAAAAAATCAACTTGGTTGGAACTTTCATTTCCAATTTACCTTGTTGTAGCACCTGTTCCCCCATCATTTGCTGAACCAGTGTAATAAGACTTCACTGAGACTCAGAAACTTCCATTATTTGCTTGTGTCCATCTAATTTTGCCTACCACTTTTCCTTCTTCTTTGTCATAGGGAACCTTCATCGTGTTCAAGTAGCACTGCATTTCAGCCTCTCTAAAGTTTCTTTGGAAGCTCAAACCTTATCAAATTTGATTTCACTCTCTCTACAACTGCTCATGTAGTCATGGGCCAAGCAACCACCACATTATTGTTTAATAAAAAAAAAATTGGCTATCCTCAATTCAAAATAAACACCCTTTAAAAACTCTTCCCACCCTTTACTGATGAGTTTGTCGCTTGCCCTTGCTGTAAGGGACTTCTAATAGCACCCACCTTCTACCAATCATGGCTTTTCCATATATTTCACCAACTATCGATCTTCGTAAATTAGACTTTTCTTGGGTGTACCATTTCCTAAGAAGATCCCTATTTTTCTTTTCTATAGAAAAGAAGAGCCTTTTTTACTTTGGTAGAAAAGAAGAGCCTTATTCATAAGAATGTAAATCCAAAACTCCGACTCCACCCATTTGATGTGTGAGTGTCACTATACCTGATCTGACTGTAGGTATTTGAGAATGTTATCACCAAGACCCCTGAGATATAAACTGAAAGTTAGATAAAGTGCTTCTGATCATTGACAACCCCTTTTGGAGAGCAGCTGATCATTTCAGCCTGCTAACTTCTCAAAAATTTTGATACTTGGCAGTTCCCACATTTTGTTTTTTCATTTTAAAATTTCCTCAAGAGGTAAGTCTCAAAAAATCGTGGGAAAATAACCAAACTACTTCCAAGATATCAACAAAGTCCTGTCTTTTCATTTTTCTCTAAGCTGAACTAATCAAACAATTCTCCATATTCAACTTTGACCATGACACAGCCTGAACAGCAAGGAGAATGCATTCGAGTTAAAAAATTTGATCCTTGGACTCTCCACTCTAAATGAGTGAAGGCCAGAAGGGTTGCAGTCTTCCTTCATTCAAGAGGCTTCCCCTCTGGCAATGATTAGGCACCTGAGAAGCTGGGTTCCCTGAAGCTAGATCAGGTCGGAAATTTGACTGCTCAGGGAGGCTGGTGGGTAAAACTGACAGGCAGGTTCTTTCAGTAGGGTCTGACATGCAGGTGTTTTGAATGAGAGCATTGCAGTCAGGTGCTGAGGCGCAGCACATTTTTGTAACAAATGGAGAAGGCACTTAAAGAGGAATAATGATGGTAGTTTCACATTTATGGAGTGTCTGATTTATACATGGAGTGCTTCTGTGGATATGGGTTGCAAGGTTGGAGATCCAGTAAAGGGGTAATAAACATGGCAAAATTTTGGGTGAGGAAAGTGAGTTTTTGACAATGTTTTTGATTGTTGTCACGGTTTATTATTGGATGATATTGATGCTCAGTTTGGTTGCTATACGGAAGTCCTCAGATGATGTATCCCATGTATCAGTGATTCACACAGTTGATTTAGGAGTATCCTTATTTAAGGATGAAGGGATTGACTTGGATGAGGATTGTGAGTTTTTGACAATGTTTTTGATTTTTGTGAAGGTTTTATTATTAAATGATATTGATGCTCTGTTTATTTGCAGTCTGTACTTCCTCAGATAACATATCCCGTGTGTCAGTTATTAGTGCACTTGATTTAGGAGTACCCTTATTTAAGGATGAAGGGGTTGGCTTGGATGTGAACCAAGGTAAGCTAAACAAGGAAAATGAGGATGTTTTTAAAAGGCGATGGCCTTATACACGCACCTGTCTTGATTGAGGAGTTGAATGAGAAGGATAAAAAAGTTTAGGATATTCTGGACAAGATGGGTTAGCCATTGACCTGCTCTCCCCTGGACTGCAAGAAATTAGTTTGGATTGTGAAAAAATTAAGAAGAAAAAGGGCCAAAGAGAGTTAAAAATAAAAATGTTCGATTAGTTATGATGGGAAAGGTATACAATCTTTCTGGTAACATATTCACAATCAGTAACTCCAACTAATTCAATTTCCTTTCATCTTTATTTGTTTATTTTGATAGAAAAAAGAAGAAATTCATTAATAGAGAAGAAAATGTACGAAGAGGATGAGAAAATTTTCGTATTACAAAAGAAGGGGAAAAAACAAAAACTACAACATACAGGAAAACAAAGAAGTAAGCTAAAATGCCAATCAATCCTGCTGAATATCAGTTAAGGACATTCTATCAAAACATCCAATATTGAACACCCAAAATGATGCCAAAAACTAATACTGTTCCAAATAAGATATAGTGATGAAGCACAACCACAAAAATCCCATCATTCCTCTCCAATTAGGTAACCCAAATAGCTGCAGAGCAGCACACTGCCACAAAACCTTCGCCTTCGTTTGTTTCCCAAAGCTGACAAATTGATGGAGAAAAAATTCTCCAAAGACTCTGAACAAATCCACCACTCTATCAATGAACAAAAAGGCTTACTCAGTAAGCATCAAACCACAAACAGTGAAGCAATAAGTGTGCATGATCCTCACTATTTAGCATAACGCATAAATGGATTCCGTCGTAGAGGGGTCTTCTTCCATGATATTGGTTGGAATGTAAGGATGGGGATGATCATGCTATAATAGGAAGGATTATTTCCACTCAAGTCTTGACATCCCATAGTTTTACTGCATTACCCTCTTTACGCTGAACCAAATGAAGTCAAAAAATCTGCCCCATTCCTGACAAATAATTTTCAAAGGTGGACTTCAAACCATCCATTGCACACCTTAGGCCTTAGCATACCAATGTATACTATCCTTGCAATACTTGTTCCCAATTATTCTACACTCAAATTTCTTTTTCATATGCCAAACCTTTACAACCATTTTCTCAGTAAGCCTTATTAAATGGGATCATCTTTTGCGAACCCAAATCACTATCTGCACGGTAGAGCAAACTAGATCCGACTTGAGCTAATTTTCTATGATTATCCAATCCACCTGTATCCAAGTAGCCAACTGTGTCAAAGAATAGGGATAGGCAACAAAGACAAAAAAATGAGTAGGAAGAGTGGACAGTGTGCTCTTTATCAAGAAGGTCAATCGACCACCCGTCCACTAAAACATATGCTTCCAATATGCTGACTTAAGTCTCCATTCTCCAAATGATTCCATTCCTAATCCTTTTGGACTTATGTGCCATCTCAACAGAAGCCCTCTGTACCTGCAAACCAGAGAAGTTTAAATCATCCACTTCCCTTGGCCACCACTATTCTCTTACAGTCTTACCCAAATTTATTCTAAGATTAGCAACAGCTTCAAAAAAGTAAAGCAGGACACAATGTAAAAATACGGCTGGTCTTCCTTCCTTTACATAGCATCTGCAAACAACAAATGTCTTATCTGTAGACTCACACCAATAATAGGAACTACACAAAAAATTGACATCAGCCCAGACTTCAACAGTATTTCCAGCAGTTCCATAACCATCATGAAATAACAAAGGTAAAAGTGGATCTCCCCATCTCAACCTTCTTATATACCAAAGGATTCATCAGGGGAACTGTTAACCAACTCCAGGAAGCTGACCATAGAGATTCCAATGCCAAATCAACTGTCTAGATTCCTCCTTTGAATAGAAAGGTTCAAAGCAAGAATCATCAAAGGAAATATGGACTGTAGTTGTTAACAAAAAGCAGGCTCCTTTCCCATGCAAGGAAGGACCAATGAAATGAATGGACTTGTCAAAGACTTGTACTAAATAAGAGATAAGAGCTTCAAATTAGGGCTGGAGGGTTCACTTAGTTTGAGAGGGTTTGGATGTAGATCCTGGCATCCTGCACTAGATCAATGCAATCAAACTAGTTTAGGATTTTGATACTTTCTGTTTGAGTATGTATTTTTGTACATTTTCGTGCACAGCTTGGATTGCACAGATGTAATCCAACCTGAACTCATGCAAATTTTGCAGATTTCGAACTCTAATTTGAAGCATGGCAGAACTAATCCTGGCCACAACCCCCCATCTCCTTTTGTGCCCCCATTCATGCATGCATGTGTGTTTTTCATGTTCTTTTCACTTACTCGGTTCAAAGTGAAGTGGAAATAGGATTCGATTTTGGGAGGATGTTTGGGTGGGGGGGGGGGGGTTGTTGGCTGGGAGGGGTTTCATTGGAGTTGTTGATGCCTCGTCTGTTTAGATTATCTGCTGTTCATAATGCACCAACTGCTACTTTTTTTTTTCCCCTCCAAAAGGGGTTTTTCTATGGACTTCCACTTCTTTAGGAGTCTTAATGAAAGAGAGGCTGATGAGCTTACCTCTTTATTGAGTGTTTTGATTCTTTTGTTCCTCAATAAAAGGGAGATTTTCGGGTTGGCTAGTGGATTCTTCAGTTTCCTTTTCTTCTAAAAGTCTTTCTTATTCATTTTTGGAAAGCTTCAATCTCTCCTACCATGTCATTTAAGGCCTAGGTTCCTTTTAAGATCCCACTTTCATCTGACCCCGATCTATGACAGGATTAATATTATAATACCAATGACTTGGTACAGGTAACTCAGCATTGATATATGTATGTTGTGCCTCGAGTCCAATGAGACTCATGCACACTCTTTTCTTGAGTCCTGGGTGGCAACTGGCAAGACAATTTGGAATGTTCTTTTCTATTGTTTTGGTGAAGCGTGGATGTCAAAGTGTGTAGGATTTCTTGCTAGTGACTTTTTGGATAAGTAGAAGAGGGTGGGCTTTATGGACTTGTGCACTTTATGCCATCTTTTGGACACTTTGACTTGAGAGGATTGTGAGAATTTTATTTCTCCTTCTTTGTTGTGGGATAAAGTTAATTTTTGCTTCTTTCCAGGGACATGCATTTGGGATATTTGGGGTGATGTCATTGTCCAATCCATCAAAGGGATTGGAGGGCGGTGTTGTTGTAGTTAGATGAATTTTGGAGGGTGTTTTATCCTCGTATCTGCTGTACTTGTGTTTAGTTTTCAATAAAATTTGAAATTTTTTGTTATCTAGGAAAAAAGGGTTATTCAAGATCCATGTTTGCTGTCCACTTGGCTGCACCTGTTTTTTTTTATACATCTGATTTTGCCAAAGAGTTTTTCTGCAATCGGAATAGAAATTAATAATTGAATACCTTGTTTCAGATTCTGAAATATAATACATCTTAACAAATTGAGTTTGGACACTCTTCATACTATTGTCAGTCTGCTTAATCCCTATATTAATGACAGCTTGTACTCAGAAGATAATTACTGTTTATGTCGATTAAAAGATGTTTCTTCTTTGGGATACCCATGATTGCACATCACTTTTCTGACAACATGTACACAACTTAGTAGGGCATTATTCTTATTTGAACCAACATTCATGTTGTTCAACCATTTTGCAGGATGGGATGAAGGTGTGATGGGAATGCAAGTGGGAGAAGTTGCTCGTCTCCGGGTAAAGCTCACTCTTTTTGGTTTCAATACCATACTACTTTAAGTATTTTAGACTTCAATCATGTTATTTCTGATGCTTCAGCAGTCGAGACTCGAGAGTTAGAATATTTGATACTATAGGTCCAAGGGAAAAGTTACTGATCCTCCATGACACATACATTTTTAGGAATGGCCATATGAGGTCTTTTAATCTGCAGCAGATTTTGGCGCTAACTCGATTAAGAATGACCATCCACACAAATGTGTTTTAATGTTGTTGTAGGGGTTTTTGCCCAGGCCTAATTCTAAGCAATGTCAGGTGGTACTAGTCTCTAATCTAGTTAAGCGGGACCATACCAATCCATACTTATTAGATTTTGTGCTTACCCATTTCTATCCAAATTTTTTTTTGAGGCTGACATTAGGAGTTGATGGGATGACTTTAAGATACGGGGCCAAGATGGCTTCAAATTCATGAAAGAGTATTAAGTTTGTAAAAGAAACCCCGAAAATTTGGAATAAGGAGACTTTTGAGATGTAAAAGAGATGGCCAAGTTTTAACCCAATTTGTTTTGCAAAATCAACCCTAGAATAGAATCAAATTTTAGGAATAGAATCATATTCTTACCTTTGATTTTCGGAATCCATCTTCATTCCATAGAATCAAACTCATTTTATAATAAAAAATATTATAAAAATAACAAATAGTAATAATAGTAATTATTATTAAGGCAAAAGACACTGGCCTCTCCTGATATTGACGAAAAAACAAGGACCTTCCTAGAGGTTTCAAAAATCTCTGGTCGGGGGAGGTCCTTGGGATTTTTGAAACCTTAGGGGACGTCCTTGTCTTTTTTCCGAACCTCAAGGGGAGGCCAGTGTCTTTTTCCCTAATTATTATAATAGAAATAATAACTAATAATAATTACAATAACAATAATATTTTTTGTTATACAAATAATAATAGCAATGATAACAATATTAATAATAATAAAAGACCAATAATGCTAATTACCGTTACTATTATAATAAAAATAGTAACAACTAATAATAATTGCAATGACAATAATATTTATTATTATTTAAATAGAGAAGGACGAAATAATAATTAATTTAATGATAATGATAATTAAAAAATAATAATAACTAATGATAATTTTTATTATAATAAAATGATACTATCAACAATAAAAATATTTAAAAAAATGCAAAAATAATATAATAATTATTTTAAGGAGAATAATTATTATAAAAATAATTAAAAATAATAATAACAGCAGTAAAATATAATAATTATACTAATAATAATCACTTATAAAAAAAATAATAATAAAAAAAAACAACAACAAATAATAGTACTATTATTACTCGAATTATAAAAATAATATCTAATAATAATTACGAAAACACTAATATTTACTACTATAAAACTAATAATGACAGCAATAATAACAAAGGCAGAAATAATAATAATATTTATTTTTAAGGATAATAATTATTAAGAATAATAATAAAAAAAACAACAATAAAAAAAATCACTATTTAAAATAAAAAATAATAATTACAAACTTAAATAATTATGCATTACAGGTATTTATAAAAAAAATGACTTATTTTTCATTCCATTATTGTAGCCATTAAATAATATCAAATGTTGGAAAGAAATCAAAACTGTGCTACGGTCAATTCAATAGTGATTGTATTTCAAAAGTAATTTCATTCCTGCCTTGATTCCATTACTTCCTCAACTTTTTTCCTGATGATCATAGGGCTAAAACACTTGGTTTTAGTAACAATTTGGAGGAGGTTTTTATGAGGTAGGAAATTAATTTGAGGCAAAATTGGTCGAGGGGAGGGGAATTTCAATTCTAGATTGTTCTAGGTGGTTAATAGGGCAAAGAAGAAATTTTTCTGAAGGATGTAGACTTAAGACTCTTGTGCCATTGTGAGAGATCCTAGGCAGATTGGTGAGGAGATAACTGGTTTTTACAAAAATTGTATGCAGAGAGAGAAGGTTCAGGATAGGTTGATGATTGAATGTCTTGATTGGAGTCCCATAATCCCATTTGGGTGATAAGGCTGTTTGGTTAGTGAGGCCTTTTGATGTAAAGGAGGTCATGTTGTTTTTTAATGGGAAGGTTTTTTTTAAGCCTTTAGTTTGAGGGTATATAAGGAGTTTCTCTCACCATTTGTAAATATACCTCCCATTTTGTAAAGTAACAAATAGTATTTGTACTTTAAGGTATTTCTAATTAATATTGGTAATCTAAAATTTGCCCAAGTTGTAATTTTTTGGAAATAGTGAATTGAACATCGGCGTCCGAGGATGTAGGTAATTTTTTACCGAACCTTGTAAATTCTTGTGTTGTTCTTTGTTGTTGTATTTGATTATTAGTTTCTGCATTGCTTTAGTTTGGTTATATATTCAATAGTAATAGTTGTAGTATTGGTGTTTGACACAAGTGGGCTGCTCGACACAAAAAATTGGTATTAGACCTAAGTTGAATAGTGTCGATACGAAATTTCTCTGTTAGGATCCTTGATTTCATTTTTTGATGCCTAGAGAGATCTTGTCTAAGCGAGTACTCAGAGACCATTGAGGTTTAGTTACTCCCTGTAGATCGGCCTGATCAAAGTGGAATTTCATAGGATATATAGAGTAGACGGTTGGGATAAGTGCGGAACTATTTATCCTAGGCCTTTCGTTCCTGTTGGTTTGCTATTGGATATATAGTTTTGGAAGATGATTGAAATTACGCCTGCAGCAGTAGGAGAAACTCTGCCCATACGAACTCCAACCCCAACAACTTTGTTGTTATCTTTAAAGACGATAGTTAATGCTTGGTTTGAGGTGGAGAAATTTGATGGTACCAATTATTTTGGTACGTGGCAATGCGAGGTGATGGACATCCTGTACCAATAGGAATTAGATGTTACTTTTGGTGATAAACCAGAGGACATGAGCAACAAAGATTGGGAAAAGATCAACTGTCAGACATGTGGTACAATTCATTTGTATCTCGCTAAAAATTAAAATATTATGCTATGGGGAAGATATCTATAAAGAAATTGTGGAAGACATTGGAAGATACATTTATGACCAAGAGTCTAGAAAATTGGCTCTCTTTGAAAAAGAAATTGTTTTGCTTTTTGTATTAACTAGGTATTTCTATAAATGACAAATGCTTTCAATAAAATTTTGGCTGATTTGTTGAATTTGGATGAAAAGGTCAAAGATGAGGATAAGGCCTTATTGTTACCGAATTATCTTCCCGATGATTATGAATATCTCACTACCACTTTATTGTATGGGAAGGATAAAATTGCTTTTGATATTGTTTGTACTACATTGATTAATATTGAATGCACAAAGAAAGGTCAGAGGGTCCATAAGGAAACATAAGCAGAAGCACTGACAATAAAGGGACATCCTCAGAGTCATAAACCTAGAAAGAGGAGTAAATCTCGAGGGAGACCTGCTAAAAATGAATGCATCTTTTGTCATGAGAAAGGACATTGGAAGGAAAGATTGCCCTAAATTGCAGGAAAAGAATAAGGACAAAGCACCTTCTAATGCCTATGTAGCCAAGCGTGATGTAAGTGAGTCAAAATTTTCTTTTATTGGAACATTTTCGACACATTACTATGATGAGTGGATTTTGGATTCTGATTGTTCCTATCACATGTGTCTCAATAGGGAATTATTTTCTAATTTTGAAAAATTAGATGGTGAGGTTATTTTTATGAGAAATGATAATACTTGTAAATAGGAAAAATAACTTGTATCATTTTCAAGGTAGTACAATTATTGACTTAGCAATTGTTGTTTCTGAGAAACATGCAGGTTCAGATACAACTAGGTTATGACATATGCGGGTGAAAAAAATCTTTGCAACAATTTGTTAAACGAGGCTTATTCAAGGGTGCAAAGGTATGTAAGCTTGAATTTTGTGAACATTGTATTATGGGAAAATAGACGAGTGAAATTTGGCACTGCAACCCACCAGACTGAAGGTATTTTAGACTACATCCACACAGATGTATGGGGGCCTATCAAAATTGTTTCATTGGATGGTATGCATTACTTTGTCACTTTTGATGATTTTTCTAGAAAAGTTTGGGTATATGCTATGAAAAATAAAAATGAAGTGTGATATTTTCCTTAAAGTGGAAAAAATTGGTTGAAACTCAAACTGGCAGAAAGATCAAATGACTCAAATCAGATAATGGTGGTGAATACACAAGTGATCCATTTATGAAGGTATGTCAAGATGAATGTATTGCTTGACACTTTAGAGTTAGAAATACACTACAACATAATGGGGTGGCAGAGTGTATGAATCAGACTTTGCTGGAGAAAGTTCGATGTATGTTATTTAATGTTGGGGTGGACAAAGGGTTTTGGGCCGAGGCTATTAGATATGCATGTCATCTCATCAACCGTCAACCGTTATCTGCGACTGGGGGAAAAACACCCTATGATGTATTGTCTAAAAAACCTACTAATGATTATGATTCTTTGCATGTATTTGGTACTGTTACTTATTATCATGTTAAAGAATCTAAGTTGGATCCAAGAGTCAAGAAAACAATATTCTTAGAGGTTAGTGTAGGAGTCAAAGGATACCGTTTTTGGTGCTTAGAGATGAAATGAATGATTCTAAGCAGGGAATTGACTTTTGATGAATTTGTGATGATAAAGAAAACAATACGTAAGGAGTTACCAGTTGAAGAAAAGATCAGTGGTACTCAACGACAGGTGGTGGTTGAAACAATTTTGGGAGACCTAGTGAGAAATGAGGCATGTAACTCTCCAGTTATAGTGGAGAACAGTACAAGAAAAGGAAATATTAATCCAAGAATTTCCACAGCAACAATAATCAATTGTTTCTCAGAGGCCAAGAAGAAAAATTCAAAATCCTGCTCAGTATACTGACATGGTGGCCATATGCACTTCCAGTTGTGGATGATAATGTTCACACTTTCAAGGAAGCAGTGAGGAACTCTGAATAAAAAAAAATAAAAAATGGAAAAGAGCGTTGAATGAAGAAATTCAGTCTCTTCATAAGAATTAGACTTGGGAGCTAGCCCAGCTACCCAAAGTTGAAAGCAATTGGTTGAAAACGAGTTTATGCAAAGAAAGAAAGATTTCCATATGCAAATAATGTTCACTTCAAAGATAGATTGGTAGCTAAGGGCTACACACAGAAGGAAGGTATTGATTTTAGTGAGGTATTTTCTCCAGTTAAACATTCTTCCATTTGAATTTTGTTGGCTTTGGTAGCACAATTTGATCTTGAACTAGTTCCGCTCGATGTAAAAATTGCATTTTTACATAGTGATTTGGAAAAGGAAATCTATGACTTAGGTAGATGGATTTAAGGTTGCTGGAAAAGAAAATTGGGTATGCAAACAACTGGGAAAATCGTTGTATGGTTTAAAACAATCTCTAAGACAATGGTACAAATGATTTCATCTGTTTATGATTGATCACAAGTACATTAGAATAAAACATGATCATTATATTTACTCTTGTATGTTGATGATATATTGATAGATTCAAAGAACAGGGAAGAAATCAACAAACTGAAAGGTTAGTTAAATAAAGAGTTTGAGATGAAAGATCTTGGTGGAGCAAAGAAGATACTTGGCATGGAGATATGCAGAGACAGAGTGAGGGAGAGAGTTATTTTTGACTTAGAAACAATATTTGAAGAAGGTAGTACAAAGTTTTGGAATGTCTGAGCAGTCAAAACCAGTTAGCACTCTGCTTGCTCCTCACTTCTAACTTAGTGCATCTTTATCTCCTAATTCAGATGAGGAATGTAAGTATATGTCATAAGTTCTTTATGCGAGTGCAGTTGGTAGTCTGATGTATGCTATAGTTTGTACAAGACGTGATATTTCACAAGCTGTTAGTATGGTGAGTAGGTATATGCATGATCCGGGTAAAGGATTTTGGCAAGCTGTGAAATGGATTTTACGATACATTTAAGAATACTATTGATGTTGCTGTAGAATTTGATAAAAATAATACTATTGATCAACATGTTGTTGGATATGTGGATTCTGATTTTACAGGTGAATTGGATAAACGTTGATCAACTACTGGAGATGTATATACATTTGCTAATGGTCCAGTGAGTTGGAGGTCTATCTTACAGTCTACTATTGCTTTGTCTACGACAGAAGCAAATTAATGACAACTTTTAGAGGCTGTTAAAATGGCTATTTGGTTGTAGGGTGTGAAATTGAACGTTGATGTGCTTCGTTCATGCATGGTAAACTTGGTTCTTTGCCAAATGAATAGCACTTTGGCTATCACAGAACACAGTAATGTACTTTTGAACAACTTCCAAATTTTCAAGTAAACCATGCAACCAAATAGCTTCCTTAACAGCCTCTGAAGCTGTCATGCACTCTAGCTTCTGTCGTAGATAGATCAATAGTAGACTGTAAGGTAGAACTCCAACTCACTGGACCATTAGCAAATGTAAATACATATCCAGTAGTTGATCAACGTTTATCCAGTTCACCTGCAAAATCAGAATGCACATATCCAACAACATGTTGATCAATAATATTATTTTTCCAAATACTATACCAACATCAATAGTATTCATAATGTATCGTAAAATCTATTTCACAGCTTACCAATATCCTTTACCCAGATCATGCATATACCTGCTCACTATACTAATAACTTGTGAAATATCAGGTCTTGTACAAACCATTACATACATCAGACTACCAACTGCACTCGCATAAGGAACTTGTGATATATACTTACGTTCCTCATCTGAATTAGAAGATAAAGATGCACTAAGTTTGAAGTGAGGAGCAAGCAGAGTGCTAACTGGTTTTGACTGCTTAGACTTGCTTCAAATATTGTTTCTGAGTCAAAATAACTCTCACTCTCACTCTGTCTCTGCATATCTCAATGCCAAGTATTTTCTTTGCTCCACCAAGATCTTTCATCTCGAATTCTTTATTTAACTAATCTTTCAGTTTGTTAATTTTTTCTCTATTTTTTGAAGCTATCAATATATCATCAACATACAAGAGTAAATATATAAAAGATTCATTTTCTAGTCTACAAAAATAAACACAATGATCATGTTTATTTCTAATGTACTTGTGACAACAATCAAGTTCAAACATTATTTGGACTTAATAAATATCCTGCAAGTTTGAATACTTTTGATAGGCACCGATAATGTGGAACTCCAGAGAATGCTTGTGACTGAAAAATTTGTTGAATTTATTGTCAAGGTGGAGATTTGTTGGTTTTTAGTCCTATATCGGTGGGAAGGTATTTTTTAAGCCTTTAGTTTGAGGGTATATAAGGAGCTTCCCTCACCATTTGTAAATATATCTCACATTTTGTAGAATTTCAAATAGTATTTGTACTTTAGGGTATTTTTAATTAGTATTGGTAATTTGAAATTTTCCCGAGTTGTAATTTTCTGGAAATAGTGGATTGATTGTTGGTGCTCAAGGACATAGGTAATTCTTTACCGAACCTCGTAAATTCTTGTGTTGTTCTTTATTGTTGTCTTTGATTATAAGTTTCTGCATTGCTTTAGTTTGGTTATATATTCACTAGCAATAGTTGTTTTATTGGTATTTGACACAAGTGGGGTGTCCGACACAATAGGTCAGCGAGGTAGGATTAGAGATGGAGAAAAATAAGGCTTTTGGTTTAGATAGTTCTATTATTTCCTTTTTGGGAGGTGTTGATGGTTCTATTATTTCTTTTTTGGGAGGTGATTAAGGAAGACATTATCGGGTTTGTTATGTCGTTCATTGATGGGGTGGTTGGGAGCGGTTGGGTGAGTTCTACTTTACTGCTCTCATTCCTATGGAAAATTATTGTTGTAAGGTGAAAAACTTTAGGTTAATTAATTTGATTACTAGTCTTAAATAAATTGTTGACTAAGCTGTTATATAGGAGACTTGAGGGAGTTTTTGGTGATGCCGTGAAGATGGTACTGATTTTTTTTGTTTTTTAATATGCTAAGGATAGGGATGGTAATTACAAAGAGCTTATCGTCAAGTTCTTTCATTTATTGCGCCGGACTAGTGCTTCTCTCTTTCATTGGCAAAACATTTTTAAATGACATTGCATATATTACATTACATTACAAAATCTTTTTCTTTTAGTTCAATACATATTTTGATATAATGTCAAAATTAACACAACATTAAACTAGGATGGTTAATTTTTGATATCGTGGCAATTGTGCACTTCAAATCATCTTAAAAATCAAAAAATAAAAAGAAAAATGGAAAAATAAAAACAAAAATTGATTTTTTTTTCTTTTTTTGGGAATTTGATGATAATCAAGATTCCTTATTTAGGAATTTTAAAAAGAGTGGAATTATAAGTTAATAAAAGGGCAATCTAGTGTATAAAACTCTCGCATGTGGGGTTCAGGAAAAAAGGGGGGGGGGGGGACCAAGATGGGTCTATAGTATGCAACTTTATGTTGCATTCTTGTAAGATGTTGTTTCCACGCTTTGAATCCCTTTTCAATTAAGTGAAATTTATCTTAATCCATATAGTTTTAATTAGTACAATTAAGGACTTGAACTAAGTAATTTTGCATAATTACATGTCATTTAGATTAGGTTTAACGATGTTAACAAAACTTATCGAGTTACACACAAAGTGTTGACCTACTTTTAGTATACTTTATTGTTTTACTATTGATTGCTATGAACTCACCATTTTTATTTATTCATTTACTTTTAAAAAAACCAAGAAGAAGTTCAAGTCATAAAATAACAACTTCAATTGTGTAAATCTAATACGTATAAATAATTAATTGTACTATTTAAAAATATGAAGACAAATAAATTTCACTTAAATTAATACAGGAACCAACTTATGATATCACTTTGAAAAAAATAATGACCAGTGGAATAATAATAATAATAACAATAACAATAATAATAATAATATAACAAAGTGTATATGGTATATGATTTAGGTTGGAGAGAGAGAGAGATAATAATAATAATAATAATAAATGCACAACGGCTTAGAGAGAGAGCAAAGACACGAAGGTGGGTGTCAACAATGGAGGTTTGACTGGTGGTGGGTGTTGCAATATTATTATTATTACTATTTTCATAGCAAAAATAGATAGGGTGGGTGTTGCCCTTCAAGAAGGGAGGGAGGAAAGAAGATTGTGGAGGTTTCTGTGTGGAGCAAGTGGGTTATTTTGATGTCGGGTTGCTAGAAATGAGCTACTAGCAGTCCACATGCGCACACACAACAGATAGCTTTGCTCACCTCTTAACAGAATCCAGACCCACAAGAAAGAAAATTCACCACTCTAAAGATGCAAAGTTTAAAGATAAAGTTCACTATTGACAAAAGAGATATAAAACCAAAGAGAAACAAGGAAAGGCCAAAGTCTCTAGTTTTCACGCAAAGTCACACTCTAATTTGCTTATACATGCCCCTCAGATAACTTTAGTTCTTTTTATCCTTTTGAACCTTTTCAAATAGGCTAAAAATTGGGCCAAAACCTGTTGGTCCACAGCTTCAAGAACTGAATTTGTTTGCACGATTAAGTCACTTTCTAGCAGTCCTAATTCATTTGCATTGGTTGAGCACACTCCTGTGTCATATTTGCTCTCATATGGCAGTGGTGGTGCCTTTGCTTGGTGTCATGGGCCAACTATTTTCACATCTTTTTGAAAGGACTGTGTGGCGCTAGTTAAAGCACTTTTGCTTAACTAGCCAGCCTATTGTTTACTACAATTCATCCACGAAACACTTTCATTAGCATTCAATCAAATAGCAGCGGAAGTAGTAAATAATTATGAAAGCAGTGGCAAGTAAGCAGTAAACATTGAAGAACGCAACTTATTAACAACACCTCCGTTAACATTGTGTGTTTAGCGAGGGAGGCGAGTAAGCTAAACACGTTGACAATAGCTAGTGAGTTTTACAAGATTGATGAACACTCACCATCCCCTAAAGAGCTTTATATGCAATTCTCATCCTGACACTAGGAAACATCAAAGTGACTGAGGAGTCATACTGTCTTATTTGGCATACAGAGAAACAACTAGTAGAAAATAAACCTACACTAGTATTTACATGATGGAAACCCATTCCCAATGCACGAGACAAGCGGTAACAGGCAAGCATAATGCCGTGAACAAGTTAGGCTCATGACGCTCCCCCACTTATGCGGTCAATGTCCTCGTAGACTTTGACGTTAAGTACACTTCAACTTTGTCTACGAATGGTTGCATATCTTCCGCAGAAATCTAGTTGATTTCTTTATCACTAAGGCCTTTCCACTTCACTAAGAACTCTCGCCGCTTCTTCCTTGAGGATACTCTTTGCTTGCAAGGATATCTTCAACTTCACGTCTGTCAGGTTGTACTGTCTTGAACTTTGTTCTGTTTGACTGACTTCTGCTCGGATCGTCGGTGTCGGCATTGAATGGCTTGAGGCAGTTGACGTGAAACACATGATGCACTTTCATCCAGTTGAAGTGCTGCGGTCTTCCCCCCTAATATGCCCACTTCTTCATCTGCTTAGAAGCTTTCTCCAGGTAGGCTCGCGCAATCTTTGCATTCCGTCTCCATTCTCTTGCGAAGATGTATACCTTGGGACTCTTTCCTCTGTACGACTCATCCACTGTGTGAGACAATAGCGGCCGATGGCTTGTAACAAGTTTAAAAGGGCTCTTGTTGGTTGTTAAGCTCCTTTGGGCATTGAAACAGAACTGAGCCACATCAAGTTGTTGCACCCAATTCTTCTGGATGTCGTTGACAAAATGACGCAAGTACTGTTCTAGTAGCCCATTGAATCTCTCCGGTCATCTGTCTGTGATAACTCGAAGAGATGTCAAGATGTGAACCGGGGATTATGAAAAGTCTTGTCAAGAAGTTCCAGTGAATATTGAGTCTCGGTCACAAACAATGTCTTAGGGAACACCCAAATATTTCACAACATTCGTAACGAATAATTGTGCCGTCTCCTCTGCCGAACAGTACTTTGGTGCGGCTATGAACGTATCATACTTCGAAAACCTATCTATAACCACAAGTACAGACCCTGCATCTCCTACTCTGGGTTGGTTGGTGATGAAGTCCAGTGAGACACTTTCCCATAGTTTGGATGGTATTGGTAGGGGCTCCCGTAACCCTGCAATCTTCCTTCGCTCCACCTCGTCTTGTTGGAAAATGAGACAAGTTCGGGTATAATCAACATCATCACGCATGTGCGGCCAATAATACCTCTGCTTCAGTAGTTCTGTTTTTGGAGTCATTCTCTGCAAATACCTCTCTACAAACTTTCTGTATTAGTTGGTAAGGCCAAGAAAGGAGGGCAACTCCTTCACTGTCGTGGGGATCTTTCATTCTTGAATCATCCTTACCTTCTCCAACCGTCCGGATATGACCTTGCTCCATCACATGACCAAGGACTTTGTTGCTCCGTTGAGCGAAAGAGCACTTCTCTTTCTTCACATACAAATTGTTTCCCCTCAGCTTGTCGAACACCTTCCGTAGATGCTCTTTATGTTTCCTTTGAAACAACACCGATGCTCCCAACGATGCTTTGGGAGGGCGAACATATCTGCTTCCAACTCTTCAAGTTGTTTCCTCCGCTCTGCTAGCTCTAGAGTCACCATTCGATATGGCCCTGTAGTGGGGGGGTTCACTCCTAGCAACAACTCGATTCCATGCTCCACAGTTCGTCGTGGAGGCAAGTTATGAGGCAGCTTATCTGGCATCATGTACTCCTTCAACATCGCTTGGATGGTCGTAGGCACCCGCTCTTGGCCTACTTCTTTATCTACCACCATTGTGGCTAGATATGTTTGCTCACCTTTTCTTAATCCCCTCTTGAGTTGCATGGCTAAATGGAACTTTCCCATCGTCTCCTTTCGTCACAACGACTTGCACCATGCATGGGTGATCTCCCATCGGACATAGGGAACCAATAGAAGGCATCAACACTGCCTTTGTCTCCCTAAGGAATTTCATTCCCAAAGTGTCTGGAAAGTCATCCAATAGCAGCGCTGTGAAATGCGCATGACCTTCCCACTGTTCAAACCTCACAGTCACTTGCTTGGCTACTCCCAGAGTAGGCTGGGCTATAGAATTAACTACTTTCATGTGTCTTGTATCCTTCTCTAAGGATGAGCTGAGTCTCTTTGCTTCCAACTGCGAAACAAAATTATGAGTAGTCTCGGTATCCACCATAGCGGGGGTACTTTTCCCATTGATTTTTCAAGTCCACAAACATCAATCCTTTTGCTTGTGTAACTTTTGGAGCTTTCGTATGCTTTTCCAATGCGCTCACCTAACGTATTGCACCCACCCTCAGAGTATTCTCCTCTTCCTCATCACTTTTTGAAAAACTAAGGCGTAGTCCCAAGAGAGGGGGGGTGAATTGGGTTTATAAAATTTTTCTTTTAATTCCTTTTATAAATTCCCAACTTATTTTATATTTAGCAATCACTTAAGAATAATTTGATATTCAATGCTTGTATAGGTTTATCACAAATCACACTCAATTAATGAATTGATTTAATATCAACACAAAGTAATGATTCTTAATGAAAATCAACCAATTGATTTACCAAACACAAGTTAATGTATGAACTGCAGCACTATCAAGATTTAGTGATTAAGTAGCAAATTTTGAATTTGAATACTTGCAGAGATTAAGCCTTGTATTAATGAAATTGGTCTTTCAATTTGATTAGTAATATAACATCCAACACTCTTTCCAAAATTCAGATTTCAAATAAACTTTCAATTTATAGGTTTTGGGTGTTAACCAATCAACGTACTTCCTTATGGTTTCCGAAATTTATATTGATCAACCAACGTACTTCCTTTCAATTTCCGCAAGTCCCAAAAACATATTAATCTTTTGTTCATTTAAAGTCTAATCTATGTAGTATTTAGGATCAAGAAATTTAAATCAACCACGCAGTTAATAAGTATGCTGGAAAATAAAGAGTAAGGGAAAGAGAGTGAGACCGAGTTTTTTACGAGGTTCGGCTTATACCCAGCCTACGTCCTCGCCTTAGGTAACAACCTAAGGATTCTACTAACACGTTCCTTTACGGGCGGAATACACCGTTACAATCCCTCCTTCAATAAGGTGGAGCTCCCTCTCCAAGCGATACCCCACGCTCGGTTACAATGATCCAATAGCCTTGAACCATCAAGAAACAAGAAACAAGAAGAGTTTGTGCACAAGAATCACTCTCAGATAGAGCAAGTTAGTACAAGTGTAAGCACAAAATATACTTCAATGTAAATCTCAATATAATGAAATTGAAGCTCAATGTAAATCTATCACCTGTATAATCTTTCTACGATTGAAAGATTTAGATTTGATGCTTAATTTCGGTATGAGAAGTTCAGCAAAAATTCAGTTGAAAGATCAGTAAGGTGTGAGTAAGATAGCCTTTGAGAATTGAGAGCACTTGAGAGTATGTTGATTCCTGAAAATATTTCTCTATTATAAAAATCTTTGCCTAGAGGGATATGTATAGATTTTAAAAAGTGAATTCCTTGTTCCCCAAGTTTACTTGGAGTGTTTCCTAAGTTTGCACGAAGTTTTGAGCTTTAGAAACCAATTTTAGAAACTTTTCCCGGTTGTTAAAATTTCAAATTTTATGAAGGTCAGGCGCCTATCAAAAGGGTCAGACGCCTGGCAAGTTAAAACCCAACTTATTTTAAAGAGGTAGTGTTGTGTCAGGCGCTTGGGAAAACATGGACAGGCGCCTCGGATTGCAAAGTCAGGCGCTTGATACAAATCTGTGAGGCACCTATCCTGATGTCAGTTTTGAGCACCCTTCAGTATTTTGGTCATAACTTTTTCTATACAACCCCAAATTTGACGTTCTTGGTATCAATAGAAAGCTAGAGAAAATCCCACAACTTTCATGTTGAATACTTTTTAAGATAAGGAGTGTTTGATAGAAAAAAGTACTCATCAATGCGGATATAGAAAAAATAACAGAATTTGGAAAATCTTGTTTTGGTGCTTTTCATTCCAAAAATAATTTAAACCTTTTTTAAAATAACTTTTGACCTTATAAAAATATTTTCCAAGTATTTTAAAAAGTATTTAGGTCCAAGTAATTAACCTAAGAGTTTCAATACATTTATATTGACTTTTACTTGAAGTACTCACATAAGACTTCCTTAAGACTCTAAATCCTTCAATTCTTGAAGTGTTCATGTATGTCTTTGCTTTGAGTCCATCTTGTCTTGAGCTTCAACATTCTTTGAGCTTCCATGATATGTGTCAAACTTTGAGCTTTGTGACACTTTGATCTGAGCTTTACTTGAATCACTTATTTGTATGTTTTCATTGTACTCTTGTGATTACCTTATCTTGAGTTACTTAAACTTAAACTTGAGCTTTAAATACCTGTTACTTGAAGATTAATACTTACAACTCCAACATGTTAAATACCATTTTATTTGTTATCATCAAAACAAGATTAATAAGCCATGTGAGGCCAACACTTTTCAACACTTATCCCGAAGTGGAAGCTTGTAAGGCATTGAGTGCTCCCTTGTGTGGGCACTCAACAATTCTGTGAGGGCCTACACACAAGTAGCATGAAATTTTCCCTTTTCCATTGGGTGCGTTGAACCCTCAAGATGATGAAGCTTCCTTCGAAGTTAAGACCTTAGAGTCGGCTCCCCCACTTTTGGGTTTGCCTTTCTTGAAAGACTTTCCACTATTCCCCCTTTGCCAAACTCTTTGGACAAAGTGGTGTTATCGCCAGCGTAGTCAATCAAGCGTTCTGCGGCAGCTTGCGCGGTAGACAAGTCTTGAACTCTTTGCCTATGAAGTTTAGTTCTTGCCCATGGTTTCAATCCCTCAAGAAAATAGAATAACTTATCCTTTTCTGACATGTCCCGGATATCCAACATCAAAGCAGAAAATTGTTTCACGTATTCCCTGATTGACCCACTATGCTTGAGGTCTCTTAGCTTTTTCCTAGCATTATACTCAACGTTCTCAAGAAAGAATTCGGCCTTGAGCTCTTTCTTCAATTTTGCCCAAGTATCCACTACACAACGTGCCATTTTTAATTTCATTGTACTTGGTATGCCACCACAGTTTGGCGTCATCAACCAAGTTTATGGTTGCAGTATCCACTTTCACCTGTTCTGAGGCCATCCCACAATGTGAAAGTACTACTCCATATCAATCACGGGCACCCCCATATGTCCTGAGTTCTAATACTTTGGTCTTGCTAAACCTCGGAGTGTTAGAGTTTCCCATAGTAAGAACCATCATATTCATCTTTGCATCTAGATCAGCTATCTGCGATTGCAATGTTTCCACTGTATTGTGAAAGTCCTCGGACATTTCACTTATCAAACTTGCTTGATGCTTTTGTGATCCCATCACTTCATCAAGTTCCCTCAGTTGGGCCACCTCTGTGGCCACATTGTTGGCTGTTGTCTCAGCCTCTGCTTCTAGCACGCTGATTCTCTCAGCATTGGTTGGTTCCATGGTCACTTACCAAAACTTTCCCAATCCCACAACGAAGGTAACTGAATTCACGTAGCAACTAACCGAGCTCTGAAACGAAGTGTTACGGGCTGACTATTTTCACACCTTTGTGAAAGGACTGTGCGGCATTAGGTAAAACACTCTTGCTTAACTAGCCAGCCTATCGTTTACCACAATTCATCCATGAAACACTTTCATTAGCATTCAATGAAATAGTAGCGGAAGCAGTAGGCAATTATGAAAGCAGTGGCAAACAAGCAGTAAACATTGAAGTAACGTAATGCATTAATTACACCTCCGTTAACATTGTGTGTTTAGCGAGGGAGACAAGTAGACTAAACACGTTGACAAGAGTTAGTGAGTTTTACAAGACTGATGAACACTCATCCTCCCCTAAAGAGCTTAATATGCAATTCTCATCCTGACACTAGGAAACATCAAAGTGACCAAGGAGTCATACTGCCTTATTTGGCATACAGTGAGACAACTAGTAGAAAATAAACCTACACTAGTATTTACATGATGGAAACCCATCGCCAACGCACGAGACAAGTACGCATGAGACAAGTGATCACAGGCAAGCATAATGTCTTGAACATGCTAGACTCGTGACGGCACGATGTTGATATATATATATATATATATAAAAGAGAGTGAGAGAGAGAGATGAAGAGCTTTTATAGCTGCGGGGTGGTGTGTGTTTTCACGTTTCATGCATACCCAAACTAGCAATGTGGTGTACTTTTATTTATAGGAGAATAGAAGTAAGAGCAAAAGTACAACAATTTAGACTTGAAAAGCTATTAAAATTTCTAGGAATTATGAATCTTTCATATAAGTAAGATTTTTCAGTTCTTCCAATAAATCCCTTCTAATATCAATATTTTTAGTATAATGATATAATTATCTTGTATTCTTTAAAACATCCATCAATTCATATGAATAAAAAAGACGTGCTATCACTATGAATCATAATGCCTAATATATTGGAAATTTGTCCATTAGCAATGTAGGTCCCCAAAATAATTTGTCATATATAATTAGAAGTCTCCTACCCCATGACTTCTAGTTCAGCCATGCATGAAACAATTCGATAGCACATGCCACAAGAAGTAAGCCCATTTGTGGTTAGCTTGTTTGGAGATGCATGCTTCGCCTGCAATAGCACATGCCATGTGTTTTTTCTGTTTGGTCTGAAGCAGAGGGGCTGGAGAGAGGGCTTTGCTGGGAGGGGAAAAGAAATGAACTCTTTCTCTTACTTTTGCTCTCCAGTAAATTAAAGGAACCTACCTAGCTAGTGTGGCTATGCATGAAAAGTGAAAATGCTTCCACCCCTCAAAGCTATAATAGCCCTTCATCACTTTCTCTCTCTTTATATCTACCATATATCATTGCTGTGCCTCTGCAGAGTCGCCCCACCACCATATGAGAGCAAATAACTCACTGACCCGTGTAGAAACACCCCATGATCTTCCTTTCTTTCTGGAGCACAGAACCCACCATTTGCTGGGCCTTCATTATTTTTGCCCCCTCACGTTTTAGGTGTAAGGGTGCTCATAGAACCTCCCAATCCAACCAATTCAACCCAACTCGATCCGGCTTACAAATAATGATTTTATAGTGTTTGAATTAGATTGTGAATTGTAATTTCATATAAACCAAACATGGGAGTCGGATAACGGGTTTAAAAGTATAAATCATTTGACCTAACTTGCTCTGAATATAATGGCCAAAAAAAAAAAAAAAAAAAAAAAGGAAAAAATGATAATAAATAAAGGGAGAGGAGGCTGAAGTTTGAGTTTAGTGTTCTTTGGAGAAACCCTTTTCATTTCAATCTCCTTACTTTAAGCTATTAGAGACTTAAGCTTATGTTCTGCAAAATTTCACTTACGCTTTTACTTTTCCATGTTATTTGCTTCTTAAAGAAAAAAAGAAAAAACTAAATTGCCAACTGAATCTGATCCCACTTGAATATCAAACTGATTTAAACCAATCCATCCGTATCTTCGACTTTGCTTTGAGCTCTTTTTGAAATTGGTCTAGTTGATTCTGTTGGAAATTTGAGCTCAACCTAGCCCATGAACCACCTTACTCAGGTGATCTACCTCTATCTCTCTCTCTCTCTCTCTCTTTGCTGTTGTGCTTTGCTTGTATCAAAATATATTTTAAAATGAAAATGTTATTTGGTAAGTAATGCATGTAATGTCATTTAAAAATGTTTTGGGTTACTATAAGCACTAGTCCTCCCAATAGATTAGAGAAATTGATTCTAAGCCTGTCATGTAATTATCATCTTTTTAGTTGGACACGTATAATTTCATTTTTTTTTTATTACTTAGCAAGGTATTAGGAATGGGATTTTCTTGATTACAGAATGTTTAGTATATGTGAATGGTGTTTACCATTCCCAAATTCTTGATTTGAAAGTAGCTTGTGCAACCAACATATATTCATTTTTGATGTTTTTGCAGTGCTCTCCAGACTATGCCTACGGTCCCAATGGATTTCCAGCATGGGGAATTCAGCCTAACTCGGCGTTGGTTTTCGAGATCGAAGTATTGAGCGCGCAGTGAGTGCTTATTAGGCTGACTTAGAGAGTTGGAGCTGTTCACAATCTCATCTCTAATAAACACTATAATATATAAATACTCTTATTATCTTACTACGACTCTGCGACCGTCGATGACTGTAGTGTGTTATCGTCAACCTCTCTTTGTCTTTCTCTCTCTCTCTCTCTCTCTCTCTCTCTTCCATTGGTACTTTACTTCAGCAAAATAGGATGCAAGTGTTGGGATGCCCTCCCTAGAATATGAACTGCAGCAGTGCTGAATTTGATATGTGATAAATAATTGTTGAGTTGGATAAGTTTGTGAAGCTGTCGTTGGAAAGTAAATAGCCATTATATTTTGTTCTTAAAATAGGAACAAGCTGTGAATTCTTAAATTACATATTTCTCCCTTTAATAAATTTGGTTAGTTTCAAACACAAGCACACACGAATAAATAAAAATTTATATAAAATAAAAAAAATTGTTACAGCCTTTAATTTAGTGGAGAAAAATGCTTTCAACCGGGTGAATTGGATAAAAAAGAATTCATATAGAGATTTAAGATGACTTCTTGTTGTGCTACTGTCGGGATAAGTGCAATATAATTTGATTAAAAAATTATAAATTATAATAAAATTATTGAAGTATGACTCATAATTTTTAATTTGATAAATATGACAATAATTACAAAGTATTCTTTAAGTCTCATTAGGTGAGATCATTTGCATGGGCATGGACAATTTTTCCTAACAAATTTAGAACTATTAAATCCCTACATTGTTATTACAGCCTATTTGAGGATCATCCTCACTCTTTCCATTGTCCCTTATAATAATTTGTTATTCACTAGTGCACTATTTTGCTTAGGTTGCACATGTTGAAATCATACGAGTTGTTCTTCCCTTATCTTCTTTTATCGCGAATAAGTTCATTTCTTAATTTTTTTTTTGACTGTTATACGTTCATCCACCTTAATATTGTACAACTTCATTATTTGGATATGTTGTTTCTTAGTTGTCTAATATTTTGAAATTTTAGGGTATTTTACGATCACAAAGTACACTCAAAGCATCACTCCATTTTATCCAACCTGCTTTAAGTATATGTATTACATTTTCATTTTTGTATAATAAATTCAAGGTATTGAAATCTACTAATGCTATTAATTGTTAGACCATCAAGTTTAATATTTTCTTTAATATTTTTTATGTTATGATTGAAATTACGTTTCATATATTCTGTCTTATTTCTACTTATCCTACAACTTTTAAATTCTAAAGCTCATCTTTATATTTTTGACCTAAATTCTATTCCATCCCTAGTTTCATCAATTAAGACGATATTATCTGCAAACAACATATACCATGGAACCTTATTTTGGATATTACTACTAACTTCATCCATCATGAGGGCGAAAAGATAATAACCCAAAACACTCCGATGTAGATAGAAAATTCTCTAGTCTATTTGCTTGTAGTCCCAACGCTAGTTATTATTACATGCGTTTTTTAGTAATAATAATTGATTATATTATTAATTTATAATTTATAATAATTAAAATAATAAACTAAAAATAAAATGGGTAAAGTTATATGTTTAATATGGGGACATTCTCTGGCCAAAAGACTCTTGGCTTTGCAAGGGTAGGTAGAAGGGTTATCACAATAAGGAGACTGGTTCCTTCAACTCAAACTCATGACCATTGATCATAAAGCAAACGACCTTATCATTGATTCATGAGCTGTTCTTTATATGTTTAATATATTAAAATAGATTTATGTCTATACTATATGAGTAAAATCATATATTAATCCTTATCTACATTGAAGTACTCCCACCATCATAAATGTAAATTTTACTTATAATTCAAAAGTATTAACTGATCGTTGGATAAATATTTTAATTTATAAAATCACAATTTACAAGTATTGGATTCCGCCTATTTTTAAAATATAAAATATAAATTTAGCACTATATGCTATTATTATCATATTTTAGTTATTGTAAAATCATGTTTTTTTTTTTGATGACGTGGGCTGGACACTGACATTGATCTTTTCTGAGATTTAGTAAAAAGATACAAAACTCTTTTGAGATTTCAAAAATTTCAGAAACCTCGCTTAAGATTTCAAGAATTTCATAGACCTTTTTGAAAATTTGTCAAAAAATACGAACCTCTCTTTATAATTTACAAACAGACATATCTTTTAAGGGGTGTAGTGTTTCAAAAAATTAAATGTCAAACTTTTGAAATCGCATGAGACTCATGGGGTTTCTGAAACCTCAAGAGAGGTAAATGTCTTTTGCTCCCCTTATTATAAGTGATAACTATTATAACCCTAATGTTTGGATAAGTTTTGGATTTGGAATTATATTATATTTGGGTAAAATGCAATGTAAAACTGTATTAAAATTTGTCCAAATTCAAGATCTGGAATCCATACTTGTAAACGCAGCATGAGTATTTTTAAAGTACCATAGTCGAGGGGCTAAGTTAGGTTGGATCGGTTTTATGTGAATTTTGAGTACTTGCAACCACACCAAACAAATATGGAGTTTTTTTGAGTTGAGATTTAAAGGAGGTAAAATATATTTAAGTGGGGGTGGGGGAGGGGTGGAAGAAACAGTTAGCTCTCATTTGAAATTTGAAATATATATGTAAAAGAAACTAATAAGAATCCATTCTTCTCATGTTTTTTTGTTAAAGAATTTATGTTTTAATTTTTAATTATTAGAATAAATCTTCATCCTTATTTAATCTAACAAGAAAATATAATAAAAATAATTTATTTTTATTTTTTAATTTTATTTCATCAAATAAAATCGTTAATCAAGAAAAATGATGTAATTGTAAACGACAGAGTAGAAGACAAACGAACCCATGGGTTCTTTGCTTCTCTGGCAATAACTTACAGAAAAGGGAGATAATCGCTTCTATGAAATGAAACATGAATTTATAATGCACTAAATGATTAAAAATCACTGAATAACATAATGATAGGCAAAGAGCAATACTATCATAAATATTTATCATATTTATGTGATCGTGGAAACAAGTAAACTAATTGTGGAAATTGATTTGATCTTGCCTAAAATTAAAAAATGTTAATAATTTTTTTTAAAGAAGTTTAACTTGATTTAAATTTGTTATTGAAAAATTAAATCAAATCAAACCAAATGAACTCTAAAGTAGTATGAAGTGTTGAAGTAGTTTTTGGATGGATAGTATCTTTGGATATCGTGAGGCTCCGTGAATCTCGTTTCGCTAGCAAAACAAAAGGAGTGATCGGAGAAGTGCTCTAGAAAAACCATATGATATTTAAGTTAGTAAGAATTATGAGAGGGAGACATTTGAGAGAATTAGATATGTATAACTTACTTTCTCTTTTTTCTTTCCTCATTCTTTTTATGCAATGTCCCCTCTTCTGGGCTTCCAAAAATATTTTTGGAGTTTTAACTTTCCTCACACTTTAGGTAGTGGGCTTAGGGCATAGCTCTTATGATCAATGTGGTAGTGTCCTTAATGGATCGATTAAGTCTTTAACCTCTTATTAGTAACACTAAGTCGAGGGATATTAAGACTAGTATTGCACAACATCAATCCAGTTTGGCAATCGACATTAGTTTGTCAAGGCACTCCTCTATAATGTGAGAAGGTTTTGTGGAGACGTTCCTCAATGCTTATCCCAAACTCAAAGCTCCATCCCTAGCACTTTACTTTATTCTCCACCCTGGATTTTGATGGGAATCCTTTGTGAATCCATATGACCATATGTTTTGGCTTTCAGTTCTTGAGGTGTGCGTGTGTGTAGGGAATGTGTCATTAGTAGGGATTCTTGATGCACCCTATGCTTGCCATGTGTTGCCTTGCTTTGGGCTTGCACTACTTTCATCTGGTATTTAAATCCTGGTTATTTTCATTCTCCACTTTCCTTATTTCATATCTTTTTTTGAGCCTCTTATTTCAAGACTTGTTCTAGCTTTGAATCCATTCCTTTGCTCTAACCCTCCAATGACTCCAATCCTTCATTTTTGGCGTCCACCTTCTTGCATCCCTTTCACTCTTAGGTACACCATTTGTTTCTCATTTGTTGTTTCTCTATTTTTTATTTTCTAGTCTTAGGCCTTGTGGCCCTTGCCCATTAGATATTTATTTTATTGCTTATGCGAGCTCCGAATCTAGTTGGTTATCTCTTTGCTTTTGATCATATTCTGGTTCTAGAACTTCTTTCCCTTCATTTTCATTCCTTTCCTTTACGAATAAAGCTACCGAGCTAACATTGTGGCTTAGCTTTAAAGCCACCAACCATAAAGATTAATACAAGGCTCTCGTCTTTGGACCATGCCTAGTGTCACGGGCCGACTCTTTCACACCTTTATGAAAGGACCGTGCAGTGTTAGCTAAAGCACTATTGTTTAACTAGTTAGTCTATCGTTTACCACAATTCATCCACGAAACACTTTCATTATCATTCAATCAAATATCAGCGGAAGTAGTAAGCAACTATGAAAGCAATAGCAAGTAAGCAGCAAACATTGAAGCAACATAATTCATTAACAACACCTTTGCTGACAGTATGTGTCTAGCAAGGGAGCCAAGTAGACTAAACATATTGACAATATCAAGTGAGTTTTACAAGTTGATGAACACTCACCCTCCCATAAAGAGCTTTCTATGCAATTCTCACTCTAACACTAGGAAACATCAAAGTGACCGAAGAGTCATACTGTAACGCCCCGAACCCTTAAACCCGAGTCCGACGCGTTATACCTGATAATCCATAATTCACAATATACCCAACGGAAAACATAAACATAATCTCCATATAATATGAAACCATAAAACCGTAATATACCAGAGTTTTCTATTTTCTATCTATAAATCCATAAAAACCATCCATCACCTTCATTTCCATATATACATATCCCCTAAAACATTTCAGTATTTTCACAATCATTCATCCCTTAACATCCATAAAACATAAAGACATAAATATTTACATCCAAACTGTCATTAACATATACCCTGTTTCTTTATATTCCTAAAAAAATGCTAAAATACCCTCTAGCTCCTAAGCCGGACCTTGAGGATGTCTTGAAAAAGATGCATTCATATTCGGGTGAGACACATCTCAGTAAGGGAAGAAAATATATATATATATATATATATATATTAAAACAGCATGTGGCCAACATAAGGTAAATAAATATCTTTTTAATTACATTTACAAATCATCATGTAACATTGAAATCGTTTTCTATACCTACACAATCACACGCAAATATTTAACTCACGAGATTACCCAAGGATAGGGGTGATTACCCGCCCATACAAGTAGCACCCCTCTGTTCTAATACTTAGGTAACCCTAAGGTCACAACTAAAGCATACTAGTGCACTCACCTTACTTAGTAAGCCCTCAAGTGTTAACTTGATCTTGTACTCATGCATTCAACAATAGTTTACCGGCAAAGGCCCTAAGAATAGAGAATTCTACCCGCCCATATAAGTAGGTTTCCTCTACCCTAGTATGTTATGTAGCTACTACCATATCTGAAGCTACTAGTGCACTCACCTTTCTTAGCAAGCCCTCAAGCGAAGAGTTCGCCTCACCCAATTGTAACATGTTTTACGTACATACATATTTCTAATATCATAATACATCATTCCTTTTTGTCATTATACATTCATACAAATTTATTCATGTTCATAGCTTAACTTTGCATTTCGTTTCACTTTAAGTGACTCTTTCCCATTTACACCATTCACTTTTATCATTTCATTTCATTCCCAATTCATTGTCATTTTCTTGCATAAAATTTTCATTTCATTCCTTCGTACTAGAGTTAATCTTTAGCCATCATTTGTTAGTTTCTATATAGAAATGCTCTAGAATCTGCTACAGTTAGTCCACATAGAAATGCTCTAGAATCTGTTAACATGACTGTCTTTCAGCTGTCTTACATTTACATGGTTGCATTTAATATACACAAGCAACATTGTCCATAACATATTTTATTTATAAAGCTTTACTTAACCTGCATCTCGTATATCTAACATATATTTGCACAAAATCTCATGCCACATAGTTTTAGCAATAAAATTCATATACATTCCTTACAAAATAAGCCAACTCATAATTAATATTTATATACTGAAAATACGTTTCATTGCTTACTTAATTCCTTAGAAAATATTTTCACTTTCATTCATTTACTTTCACATATACATAACTATATAAACAGTCCTAGGCTCAGAAAACATAAATTTCATGACTGACATTTTAAACCCACATATAAATATATATACAAAAATAACACATAATTCATTTTAATTCATGAAAAATCTAATTTAATATATAAATTTCCCTCTTACCCGACTTTCAAACTACGCCTGTAGGATCCTTGAACTGATACCCACAACGTTCACCTAGACCCTGAATCCAAAAATCCTATTATAATTAAATAAATTTCAATTAACTCAGATCTTAAGAAAAACACCTATTTACTACTTCCTAGGCTCCAAATAACATTATTCCTTAAGAAAATCCCAAAATAACTCACTTACCCTAATTTTGGGATGTTTTCCAAACCCCTCAATCCAACGATAAGCTCATACAGCCTTGTAAAGAACGATCCTATGAACCACGTGGCGGTTTCGGATCGTCAAACTGGGTCAAAAGCGGCTCGAAATCGAAGAGAGAAGGCTGGAGGTTCGTTTTAGATAGAGAAAAAGAAGAGAGAATTCATGAAATTCACGCTGAAAAATGAAGGACCACCTATTTATAGGCAGAGCTTCGTTGACGAGACACGTGGATTCATCGACGAGGCACTATGGAGACTTCGTCGATGAGAAGATACCTTCGTTGACAAAATTCAGAGTTCCAAAAATACTCTCTTGAGATTCCTTCATCGACGGGAAACTGGATTCGTCGACGAGTTTTAAAAGGACAGTCGTCGACGAAGACAGGACATTCGTCGACAAGGCCTACTTTTCCTTCTTAAAATCCTTCCTTCTCCCTTATTACCCATTAATCCATTTCATTTATTGTATTTCCTAATTATTTAATTTTTCAGGTCATTACACATACTGCCTTATTTGGCATAGGGAGAAACTACTACTAGAAAATAAACCTACACTAGTATTTATATAATGGAAACCCATCCCAAACGCACGAGACAAACAATCACAGGCAAGCATACCCTAAACAAGCTTGGTTCATGACACTCCCCCACTTATATGGTCAACATCCTCGTAGACTTTGATGCTAGGTACACTTCTAATTTGTCCATGAACGATTGCATATCTTCCATAGAAATCCAACTGATTTCTTCATCACTAAGGCCTTTCGACTTCACTAGGGACCCCCGCCGCTTCTTCCTTGAGGATATGAACTCTTTGTCTGCAAGGATATATTCAACTTCACGTCTGTCAGGTTGCACTGTCTTCAATTCTACTCTGGTTGCTTGACTTCTGCTTGGATCTTTAGTGTTGGCATTGAACGGCTTGAGGCAGTTGACGTTAAACACAAAATGCACTTTCATCCAAGTCGGAGGGTCGATTCTATAAGAGGCCTTCCCAACTTTGGCCATGATGGGACCTAGTATCATGACATTCTCTTAACAATGTATTCCTCAAATCACCAGCTTATGGCACAAAGAGCCGGCTACCATAGGTCATCAGCAATCTATCTTCTATTCAGAGCTGATGTGGTTTGCACTCTTTGGTCAGATTTATTAGGTTCTTTGTAATTGGATCTTTAGCTAAATTCT
Organism: Malania oleifera; assembly: GCF_029873635.1. Lineage (NCBI taxonomy): Eukaryota > Viridiplantae > Streptophyta > Magnoliopsida > Santalales > Ximeniaceae > Malania > Malania oleifera. The sequence goes on along the minus strand of NC_080425.1, from coordinate 21,309,902 downwards.
CTTTGATATGCTCCTACATCATCATGGTAATAATACCCACAGTCAAGTGTGCTACCATTTGCAAGGCTGCCAGCTCGACCTTCCTACATAGTGCATCAGCAACTTGGTTTAGGCGCCCCGCCTTATGCTCAAAGGAGAAATCAAATTCTGCCAAGAATTCTAGCCATCAACCTTGCTCGGGTGTCAACTTCAGCTGTGTAAAGAAATAACTAACACCTAGGTTATCTGTTTTCACCACAAACCTTGACCTAAGTAATGCCTCTACATGCGAAGACAATGTATCGCTGCTAACAACTCCTTCTCTTGAGTTGTGTACTTCCGATCTGCTTATATAAGCTTATGGCTCTCGTACGCAACATGATGTCCCTCCTCTAACAAGACTCCTCTAAGAGCGAAGTCTGATGCATCTATTTGCACCTCAAAGGGTTTCACGACATCCGTAAAAGCAACTATCAGATCTCTCATTATGACATCCTTCAAGTCATCAAAGGTTCCCTGGCACTTCTTAGTCCAGGTCCACCCCTTACCCTTCTTCATTAGTTTTGGCATAGGAGCCGTTCTCCACGAATACCCCTCTATGAACTTCCTATAATAGTTGGCAAGGCCAAGAAAGGAACACAACTCCTTCATTGTCATTGGGATCTTCCATTCTTATATCTCCCTTACCTTCTCCATATCCATCTAGAAATGACCTTGATCAATCACATGACCAAGGAATTTGATGCTCCGCTGAGCGAAAGAGCACTTTTATTTCGTACACAACAAGATGTTCCTCCTATAACAAGACTTCTCTAAGAGCGAAGTCTGTTGCATCTGTTTGCACCTAGAAGAGTTTCATGACATTTGGAAGAGCAAGTATGAGATCTCTCAGCATGACATACTTCAATTCATCAAAGGCACCTTGGCACTTCTCAGTCCAGTTCCACCCCTAACTCTTCTTTAATAGTTCTGTCATAGGAGCCGTTCTCTACGAATACCCCTCTATGAACTTCCCATAATAGTTGGCAAAGCCAAGAGAGGAACGCAATTCCTTCACTATCGTTGGGATCTTCCATTCTTAAATCGCCCTTACTTTCTCCATATCCATCTAAATATGACCTTGCTCAATTATATGACCAAAGAATTTGATGCTCCATTAAGCAAAATAGCACTTCTCTTTCTTTCACATATAGACTGTTCCCCCTCAGCCCGTCGAACACCTTCTATAGATGCTCGTCATGTTCCTTTATAGTGGAACTGTAAACAACAATATCATCCATGTATACCACAAAAAACTTTTTGAGGTACTCACAAAAATACCTAGTTCATCAAGGTACATAATGTTGCAAGCACATTCGTAAACCCGAATGGTATCACCAAGAATTCATACGCCTTATACTGCGTCACACAAGTAGTTTTTGGCTCATCCCCATAAACAATTCTCACCTAATAGTAGCCTAACCTCAAGTCAAGTTTAGTGAAGTGCTTGGCATGACTCAACTGATCCAGCAAATCAGCAATCAAAAGAATAGGATACTTGTTGTGCACTGTCACCTTGTTGAATGCGCAGTAGTCTACACACATCTGCATGCTCATATCATGTTTCCTTTAAACAACACTGGTGCTTTGATAGCTCTGGAGGCACAATCCAATATAACCCCTTAGCAGGTGGTTTCACTCCTAGAAACAACTCAATCTCATACTCCACACCCCGTCATGGAGGCAAGTTATGAGGCAGCTTATTTGGCATCACTTCCTTATATTCATCAAACACAACTTGCATGGTCGTAGGCACTAGTTCTTGGCCTACTTAACACCACCATGGCTAGATTTGTCTGCGCACCCTTTCTTAACCCCTTCTTAAGTTGCATAGCTGAAAGGAACTTCCCATCGTATTCTTTAGTCGCAATGACTTGCATCATGCAAGGGTGATCTCCCATTTGACACAGGGAACTCGCAAAGGGCATCAACACTGCCTTCGTCCCCCTCAGGAATTCCATTCCCAAAATGACTTGAAAGTCATCCAATGACACCACTGTGAAATTCGCATGACTTGCCCACTGCCCAAGCTTCACAGTCACTTGATTGGTTACTCCCAGAGTAGGATGGGCTACAGAATTCACCACTTTCATGCATCTTATATCCTTCTCCAAGGATAAGTTGAGTCTCTTTGCTTCTACTTGTGAAAAAAAATTATGAGTAGCCTCGATATCAACCATAGCGCGGGTACTCTTCCCATTGATCCTCAAGTCCACAAACATTAGTCCTTTTGGTTGTGTAACTTTCGAAGCTTTCGCCTGCTTTTCTAATGCATCCACTAGCCGCATTGCACCCATCCATGGGGTATCCTCCTCTTCCCTATCACTTTCCCTTACTTGCTCAGCAGTGGAAGCTTGTAAGGCATTAGGTGCTGCTTTGTGAAGGCACTCAAAAACTCTATGAGGGCCTCTACACAAGTAACACAGAATTTTACTCTTTCCATTAGGTGTGTTGAACTCTTTAAACGATGAAGCTTCTTTTCAAGTTGATGCTTTATAGTCGACTCCCCCACTTTTGGGTTTGCCCTTCTTGAAAGACTTTCCGCTATTTCCCCTGATACATTTGGTGCAACCCCAAGGGGGGGGGGGTGAATTGGGTATTTAAAATTTATCGCTTAGGTTAACTAGTTTTGTCAACAGTGCAATACAACCTAGGGCTAGTCTACACAATCAACAAATAAACATACACGTGCAATAAAGGTAAAGTGCGAAAATGTAAAGAACATGCACGATATGTTATCAGGATTCGGCCAATTGTAACTACGTCCTTGCCCTGGCCACACCAGCACAAAGATTACCACTATAATGCTCACTTAAACGAGTGGAGTGGCACCCAATACAACCAGGTCAATTCAAGGGACTGATCTCAACCAACACGCCTTAACAGGATGGCGCACCTAGCTTTCCTAACCAAGTTAAAGCCAATCCGGGACTATTCCACATGGCTAGTCTCCCTCTTCAGGCTCGCGCCTGGAATACAACCAATGTGTATAAAACGTGTGTACATAGGAATTCACTTCTAGACAAGCAGATGTGCACCAATACAACTTAATCAATAATGCAAGCATGAATGATATGTAAATATATGCTCAGTGCTCTAATGTGTGCTAAAAACTCAATCACGTATAGGTTTTCTGTCCAGATCTAGAGTGTATACCCAGGAAATATTTGAAACACACTATGTGAACAACACAAGATCAGATCAGGGTTTCAAAATATGCTAAGCAAGTTCAACCAAACAAACTCAATAATAAATTCTAATATTCAAGGTACCATGGAGTTGTTTGAAGTACTAGCATTTTGAAAAGGATTCTTGGACACAAAATCTAGGTTTAGGTATCTTGCAACTACAATGTAAGAACCTCGACCCTCAAAGTCTTTCCACACTTGATTTATCAAATGAAATCGGTGGAAGAACTTTAATGCTAAACTCTCTCTCAGAAAATCAATCAAACAATAATGTAAATGAGAGTTCTAGCTATAGAGATTAAGCACACTTTTCACGACTTGTTTAAATATTTATATAATAAAACATAATTAATAACAAAGTCAACCTGAACCCGTAGGTTTCGGGGACACTTGTCATACACAGCAGAAACCTAAGCAGCAGTAAATTTAAATCACATTTTTCGTAACCATAAAATCCAAATACCAGTGTTAACTACATTCCCAAATATCTGTGTTTATATACAATCTCCAAAAATACAAAATATATTCATATCTAGGAACCCACGACACTAACCTATGACTCCTATACAAAAAACTTACCCTCCTAGTAGGGTAGAACTACACTATCTCAACGGTGGCCTCGATCCGCCGGTCCTCTTGGGTTTCCTAAAAATCATTTAATGTTTGGGGGTGAGACACTTCTCAGTATGGGAAAATAAACTAAATACAGCTATGTGGCAACGTGAATATTTAATGATAGTATAGATATACATTACATTTTTCATACTAGAAAACATTAATCATTTCATAACTGCATAAACGTATACCTTCATATTTTTAATAAATCATACTAATCATAACTGTTAGATATAGCTAATAATACAGAAAACATACCTAGGATGAATAGCTAGCTGATGTCATGTATTACCCCCCATGATGGGTTGTCCAACCCGAAAGCGAGACCCGACAATGGCTGGTCGACCACTGCCGAGTCAAAAATGTCTGTAAGTACGATGGGTCCACCACACCTTGGTTCGGACTGCTAGGTGGATGTCTACAACTCTACACTAAAAGCCACATCGACTATCCATCTCTCACCCCCTTGTGGGATGGTTAGCACCAATCTAAACATAGATATCTGATTTATATAACTACGGTACCGTGCTCCTAAAACTGAACTAAACTAAGATTTCTGATTTTCTTCTACATTAAAACCGAGTTTCACATTATTTATACTGGAGGCTTCATCGACGAGCCACGTCACTCGTTGACGAGGTCAATAGGCAATTCGTCGACGAACTCTCCTCTTCATCGATGAAATTCAGAGTCGCCCAAAAAATCCTCTCGGTAACTTCTTGCCGATGAAAATACCCTTGTCGACGAGACCCTATGTTGTCCTCATCGACGAAGTCTACTGCCTCCTTCTGTTTATGTTTCCATTTTCCTTTCTTTTCTTTATTATTTAAAATACCATTATTCCTCGGGTTTTTACAACATTAGCTTTAGAAAATACTCACAATGCTTGGAGAAATCAAGAATAAAGAGTATGTGAGTGTTTGGAAGTAGTATTTGGCTAATATAGGGTTTTAAATGTTGAGAGAATTTTTCCCTAATCAAGTTTGTTAATCCTTGCTAATAATGACAAATGAATGGGTATATATAGGCAAGGAGGAATTTTTGACCGTTGGAGACACAATGGGTATAATTAACATTGTTTAAAAAGCCATTAAGAAAATTAACCTAGTTTACCCCATTTAAAAAATGAGTAAGAATTATTTTAACTCGCGAGGTTCAGGTGCCTAGCCAGAGGTTCGGGTGCTCGAACAGAAAAAATGAAAAATTCAACTTTTAAAGGTTTGGGTGTCTGAAGGGTGAGTCAGTCGGTTGAACCAAAGTCAGTAGCATTTGTTCGATTGTCACGACCTGCTCCTTTTTCACATATATATTTTTTTAATAAATAAATTATCATCACATCATACATTCCAGCTCAGCAGGTCACAATCCACCTGGACCCGTGGGCACCAAGGATATATCAAAACATAAAGCAGAAGCCCTAGTAGCAGAAAATATACAAACATGTACATCTCAATATCATATACCACAATATACCAGAGTTACTACAATTACTGTATTTTCATATATACATCCCAAAAATAAAACCTAGGGACATTTCCCACAAAATCTAACTGTCCCTACAAAACTTACCCTTCAAAAAGGGTAGATAGATCGTACTATATCAGCGGGGCTTTTCTCGCTCTCTTATCCGAGGCTCCTGAAAAGTTAATAAGATTTAGGGGTGAGACACATCTCAGTAAGGGAAATAAACTAATACCAATGTGTGGCAACATGATTATTATGTGTTCTACATATACCATACATAACATATTCAATACTGTTTATCAAATCTGGGAAAACATACATATATATCAACACATAGCAGAATATATTGCATTTTCATAAACATATCTCATCTCATACAATAATAATAACATAAAACAATCCTGGTAGGTTAGCTGGCTGTTGTCATGTATTACCCCCACATGACTGGGTTGTGTGGCCCGAAGGCGGGACTTGACAATGGTTGGCCGACCATTGCCAAGTCAAACAGTAGTCTGTAGGTCCGATGGGTCTACCCAGACTGGTCCGTACACCAGGGGCGATAACAACACACTTCTTAAAAATAACCACATCGACCATCCAATCTCACACCTCTCCGTACAGCGGCGTTAACACAGATATCATGATCACGAGGACCATGGACACATAGCAACGGTACCGTGCAAGTGCTAGCCTAGACCAAGCCAACCAGGTTCTGATATCATATACATATACTAAAATCGTGATACATGGATATCTCATATCAATAATTATCAAATCAATCATATCATTTTTCACATATACATATTTCATGAAAATCATCGGCCCGTACACCGGAATTACACATTTTATCATAGCTCGGCTCGTACGCCGGCAAATCACATAGCTCGGCCCGTACGCCGATAAATCACATAGTTCGGCCCGTACGCCGGTAAATCACGTAGCACAGCCCGTATGCTGGTAAATCTCATCCACATAGCATGGCCCGTACGCCGGCAAACATATCCACATAGCACGGCCCGTACGCCGGCAAATCACATATATATATATATATAAATATCTCGGCCCGTATGCCGGTTTTCCATCATAGAAATCCATATCGTCCCCATTCCCAGAAAACAGTATTTCATAACATTTTTATACTCATGCCACACTAAACAATTTTTCCACGTATTCAACATGTCATCATTTAAACAGTATTTTCCAAATATAAATCATATATAGATATATTTATTTTTCCTGAAACCAGATGCTACATATATATACATGCATTTTCTCAAAACAAAACTAGCTTAGTTTATCCCCTTACCTGATTCCTGAAAAGCCCCTAAGAAAATCTTCCCCGTACCCACAAGGTTCTCAACTCAACACCCTGAAAATGAAAACTCGCAGAATTAAAGTTCAGTATTTTCATACGTACAATATTTTCTATAACTACCACTAAGTCAAATTTGACTTAAAAAGTCTTACCTCAACTTAGGGATGATTCCCAATGTTCCCAATCAACACCCTTGGAAATGAAAATTTCCAATATTAAAGTTCAGTATTTTTATGCGTATATCACTTTCTTCAACTGTCAAAAATCCAAATATTGAATATAAAGCCTTACCTTGGATTTGGGATGAAATCCAACTTCATTTCCTTGACGATCTGTTCCGGCAGACTTGTAGAGAACTTCGCCAGGAGCGTTGTTGTGGCTTCGGTTTGTCGATCCGGCGTAAAACTAGCCCGGAATCGAAGAGAGAGAGAGTCGTATGAGAGAGAGAGAGAGACTGTGAGAGAGTGCACTACGCACACCAAAAATCCAATTCAAATTGGATTTTAACTTTCAAAACTTCTTGAAGAAGCTTGAGTTATTATATATATATATATATATATATATATATATATATATATTAATATCATAGAAATCATTAATTAAAGTAAAGCTTCTTGAAGAAGCTTTCACACTTTATATATATACCTTTAACCTATATATTAAATGCATATCATAATAACTTACTTATATATATATATAGACACACACACACACAGATATATATATATATATATATATATATACATGCTTCAATATTTATATATATATATATATATATATATATCTTCCTTATCATACTATTCATTTTACTTGTTAATTTAATTAATTAATTTTATTTTTATTATTATTATTATTTTTTTAAATTTTATTTTTCCCGGTTACTACATTCCTCCCCCCTTAAAAGAATTTCGTCATCGAAATTTACTATTTCCGTAACTCGCCATCCTTTAATCAGGAAAAAGGGTCTACTCATTTTATTACTTACCCTTACTTATGGTGGAGGAATACCGTGATTACAATCAAAGTCCTGGAAGATTACATATACAAAAGAAACTTCTTCTAGAACTAAAATACTACACTATTCAAATCATTATATGTACCTGCAAAAGAAACTACCTAACTACTTACATTTTATCCACTCAGACTTCTTGAAATAAATGCGGATATCTCTGTTTCATCTACTCTTCGGACTCCCAAGAAGCCTCTTCTACCACATGATTCCTCCACAGAACCTTTAACTGAGGAATTTTCCTGTTACGTAGTTCATGTACTTTCCTATCCAAAATTTGTACTGGTACCTCCTCATATCCCAGTGAATCACTATGCTCCAACTCATCATAACTGATGACATGAGAAGGGTCTGAGACGTATTTCCTTAACATAACAACATGAAATACGTCGTGAATCCTGAACAATACAGGTGGCAAAGCTAGCCTATAGGCTACCGGTCCCACTTTATCTAGAATCTCAAATGGACCGATAAACCTAGGACTAAGTTTACCCTTCCTCCCAAATCGCATAACCCCTTTCATCGGAGCTATCTTCAAAAATACGTGATCACCTACGTCAAACTCTAAATTCCTACGGCGATGGTCGGCATAACTCTTCTGTCAGCTCTGAGCTGCACTGATCCTGTCCCTGATAAGACGAACTTTATCATACGCCTGCTGAACCAGCTCTGGCCCCACTACTCGCCGCTCACCCACTTCATCCCAAAACAAAGGAGAATGACATCTCTTACCATACAGAGCCTCAAATGGTGCCATGCCAATGCTAGACTGATAACTGTTATTATATGCAAATTCTTCTAATGGCATGAACTGAGTCCAACTACCCCCAAAGTCTAGTACACACGCCCTGAGCATGTCCTCTAATATCTGTATCGTCCTCTCAGTCTACCCGTCTGACTGAGGATGGAATGCCGTACTAAACGATAACTGAGACCCCAGAGTCTCTTGCAGACTCCTCCCAAATCGTGATGTGAATCGTGGGTCTCGATCCGACACAATAGATACAGGCACCCCATGAGAACGTACTATCTCTTGAATGTAAATCTCCGCTAAACGGCTGAGGGAGTAGTTGATCTTGATAGGAATAAAGTGGGTGGTCTTCGTCAATTGATCAACAATCACCCAGATGGCATTATGGCCATGTAACGCCGTCAGTAGTCCTGACACGAAATCCATCGATATGTGATCCCACTTCCACTCCGGGATGAATAACGGCTGCAACTGCCCTGCCGGTCTCTGGTGCTCAGCCTTTACCTGATGGCACGTCAAACACTGCGCTACATACTCGAAAATTTCTCTCTTCATACCACTCCACCAGTATGACTCTCGTAGATCTCTGTACATCTTCATACTACCGGGATGAACTGTATACAAAGATCTGTGAGCCTCCTCTATAATAGTCTTCCTGATCTTAGTATCGGCAGGAACACATAATCTGGAATGGAACCGCAAAGCTCCATCATCTGCGATACTGAACTCCTCCCCTGCCTACTCTGTACTTTGTCTATCACCTCCACTAGCTCTGGATCTTCCTTCTGGGCAGCTTTAATTCTCTCCTACAGGGTAGGCTGTACCACTAGGCTGGCAATATATACTGGGAGATCACTCTCCACCAACTCTATGCCGAGTCTCTCCAGATCCATTATGATCGGATGCTGGATCCCCATAGCCGTCAACACTAGCTCCCTGGATTTCCTACTCAACGCATCAGCTACCACGTATGCTTTCCCTGGGTGATAACTGATGGTACAATCAAAATCCTTAATCAGCTCCAACCACCTTCTCTGCCTCATATTCAGTTTTTTCTACGTAAAGAAATACTTCAAACTTTTATGGTCGGAGAAGATCTCACACTGCTCACCATATAGGTAATGCCTCCAAATCTTCAGTGCGTGTACCACTGCAGCCAACTCAAGATCATGGGTAGGGTAGTTCTTCTCATATTCTTTCAACTACCTAGATGCATACGCCATTACCCTGCCATACTACATCAATACACAGCCAAGTCCCTTCAAGGATGCATCACTGTAAATGGTATACCCCTCACCCCCAGACGGAATGATCAAGACAGGCGCTGTGACTAACCTTTGCTTCAGCTCCTGAAAACTCTTCTCACAGCTATCATCCCACTCAAATCTGACATTCTTCCTCGTCAGTCGTGTCAAAGGTCCTGACAGCGCTGAAAATCCCTCAACGAAACGACGGTAATAACCTGCTAGCCCCAAGAAACTCCGAATGTCCTGGACATTTCTTGGTCTAGCCCAATTCACTATAGCCTCAATCTTGCTAGGATCCACGGAAATACCGTCTCTAGATACAACATGCCCTAAGAACACGACCTTCTCAAGCCAAAATTCACATTTACTGAACTTGGCGTACAACTTCTTTTCCCGAAGTGTCTGCAAAACCTGCCTCAAGTGCGTCTCATGCTCCTCATAGTTCCTAGAATAGACCAGTACATCATCAATAAAAACAACAACAAACTGGTCTAGGTATTGGTGGAAGACTCTATTCATCAAGTCCATAAATACTGCAGGAGCATTTGTCAAACCAAACGGCATCACTAGGAACTCGTAATGCCAGTACCTGGTCCTGAAGGCCGTCTTCAAGACGTCTTCTGTTTTCACCTTCACCTGATGGTAGCCAGATTTGAGGTCAATCTTCGAATACACCTGTGTACCCTAGAGCTGGTCAAACAAATCATCGATACGGGGTAAAGGATACATATTCTTGATTATCACTTTATTTATCTCCCTATAGTCTATACACATCCTTATAGTCCCGTCTTTCTTTTTCACAAATAAAACTGGAGCTCCCCACGGAGATACACTGGGTCGTATGAAACCCTTATCAAGCAGATCCTGCAACCGATTCTTCAACTCTGCTAACTCCACTGGCGCCATCCGATAAGGTACTTTAGAAATCGGCGTTGTACCGGAAGGTAGATCAATAGAGAAATCTACCTCACGATCAGGTGGCAAGCCTGGTAACTCATCTGGGAAAACATCTATAAACTCCTTTACTACAGACGTGCTAGCAAGTTTCAATTCATTCTCTGACATCTCTTTCATAACAGCCACAAACCCCTGACAACCACTCGACAGTAATCTCCTGGCCTGAATAGCTGAATCGAGCTGAGGCAGGGATTGCACACGTGACCCTACAAACTTGAATTCAGCTTTCCCCGAAGGTCTGAATATCACTTCTCGTGCTCGACAATCTATGTTTGCAAAATTGGCCACTAGCCAATCCATGCCAAATTTAACATCAAACCCGTGTATGTCTAACACTATCAGATCAGCAGACAAGATCTTCCCTTACATACCAACTGGACAATCTCAAAGTACCCTACTACATCTTACTACCGACCCAGTCAGTGTAGATACCAACAGTTCAACATCTAATGATTGTGTTTCAGCCTCACATAATTTAATACACCCCAAGGATACAAATGAGTGTGTAGCTCCTGAATCAAATAATGCAATAACTTTAAAAGAAAGCATAATGACCATACTTGTCACCACGTCACCTGACGCTTCAGCCTCACCCAGTGTCAGAGTAAACACCTTGGCTGGAGCCGTATTCCTCTACTGGCCCCCACGTGGCGCCTGATAACCTCTCTGGTATGGTCTAGGAGCTGGAATTGCATCTGGTGGAGTAGAGAAATCTCGTACCATGTGCCCTGATCTACTGCAGCGATAGCACATCGGAGTTGCATCTGGCGGGGTAGGGCAATCTCGCACTATATGTCCCGATCTACCGCAGTGGTAGCACACTGCACCACCAGCTCGAAACTCTCCCTAGTGCGTCCTACCACAAGTCTGAAAAACTAGAGGACCCTGCCCTGTCTGCACTTCGCGTCCTCCCGTCCCCTGTCTCCGCCCTCTACCATGATTACCTCTCCTCCACTGACCCGGCCTGTGACCCTGCTGGTAGCTCGTAGATGCAGATCTCTTCCTCTGTCCCTGCTCATCCGCATCAAGACGCTCACCAATCTCTTCCAAGGCCGCCCTGTCGACCAACTCAGCGAAGTCCTGGATCCGTAGCACCACCACCTGCCTAAATATACTCCGCCTCAAGCCTCTCTCAAACTGCCTCGCCTTCTTCACCTTATCAGGAACAATGTATGGGGCGAATCGAGAGAGCTCGATAAAACGTGCTACATACTGCTGGACAGATAGTTGTCCCTGCTTCAGACTCAGGAACTCTTCTACCTTAGCCTCCCTCACAGTAGCTAGAAAATATCTGTCAAAGAACAGATCTTTAAACCAGTCCCATGTCATAGCTATCGGAGTCACCCTCTGCTGCTCCAATAGTCTCACCGCAGTCCACCACCTCTTAGCCTCTCATGTCAATTTATAGGTGGCAAAGAGGACCCTCTGTTCCTCAGTACATTGCAGCACAGCCAAGATTTTCTCAATCTCCTGCATCCAGTTCTCAGCGGCTATAGGATCAACTCCACCTGAGAACGTCGGAGGATTCATCTTCGTAAATTTTTCTATAGTGCACCCATGGCCTGTAGATGGACCACTATGCTCCCTCGAGCTCCTAGCAATCTCAGCCATAACCTGCTGAGCCATGCTACGTAATATCGCATCAGAGTCGGTCCCAGCTGCACCTGATGGTCCTGCTCCATCACTGCCACTCGCATGGGCACTATTTCCTTCTGGATCCATCCTGAAAAATAGCAGTTGCAATTCAGTAATCCTATCCTCATAATTTACCCACATATCCTCACCACTTATCTCAACATTTCTAACTCATTGCTAATCCCCCGTCCTACATTCTAAGAACACAACCCGATAATAGCTTACTATGGTTTTCCTGAAATCGTCAGCCCAGGAAAAACACAGAAACTACCACGGAAGTCTTGCCTCTAGACTGTAGAACAAAATCTCAAATCCTTTCCTAAACTCTGGTATTGTTCCTGCTGCACTCTAAAGTCTACAGAACCTAGCAACCTAGGCTCTGATACCAACTGTTACGACTTACTCCTTTTTCACATATATATTTTTTTAATAAATAAATTATCATCACATCATACATTCCAGCTCAGCAGGTCACAATCCACCTGGGCCCGTGCGCACCAGGGATATATCAAAACATAAAGCAAAAGCCCTAGCAGCAGAAAATATACAAACATGTACATCTCAATACCATATACCACAATATACCAGAGTTACTACAATCACTGTATTTTCATATATACATCCCAAAAATAAAACCTAGGGACATTTCCCATAAAATCTAACTGTCCCTACAAAACTTACCCTTCAAAAAGGGCAAATAGATCGTACTATATCAGTGGGGCTTTTCTTGCTCTCTTATCCGGGGCTCCTGAAAAGTTAATAAGATTTAGGGGTGAGACACATCTCAGTAAGGGAAATAAACTAATACCAGTGTGTGGCAACATGATTATTATGTGTTTTACATATACCATACATAACATATTCAATACTGTTTATCAAATCTGGGAAAACATACATATATATCAACACATAGCAGAATATATTGCATTTTCATAAACATATCTCATCTCATACAATAATAATAATATAAAACAATCCTGGTAGGTTAGCTGGCTGTTGTCATGTATTACCCCCACATGACTGGGTTGTGTGGCCCGAAGGCGGGACCTAACAATGGTTGGCCGACCACTGCCAAGTCAAACAGTAGTCTATAGGTCCGATGGGTCTACCCAGACTGGTCCGTACACCAGGGGCGATAACAACACACTTCTTGAAAATAACCACATCGACTATCCAATCTCACACCTCTCCGTACAACGGCGTTAACACAGATATCATGATCACGAGGATCATGGACACATAGCAACGGTACCGTGTAAGTGCTAGCCTAGACCAAGCCAACCAGGTTCTGATATCATATACATATACTAAAATCGTGATACATGGATATCTCATATCAATAATTATCAAATCAATCATATCATTTTTCACATATACATATTTCATGAAAATCATCGGCCCGTATGCCGAAATTACACATTTTATCATAGCTCGGCTCGTACGCCGGCAAATCACATAGCTCGGCCCATACGCCGGCAAATCACGTAGCACAGCTCGTACGCTGGCAAATCTCATCCACATAGCACGGCCCGTACGCCGGCAAACATATCCACATAGCACGGCCCGTATACTGGCAAATCACACACACACACATATATATATATATATATATATATATATATATAAATATCTCGGCCCATACGCTGGTTTTCCATCATAGAAATCCATATCATTCCCATTCCCAGAAAACAGTATTTCACAACATTTTTATACTCATGCCACACTAAACAAATTTTCCATGTATTCAACATATCATCATTTAAACAGTATTTTCCAAATATAAATCATATATAGATATATTTATTTTTCTTGAAACCAGATGCTACATATATATACATGCATTTTCTTAAAACAAAACTAACTTAGTTTATCCCTTTACCTGATTCCTGAAAAGCCCCTAAGAAAATCTTCCCTGTACCCGCAAGGTTCTCAACTCAACACCCTGAAAATGAAAACTCCCAGAATTAAAGTTCAGTATTTTCGTACGTACAATATTTTCTATAACTACCACTAAGTCAAATTCAGCTTAAAAAGTCTTACCTCAACTTAGGGATGATTCCCAACGTTCCCAATCAACACCCCTGGAAATGAAAATTTCCAGTATTAAAGTTTAGTATTTTTATGCGTATATCACTTTCTTCAACTGTCAAAAATCCAAATATTGAATATAAAGCCTTACCTTGGATTTGGGATGAAATCCAACTTCGTTTCCCCGACGATCCGCTTCGGCAGACTTGTAAAGAACTTCACCAGGAGCGTCGTGGTGGCTTCGGTTTGTTGATCCGGCGTAAAACTAGCCCGGAATCGAAGAGAGAGAGAGTCGTAGGAGAGAGAGAGAGTGTGTGTGAGAGAGTGCACTACGCACACCAAAAATCCAATTCAAATTGGATTTTAACTTTCAAAGCTTCTTGAAGAAGCTTGAGTTATTATATATATATATATATATATATATATTAATATCATAGAAATCATTAATTAAAGTAAAGCTTCTTGAAGAAACTTTCACACTTTATATATATATATATATATATATATATATATACCTTTAATCTATATATTAAATGCATATCATAATAACTTACTTATATATATATATATGTATATATACACACACACACACACACACACACACATACACACATATATATATATATATATATCTTCCTTATCATACTATTCATTTTACTTGTTAATTTAATTAATTAATTTAATTTTATTATTATTATTTTTTAAATTTTATTTTTCCCGGTTACTACAACGATAGTTCGGGTGCCCGGCTCACAGTTCGGTTAACCGAATTAGGCACTTTGGTCACTCGAGCCCTCTTTTGAACGTAATCGTTCGGTCACCCGAGTAGTTGAAAAGGGCACTGACATAGCTTTAGGTGCCCGAGAAAGATACGTTCAAAATAGGTTCAAGTGCCTGAAAACGAAGTCAACATGTTGACTTGTTCGATCGCCCAAGCTGCTTTACATGGCATAGGTTTGGTTGCTTGAACCCTCTCAACTTTTTCTATTAAATTCATTTTAGCCTTAATTTGATTCCCTTGATTATGATGAGTGATGTAGGGGACTTGTGTTCTTAGTGTAGGTACCTAAGGTCCAACTATGGTCGTTTTGAGCATACCTACCTACCATGTATGATGCAAATTATTACAAGCCATACGAGTGCACAGTTCATAATAAATTAAATCCCAGAATGAAGAAATAAAAGAATGAATACAAAATACAACACATAGATCTTCATTCTTCGGCACGAACACCGCACGCCATCATGATATGTCTTTTAGTCTTAAAGCACGCACAAGGTGAACCTGCATGCAATTCTCAGTACAACCACTTGTACCAAGAGTATTTGTCATAATAAAAACTTGGTGTGACCTATTAGGTCAACAATCTCCCCATTTTTTATGATGACAAATACTTTATGCAAAAGTGGGTTCAGCCAAGAAAGGCTCCCCGTAATTTTATGTATAAAGATAATTAAAGTAGTGGGTAATAAAAGATTAAGCATAATTAAGCATTTACCCCACTTTTGCCCACTTTTGCCCACTTTTGCCTCTTCTCTCCCTTTTGGCAATGACAAAAAGGGTTAAGCAATAAAGCGTGAAGGCAAATGATGCCATTTAGATACAGAAGGTAGATTGGGAGGAATTTTTTTTAAAAATTCGACAGCATGTCGTTTGAAAATAGATTATTCCCAATCATAACCTTGTACTTAAGCGACCTATTTGGAGTTTCCATACATAATATAAAGAAAATTTCAATTAAGTAATCCAAATAGAATGTACATCAAGGAAGTGAGAGTAGTATGCAACACATTGATAATCTTAATATTCTATACTTCCCCAAGGGATGATTATGCAAGGATGAACATTAAATTTTCATTTGGCTTTCACTCATCCTTTCACAAATATTTTCATGAAAATTTCATCATAATCATCCTTTGTTACCAAAACAAACATGTATTTCTACAAGGCATAGTATAATGAAGACATGTCAGCCTGATACCAAGTGTCATACTTACGTGATAGTGAGGCAACCAATTATTAACAATTGATAAAAATACTAATTTTTGTAAAGGCATGTTGTTTTGAAATGAGCATGATATCAAATAAAGATTTTGCCAAAACACGCACATTGATATCACCTAGTTAATGTATTTTCTAAAAGATATACAAATGAAGACATAATACATTTTTATTTCTTAGGGTCTAATGATTTTAAAGTTAGGTGACTCCCCCTAAAAATATGCATTTTCTATATAAATCAACTTGAGTAAAATTCAAAAATTATTTTAGAAATGCAACTCAAGTTCTAAGAAGTTTAGCATTTCGAAATGATATAAAGTTATGCGGAATGATTTTTAAAAATTTGGCAGCATTTTGTCTAAAAATGTGATTAATCCATAACCCGCAGAAATCAAAGTATTTTAAATATATACGCACAACTAACTCCAAGGTATTTAAAAGTTTAAAGCAAATAAGCCAAGTGTAAATATTTAAAATTTAAGATCAAATTTCATTGACACACAAGAAATTCAATCATTTCCTCCTTTTTGGGAAAATGTCTATAAAAAATTCGGCAGCATGCCGACTGTAAACATAACATTTCCCAAAATTAACCTACACAAAAATGATTCTCAAACAAGTAGTATCTCAAGAGTTTTAAGGCATGCGAGAACCTAAATATACCAACAAGTAATTCTCATTAACTGCATCCGCCATGTAAGAGGCATTCTACACTAATCATGCATTTCAACAGAATATTCATCCAAAATACACATGCAAGTCTAAGTACTATCAGATATATAGTCACAAGCAAAGTGCAATCACCACATCATAGTATCTGCGTGTGTGTATGGTGAGTGTGATCGTCAAGGATAAAAGCTGTTTTAAATAAATAACAGTCCAAATAAAAGTGTATCTAAGTAAAACACAAAAGTGGATCAAATAAAGAACTGGAGTATGATGAAATGGATCCTCACGAAGCACTCCTAGGTCTCCCTGTTGTCATGATCATCATCCTCCTCCTCACCGCTCAACTCCATTTGGTCATCCTCCCCAATGTCCTCGTCATTCATCTCTCTCAACCGCTCATCGAGGATATGAAAGTTAGCCCGCTCCTCAGACTGGAACCCGGTGAACTTGCTATAAAGGGAGTCAAGTCTAGCCTGTGATGAAGATGCTTGCTCAGTCACGGAGACTCAGAACTCCTGAAATGAGGCAGAGAGATCGGTGATGGCTTCCATGATCTCAGTGCTAGATGGTGCATGGGGCAGCTCCTGTGGGATCTCCTGAGCTCCCGGGCCTCTCTCATGTGCAGTGGGCATCCACATGTTTCCTGTGAGCTCATATCCCATCAACTTTAGTGTGGTGGAGTTAAAGATGTCGAAGGGCCTGACTTTCTTGATGGTGGCAAGTGGCGACCTATTAAACCTTTGCCTAACAAATATCCTAGACAAGATGCCACCGTAGGGTAAAATGATCCTCTTTCCAACGGTTTTCACAAACATCCACATTAGGATTAGTCTAGGAAGATCTAGCTTCTTTCTAGTAAATAGGCACTGATTACGCGCTTAAATTGCGTAATTAGGTGCTTTAATTCATGCATTATGACTTATATTTTTAATTAAATGCCTAATTACTCTAAATATTTTAATAAGGTGATCTATTTATAATATTTGGGCTTTATTGTGCAATTTACGAATTTTTGATAATTTTTTAACGCAGGAAAAGTCCTGGGAACCAAAACCGACACCTATTCATATTTCGTGTATAAATTTTCCGTTCAAGTTTTGATCGAAACAATTCAAATTTCTGGAGAAAGAGGAAAGGATTATCTACAAATTTTGTGTTTCGAGCTTTGAGAGATATGGACGTTTACTAGGTCAAACAATTGAAACTTTGAGAGATACAGACATTAGAGTCCCAAATAATTGAAATGCATATCGACCAAAAATGGTCTAAGGTAGTCGTTCTAAGTTTTCTAACCTGTGTAGTGTGTGTAGCAAGACTTTCAACCTCCTTCCCTTGGATGAAACTAAGTGAAATGGATAAAAATCTCTTTTGATTTAATCTTTGATTGCACTACATCCTACATGTTCCATATCCTTAAGAAAAAAAAAAAAATTTGGCATGTAACGTTCACAAATGAGGAATTTAGCATGCTTTGAGCTTCATAACAGTTGCAAGTATCACATTAAAGCTCTTTCACATGACAACACACAGTATCACATGCAAATGCTCTCACCCCAACTAAAATGCAACATTGTCCTCAATGATGCAGGAGAAATGAAAGAGTTTACCCAAGAGAGCAGTTAAACATAAAGCAAAACAACTGTAAGATGAACAAGGAAATAAAGGAAAAATTACAAGATAGATGAAAAAGAAGAAATACCTGAACCGCTTTGAAAATAACACAATCCTAGGGAATAAGAAATAAAAACTAAAGAACAAAGGAAAACAATGAGAATAATAAAAATATAAATGAAAAAAAAAAAAATAGAAAAGAAAAAAAAGAAAATGAACTATACTAAGTGGGATCAAGCAAATGTAGAGTAGATTCCTCATGTGCAAAGTTAGAAATAAAAGGCTTCAGCCTTTGACCATTAACCTTAAAAACATTACCATTTTGAGGATTCAGAATTTCTATAGCACTATGAGGAAAAACAGTCTTCACCACAAAAGGTCCACTCCACCGAGACCTTAACTTGCCAGGCAACA
This sequence comes from Malania oleifera, assembly GCF_029873635.1. NCBI lineage: Eukaryota > Viridiplantae > Streptophyta > Magnoliopsida > Santalales > Ximeniaceae > Malania > Malania oleifera. Next base: position 21,290,979 of record NC_080425.1, on the reverse strand, counting down.
AGTGCAGTCAAGAGTTGTACAATAACACCTGTTGGTCGGGCTCAAAAGTCTTACGCTGAATGTGTTTATCATGAAAGTTCTTCATTCTTTCCTTGGACAATTTAGAATTGTTGTAAACATCCATCCTTAGCTCATCCAATTCAGATAACTGCAATTTTTTCACACAACCAGCGTCATCAATGTTAAAATTATATTGTTTAATAGCCCAATACGCCCTATGTTCCAACTCTACAGGAAAATGACAAGCCTTACCATACACTAATCTATATGGAGACATGCCCAAAATGGTTTTAAAAGCTGTTCTATAGGCCCACAAGCTATCAGACAATCTCAAAGACCAATCCTTCTTGTTTGGGTTAACAGTTTTCTCAAGGATGTTTTGAATTTCCCTATTTTCTAATTCAGCTTGTCCATTGGTTTGAGGATGGTAAGCAGTAGAGATTTTGTGATGGATACCATACTTGTTCAATAAGGCTGAAACATGTTTGTTACAAAAGTGCGTGCCTTGATCACTGATTATGGCTTTAGGCATGCCAAACCTTGCAAAAATGTTTTCTTTCATAAATTTTATAACCACTTGATGGTCATTGGTTCTACAAGGGACTGCCTCAACCCACTTAGAAACATAATCAACGGCAAGTAAAATGTATAAATAGCCATAAGAAGAAGGAAATGGTCCCATGAAATCTATACCCCAACAATCAAAAATTTCAATCACTAGTATAGGTTGCAAAGGCATCATGTTTCTCCTAATGATTCCCCCTAATTTTTGACAAGGTTCACAAGCTTTACAGAAACTCAAAGCATCTTTAAACATACTTGGCCAATAAAACCCACTTTGAAGAATTTTAGCCACTGTTTTGTGAGCAGAAAAATGCCCACCACAAGCTTCTGTGTGGCAAAAATTTAAAACACCAGAAATTTCATTGTTAGGCACACACTTCCTAATGATCTGATCAGAACAATATTTAAAGAGATAAGGATCATCGTAAAAGAAATTCTTAGCTTCAGCCTTCAACCTTCTGATGTCCTGAGCATTCAACGAGGTGGAGTCTTTTCTGTGGCCAAGAAATTCAAAATATCAGCGTATCATGGTAAAGATTCAACTGCAAATAATTGGTCATCAGGAAAATAATCAGAAATTAAAGAAAACTTCTCAGAAACTTCTGGTTGAAGCCGAGAAAGGTGATCTGCCACCACGTTTTCCACTCCCTTTTTATCTTTTATTGTGAGATCAAATTCCTGAAGCAGAAGTATCCACCTTACCAGTCTTGGCTTAGTGTCTTTTTTTGACAGTAGAAATTTTAGAGCTGCATGGTCAGTGAATATTATGACAGGAGAACTAAGAAGATAAGATCTAAACTTATCCAATGCAAATACTATAGCTAGTAGTTCTTTTTCTGTGGTGGAATAGTTCTTTTGTGCAGCATTTAAAGTCTTACTAGCATAGTATATAACATATGGTAGTTTATCTCTTCGTTGTCCAAGAACAACTCCCACAGCAAAGTCACTTGCATCACACATTAATTCAAAAGGAAGTGACCAGTCAGGAGATCGAATGATAAGTGCAGTGGTGAGGCATGTTTTCAGTTCATCAAAACCATTTTGACACTCTTGGGTCCATTCAAATTTAACATCATGCATCAAAAGTTTGCAAAGAGGTTTAGAGATAAAGCTAAAATTCCTTATGAATCTTCTATAAAAACCGGCATGCCCTAAAAATGATCTAACATCTTTCACATTTTTAGGTGCAGGAAAATTTGAAATCAAGTCTATTTTAGCTTTATCCACCTCTATGCCTCGAGAGGATACAATGTGCCCCAAAACTATTCCTTGTTGGACCATAAAGTGACATTTTTCCCAATTTAATAACAATTTCTTTTCTTCACATATTTTCAAAACAACCTGCAAATTAGACAAACATGCATCAAATGTTTTTCCAAAAACAGAAAAGTCATCCATGAATACCTCTACACTATCCTCAATCAAGTTGCTAAAAATACTTAACATGCATCTTTGAAAAGTACCCGGGGCATTGCATAGCCCAAATGGCATTCTCCTGAAGGCAAAAGTTCCAAAGGGACAAGTGAAGGTAGTCTTCTCTTGGTCCTCTGGAGCTATTTCTATTTGATAATAACTAGAGAATCCATCTAGAAAACAGTAATATTCATGCCCTGCCACTTTTTCTAAAACCAGGTCAAGGAAAGGCAAAGGAAAATGATCCTTCCTAGAGGTAGCATTCAATTTCCTATAATCTACACACATCCTCCAGCCTGTGGTCTCTCTAGTTGGCACCAATTCTCCCTTATCATTTTCTACAACAGTTATACCAAATTTTTTTTGGAACAACTTGTATTGGACTAACCCATTTACTATCAGCAATTGGATATATGATGCCTATGTCTAACAATTTCAAGACTTCCTTTTTTACCACTTCCTTCATTGTGGGGTTTAGTCTCCTTTGCATCTCTCTAGAGGGTTTTGAATCCTCTTCCAAGTATATCCTATGTGTACAAATGAGAGGACTTATACCTTTAATGTCGGCAATGGACCAGCCAATGGCTGATTTGTATTGTGTCAAAATTCTCAACAACTTACTTTCTTGGTCAGGGGTCAACAATGTAGAAATTACCACTGGGAATGAGTTCTCTGGTCCAAGGTAGGCATATTTTAGCTCCAGCGGCAGTGGCTTCAATTCTAACACTAGTGTCTTCTCATTGGATGGTTGTGTTGGGGTTTGTATTGCCGGTAGTGGTTCAAATTTGAGCTTCCATTGCATCTCAGTTGAATCACCTGCAGCACAAAGAGAAGAAAAATGATCAGTGGACTCAGTTAAATCAAGGGAGTCTTCTAAATCCTCCCACTGCTCATCACAATCATAATTTAACCAAGGAGTATTTGCAATTAAGGATTCCAATGAATTGACTTCTTGAATGTCTTCATGTTCTTGAGGTTGCTTACACAAATTGAAGATATTCAGTTCCAAAGTCATATTTCCAAAAATCAATTTTAAAACACCACTCCTACAATTGATTATGGCATTAGAGGTTGCTAAAAATGGTCTTCCCAAAATCACTGGTGGTGAAGAATTTGCATGGGATGACACTTTCATATCCAAGACCACAAAATCCACAGGGTAATAAAATTTATCCACTTGGACCATGACGTCCTCAACAATACCCTTAGGAATTTTTATGGATCTATCAGCAAGCTACAAAATAATGGATGTGGTTTTCAATTCCCCTAGCCCCAATTGTTCATACACACTATAAGGTAGCAAATTAACCCCCGCACCTAAGTCTAGCAAGGCTTGCCCTATCTTTGAGTTTCCAATGACACATGAAATAGTAGGTGACCCGGGATCCTTATACTTAGGTGGTGTGTGAATTTGAATAATGGCACTCACTTGCTTAGTGAGGAAGGCCTTTTTCTGCACATTCAGTTTGCGTTTTACAGTGCATAAATCCTTTAGAAATTTAGCATAAGCAGGAATTTGTTTTATAGCATCTAAAAGTGGAATGTTAATCCTAACTTGCTTAAAATTTCTAGGATTTTAGCATGCTGTTTATCCTTGTGCAAAGATAAAAAACGTTGTGGAAACGGTGTAGGTATGGGATATGCATCATTATTTGAAATTAAAGTGCTTGACTTACCACTATCAAGAGGAGGGTTAGCATTTTTACCTAAACTTCCTGCACCATGGACAGGGTCACCCAAAACCTTACCATTCCTCAAAGTTGTAATAGCTTTCACTGATTTCACATTGCTTCCTTCACCAGTATTTTGAGATGATTGACTGTGCCATTGTGGATTGGGTTGGGGTTGAGCTGGAAATTTTAGTTGTAATAGCTTTCACTGATTTCACATTGCTTCCTTCACCAGTATTTTGAGATGATTGAGGGGTTAAGCTGGAAATTTTCCTTTCTCCTGGTTACTCAAAGTGGTGGTTACTCTAGTGAGAGTCCCTCTGATGTCATTGATGGCCTGGGAGTTCTGGTTGTTGATCGTGCTCTAACTTTGCATAAACTGTTGCAAGCTAACAGTTAGCTGCTGTATGGAGTCTTCCATTCCTCTTCTCTGCATTAAGGGCGGCTGATTTGGAAAATGAGGTGGTCCCAAGCCTTGGCCAGCAGCTGCATAAGGATTATATTGACTTGGTCCCTGTGTAGATGGCCCCACTTGGTCATTTTTCCAACTGAGATTTGGATGATTTCTCCAACCTGCATTATAAGTATTAGAATAAGGTCCAGAAGAATTCTTAAAAACCATATGCACTGGATTAGATTGATCAAGCAAAACTTCCTTAAAAGCAGGAATAGTTGGACATGCATCAGTCACATGCCCTGGATCCTCACATATGCTACATTTTTCAGAAGATGATGGTAAAACATGCATTTCATTTACCTTCTTAAGCTCAATGGAATCTAACCTTTTGGACATCAATGCAAGCCTAGCATTCAAATCATCAACTTCTTCCAATTGATACTTACCACCCCCACCAATACATTTTTGTTTTTCAGATCTATCATACACATCAGAGACATCCCAAGATTGGGCATTTTCAGCCAAATTATCAAAATAGTCAAAAGCGTCTTTGGGCCCTTTATTGAAAAACTCACCATTGCACATTGTTTCTACAAATTGCCTCATCTTTGGTTGCAACCCCTCATAGAAAAAACTGATGACCCTCCAATTCTCATACCCATGGTGAGGACATGCATTTAAGAGATCTTTGAAACGTTCCCAACACTGATAAAATGTTTCCACATCCTTTTGGCAAAAGTTCATGATTTGTCTTTTCAAAGCATTAGTTCTTTGCATGGGAAAAAATTTCTTTAAAAACTCAGTTTGCATTTCTTGCCAAGTCCCAATGGATCTTGGTCTTAAGGAATTCAACCAGGTTTTTGCCTTGTCCTTTAAAGAAAATGGAAACAATTTCAGTCTTATTACCTCCTCAGTGCATGTTCTGTCCATGAATGTGGAACACACTTCTTCAAACTCTTTAATATGCAAATATGGGTTTTCAGATTCAATGCCATGAAAATGAGGTAACAATGGAATCATCCCAGGTTTAAAATTAAAAGCATTTGCATTCAAAGGTAGAATAATGCAGGATGGGGTGCTGGTCCTAACAGGTTGCAAATATTCTCTGAGTGTCCTATTAGGGTTCTCCATATCATGAGGTTCATTCTCAGCCATGATGCTACGTGTATTAGATGGTGATTCAAGTGATTTAAGTGAAACAGGTTCACTCGATGATGAGATGGATGAGTTTTTCCTGACTAGTCTAAATGTGTTATCTCTAGCCCAACCAGTCATACAAACTCAGTATAAATGCAATAAAAGCAAACAGGTCAAATGAGAGGAAGTAGTTATCACCTAGGCCGTGAAGACGTTTACAGCTCTATAAGTATCCTCTTTGAAATTTGAGAAACACTTTGATGACACCAATTAGTCCCCGGAAACGGCGCCAAAAACTTGACTCATTCTGAGTTGTGCTTCCAAGTGCAGAAGTGTCAAGTTGTATCAAGGATGAGTCCAGGATCGTATTCCACAGGGATCACTGAGTATCAAAGTATTTATGCAAGTTTAGTGAAATCCTATTGCTAAAAAATGGGGTTTGAAAATATTTTTGGTCTTTTACGATTTTGAAAACAGTAAATAAAGTGAGAGAAGCTTGAGTAAACTATCAAAATGAAACTAAAATTTTATCAATTTTCCAAAAATGTAAATCTAATAACGCAACCAAAACTAAACAGATTAACTGAAACAATTTTACCAAACACTCAGGTTATGGGTTCAATGTCTGTTTGCTTCCACCGTTTACTAATTCCCTAGGCCTTACTCCTCTTCTTGTTAATCCAATCAAGGCATTAATAAGATGAAATTTAATTACTAAAGCTCAAGTAAATTGACCACATCCAAACGAAAGAAAATAAAAACTCTCATTAAGCATCAACTGAATTTCATGTAAATTAGTTGGTGAAAATCCTAGATTAAATCAAGGTTTTGATGTGCCTAACATCAACAACAAAACAAGAAATAAGAGCCACATCCTAGGTGTCGGTTTTGGTTCCCAGGACTTTTCCTGCGATAAAAAATTATCAAAAATTCATAAATTGCACAATAAAGCCCAAATATTATAAATAGATCACCTTATTAAAATATTTAGAGTAATTAGGCATTTAATTAAAAATATAAGTCGTAATGCATGAATTAAAGCACCTAATTACGCAATTTAAGCACGTAATCAGGCACCACATCACAAAACAATCTAGATAGGATATGTGGTCTCTTAATCCTGACTTAGGCAAAATGTTATAAGAAATTAGGTGGTGTACCACCTTTACCTCTAGGGTCAAAGATCTGTAGCTGGGAGTATGGGTAAAATTAGCTACTGGATTCGTCATACTAAATTGATGAAGGTACTTATCGTGAAGTCCTGTTTGCCCATCCAGGTGGAAGAAGAATTAGGGCAAATGAAGTCGCCACACTGGATCTCAAATGTCTCTGCTAGATAAGCATTGGCAAAATGGAGATCAGTCTCGAGTACTATGAAGTAGTAGCCCTAGTCATCTTGTGCAAGATTGGCGTAGAATAGTCAGATGAGCAATGGGTACAACGCCCTGGGTTGGAAGGCAATGAATTCATACCACCCTTGATAGAGAAAAATGTCCTAGACATTGTTGAAATGGGCTTGCATGAATTCAATGTCTAGGATCTTTCCTAAGATGGGATCTTTAAGGCAAAATACCCTCTCATACTTGATACGCCGATCAGGTGTGGGAAACCATTGTTCGAGTGGAATACCCACAGCGGCATGTCTTTGTTCCCTAGCCATAAAAATCTCTCAAGGAAAGTTAGGCTGATATGTGAGAAAAACTGAGAAAGCTCTCAAAGTTCTGGGAAGAAATGAACTTATTTTTGCGAAAAAAACCATATATATCAGCGCGGTTCGGGCGCCTGAGCATAAGTTCGGTCGCCCGAACAACTTTAAATATGAGCACCCACTGAGTCTTTTCGGTAGCTCGAACACTGGTTTCGGTTGGCTGAATTTTAGGCACTATTTTGTATTATCGAGGATCGGCCACCTGAATTGAAATTAAACTATTTGAATCGGTCACCTGAAAACCCCGTTCGGTTACCTGAAGATAAGTTCGATGACCCGAACCTTGTTCAGCAACCCGAGATGGTTTGAACATGAAAGTTCAGCTGCCTGAAGTGTAGTCAACGGTCTGGTCAGACTTCAAGTTCGGTCGACCGAAGTGCAAATACGTTGTTTGGTTTGGTCGCCCGAGCTTGGTCAACTTGTTTTGTTTTGACCAGTTTTTTCATCGCCAGAGTCCCTATGGTTTATCTATAAGACTTAGGGCATTGATAAGGCTCCAAGATGAGTTCAAGATTGTCAGTAATTCCCTAAAAAACTCAAGCTTGTGCAATGGACAAAGTATGCTTAACTTTAGATATTCATGATTAAGCTTGAATTAGGGAATTTTAAATTTAAATACAAGGCAAACTGGCCATGTCCATTTGGAAGTGGATTCTCATTTAAATAGCCAATGAATTTATATTTTAACCAATGAATTTATGCATTAAGTCCAGATTGGTTATGTACTTGAATTCACAGATTGGCTTAATTCTTCAAAATACTTAGTATGTAAGATTTTGAATGGTGGATATACTAAGATTTTACATTTTCATCCCTGAACCACTTCCTAACCCCTTAGAGAATACTACCCCCTATAGCTAATCCTAACTCCTAAGGAAGAATTGTGTGATCATGTAATTCTTGTTTGAGCAAATCCTTCCTTGAACTTCAAAGGGTTTTCTTTCTTAACAACCCATATCATTTTTTTTCCTTTTATTTTCGATGGGTTAGGAGTTGGTGATTCCTTAATTTTCCATACTTGTTTGGGTTTCACACATTTTCTTTTAAATGGGCAATCAAATTTTGTGTGCCCCTTCTTTTTACATAAGATGCATGTGGTGTGAGTGTATGGACTAGATGAGGTACTAGCATAATATTTTGATTCTTTTACAAAGTACCTCATGTATAGGTCCTTTCTTTTCTTATTTTCAATCCCATTATAACCTATATCTTCCTTATCTAAGGTCATCTTTTGTGCACCTAGCAGTTTATCAAAGTTTTCCTTGCCTCTAGTGAACGTGAAGATGATCTTAGATTGTTTGCTTTACTTTCAAGATCTGCAATCAAGTGGTTCTTTTCATCATCATTAGAACCTTTAGATTTTAAAATAGTCAATTCCTTTTCTAATGATTCATTCTTGCGCTCTAGTCTTTTAATTTTTAAATTGTTTTCTCTTTCAGCAAGAATTTTTGAGTCACATTCTTTAATGCATGCATTATACTTGTTTTTCAGCACAGAGTATTTCTTATTTGATTTTACAAGTAACTTATGAGTCCTCATGTATTCAACTTGTAGTTCCTCATAAGATGGCATGCTTTCACTATCACTACTATCTTATGATTCATAATTAGATACAGTATTTAACTCAGCACATGAATCATGTTCATATTTATTTACCAAGATAGAAGGAACTGAGATAACCTCATCATTAGTTAAAGTCACAAAGCACAGGTTACCTTCCTTGAGATCAGTGGAGCCTGAGTCACATGGAGAGATGACTTCCTTTTGCGTAGACGCACCATATCTCCACTCAAGTTCATCCCAAATCTTCTTAGCACTACTACAAGCCTTAACCTCACATAAAACATTAGAATCTAAAGCATGCAGTAAGGTATTCATGGCATCAAAATTTACCTGTACTAAGTTCCTATCATGGTTATTCATTTCACACTCAGATTTAGGAACATCAGTACACCTAGTAGATTTCATAGGCACACAATCACCTTGATCAATGACTTTCCAAAATTTCCAATTTAAAGCTTTCACATACACAATCATTCTAAATTTCCATATAGCATAATCATTACCACAGAATATAGGTAGGTGCATGACCAATCTTTCCTCATATAAAGGGGATGCACTGACATGAGCCATCATGATCTTTTAACTAAATGACGTCTAAGTCTAAGTTATGAGGCTTTGATACCAATTGATAGATTTGGAGCAACCCCAAGAGGGGGGGGGGGGGTGAATTGGGTATTTAAATTTATCTCCTAGGTTAACTGGTTTTGTCAATAGTGCAATACAACCTAGGGTTAGTCTACATAATCAACAAATAAACATACACATGCAATAAAGGTAAAGTGCAGAAATGTAAAGAGCATGCACGATATGTTATCGTGGTTCGGCCAACTGTGCCTACGTCCCTGCCTTGGCCACACCAGCACAAGGATTACCACTATAATGCTCACTTAAATGGGTGGAGCGGCACCTAATACAACCAAGTCAATTCAAGGGGCCGATCTCAACCAACACGCCTTAATAGGATGGCGCACCTAGCTTTCCTAAACAGGTTAAAGCTAATCCGAGACTATTCCACAGGGCTAGTCTCCCTCTTCAGGCCTGTGCACGGAATACAACCAATGTGTATAAAACCTGTATACATAGAAATTCACTTCTAGACAAGTAGATGTGTGCACCAATACAACTTAATCAATAATGTAAGCACGAATGATATGTAAATATGCTCAGTGCTCTAATGTGTGCTAAACACTCAATCACGTATAGGTTTTCAATTCAGATCTAGAGTGTATACCCAGACAATATTTGAAACACACTATGTGAACAACACTAGATTAGATCAGGGTTTCAAAATATGCTAAGCAAGTTCAACCAAACAAACTCAATAATAAATTCTAATATTCAAGGCACAATGGAGTTGTTTGAAGTACTAACATTTTGAAAATGATTCTTGCACACAAAATCTAGGTTTAGGTATCTTGCAACTACAATGCAAGAACCACAACCCTCAAAGTCTTTCCACACTAGATTTATTAAATGAAATCGGTGGAAGAACTTTAATGCTAAACTCTCTCTCAGAAAATGAATCAAACAATAATGTAAATGAGAGTTCTAGCTACAGAGATTAAGCACACTAGCCTTAGAAAATACTCACAATGCTTGGAGAAATCAAGAATGAAGAGTATGTGAGTGTTTGGAACTAGTATTTGATTAATATAGGGTTTTAAATGTTGAGAGAATTTTGCCCTAATCAAGTTTGCTAATCTTTACTAATTATGACAAATGTATGGGTATATATAGGCAAGGAGGAATTTTTGACCGTTGGGGACACAATGGGTATAATTAACATAGTTTAAAAAGCCATTAAGAAAATTAACCCACTTTACCCCATTTAAAAATTCAGTAAGAATTATTTTAACCCGCAAGGTTGGGGTGCCCGGCCAGAGGTTCGGGTGCTCAAACAGACACAGTGAAAAATTCAACTTTTAGAGGTTTGGGTGCCTGAAGGGTGAGTCGGTCAGCTGAACCAAAGTCAGTAGCATTTGTTCAATAGTTCGGGTGCTCGAGTCACAGTTCGGTTAACCGAACTAGGCACTTCGGTTGCCGAAACCCTCTTTTGAACATAATCGTTCGGTCACCCGAGTAGTTGAAAAGTGCACTGACATAGCTTTGGGTACTCGAGGAAGATACGTTCAAATCAACATGTTGACTTGTTCGGTCGCCCGAGTCGCTTTACACGGCGTAGGTTCGGTCGCCCGAACCCTCTCAACTTTTTTTATTAAATTCATTTTAGCCTTAATTTGATTCCCCTGATTATGATAAGTGATGTAGGGGACTTGTGTTCTTAGTTTAGGTACCAAAGGTCCAATTATGGTCGTTTTGAGCATACCTACCTACCATGTATGATGCAAATTATTACAAGCCATATGAGTGCACAGTTCATAATAAATTACATTTCAAAAATGAATAAATAAAAGAATGAATACAAAATACAACACATAGATCTTCATTCTTTGGCACAAACACCGCACGCCATCATGATATGTCTTTTAGTCCTAAAGCGCGCACAAGGTGAACCTGCACGCAATTCTCAGTACAACCATTAGTACCAAGAGTATTTGTCATAATCAAAACTGGGTGTGACCTATTAGGTCAACATCCCCCTACGCCAAACTCTTTGGACGAAGTAGTAGTATCACCAGCATAGTCAGTCAAGTACTTCAGAACAACTTGTGCAGCAGACAAGTCTTGAACTCTTTGCCTATCAAGTTCTATTCTTACCTACAGTTTCAACCCCTCAAGAAAATATAATGTTGACTTTTTGAGTCCGATCTTTGTTTTGATGTTGACAAAGCACCAGTATCTTATGTGTAAAGCCCCTTACCCGCCAAGTGGGGCCCAGAGGTCATGTGTCACATACACCTACTTCTGATACCATACACCTCAATTATGTAGCCGAATTAAAACATATAACCTCAAAGTCAAATACTAGAGTCAACCTATATACATATATATACCCCAAAACATTCGTCACTATTAGCTTATATTACATACTGGTATTTTTTTTAAACAAACATAACTTACATAACCTATTTATACAAACTTTCCAAAATACTCAAAACTTTACCCTACTAGAGTCCTAAACATGACCTCCTGATGGACCTGAAAATATAATCATCCACTAGGATGAGACACATCTTAGTAAGGAAGAACAAATCATAACAGTGTGTGTGGTAGAGTGTTTAAATATTACAAAATATACAATCTTTTGCCAATCATCATCAACCCTAGCTCAAAAAACTCGTCATTAATATCAACATAAATCTCTGAATTCATACTCACGTCTAACATGCATAAATACCAGCTTTTGATTTCATACTCACATTCATAATTATTTTTAATAATAAAACCTGAGAATAGGGAAGATTACCTGCCCATATAAGTAGCTTTCCTCTGGTCTAATACCAGGATCAGGGCACTCACCTTACTCAGTAAGCCCTTGGGCTATGTATATAGACAAAGTCTCCAAGAATAGGGAAGGTTACCCGCCTATACAAGTAGTTTCCCTCTGCTTTGGCATCAACTAAAAATACCAGGACACTCGCCTTTCTCAGCAAGCTCTCTCTCTCTCTCTCTCTCTCTCTCTCTCTCTCTCTCTTTATATATATACATATAATTAAATTAATATATCATTCATCTTATCAGATCGCATTCCACATAAATGATACATGGTCCACATACGACTGGTCCACACAAGACAAACATCATCACATGGTCCACACAGGACAAACATCATCACATGAACACAATGTGGCCCACTCAGGCACCGCTAACCACTAGTAAAAATCCCCATGACCTACCCATAGTATATTTGTAGAACAACCTCCTCAGGTCTGCCAATGCTTTACCCCAATATATAATGACAATATACGAATTCCTTAGGCCTGCCAACGTATATCGTGATTACATCTAGGCAATATAACGAACTCCTCAAGCCCGCCAACATTATATTGTTATACACACGAATAACCACACAAAAATCCACACACATATCACATTATTTGTCACGCAGTAAACTCAAGTAACAGTATTCACAATCAATCAGCATTCATCACCAATCAGTATTCACAATATGCCAAAATCCATAATTAACCATTGTTCTCAATCCAATAATATATTTCATCATCTTGTTCTTACAACAGCCAATTAAATTGCAAAAAGTTGTATTCCTGCCATACAATTTCTTTTCCCTTTCTTCTATTTCCCTTTTTACCTTTTATTTTCTTTCTTATTATTTTAAATAGTTAAATTTTTTTGGATCATTACATTATATGTGTTTAAGTATGTGAATAGGTCTAAATTTCAGCACACATAAGATCAAGGGACTTGGAAGCCAGAAAAAACTCCAAGATCATATGTATCTGGTGCATTCCATGAAGTTACACGAGCAAGAAGATTGAAGACATTTGTGTTTATTGTAAATGCATTTAATTATTAGGCCTGTAATTATAATGGTTTGTAATAACTACTTTGCAAGCATGATAAGAATTATATGCTTAAAAGACCTTAGACTGACCTTAGGGCACCAACACTTCATACAAAACATTTTCATAAAAAGATAAAATCTTACAAAGGTTTTAATATAACTTTAAGGTCAAGTTAGGGACTTACAAAGACTTCGGTCAACCGATGTTGGATTTTTTGGGTGTTTTAGTGCCCTTGGTTGACCGACCTGTTCGAGCTTTAATCTGCTCGGTCGACTGAATTAGCCAAGGGTCAAAAGTTTGACTTGGCTCGGGCGACCGACCCAGATTTGAACTTATTGTCCTCAGTTGACCGAAGTTGAGATGTGACCTTCCTCACCTTCCTTAGCCGATTGAATAGTTAATTTCAAATTGACCTCAATCGACCGAAGTTCAAATTTCGGCAGACTGAACCCCTAACCGGGCGACCGAAACCACGAAGCCCTGGGAAATTTCCTGGCTCAGCCGACGAGCCATTAGCCACGGTCGACCAAACTGGAAAGTTGCCTCTAGGCCATTGTGAGTGTTCGGGTGACCAACCCTATGTGTCGAGCGGCTGAACCTGTCATGTTGGGTTATTTTTTCTGTGCTAGTCACGTCTTAATTTTAATTAAACATTTTTGAAAATATCGAGCGTATTCCCAACGGTCAAAATTTACTGAAAAACTATAAATATCCCTTTCATTTGTATAATTAGTAATTTTGATTAATTCCAAAATCCTCTCAAATTATTTTGTTAATCAAAGTTCCCCCAAACCTTTTTTAATTCAAAAATATTTTCTTTGGGGCAAAATATTTTAAACTCTCTCATACTTTCTTTCAATCTTTCTTTTAAAAAGTTCTTTTGAAGAGAGTACATTTATTTTTTGGGCATTCATATTGTTAATCCATAGCTTTTACTCTCACATAACTTTTATCTTAAAAATTATTTTTGAGAGTATTGCTTGAGTTTCTCCCAATTATTTTCTTAATAAATATTTTTCGGCAGATATTATTTATTGCATAAATATTTTTTTTCGAGCTTAACTCCTAGCTTCTCTAAAAATTTTCATTGCAAATTTTTTATTAGAGAACATACTCATCACATTCAAATTTTTGAAAACACTTATTGCATATTTCATTTTTGAAATCAAAGATCATTTGAACTTTTCTGTGCAAAAATTGTCTTTAAGAAAAACACCCTCACTCTACTGAACATTATTTAATATCATATTAGAGAGTGCCATTGGACTTAAAAGGTTTAAAATCTTGTTTCGATGATAAAAAATTAGAGGAACTTAACATATTTGGTTAACTGATGATATTTCAAGACTCAAGTATGTGAATACAAAGTCAAGTGCACACAATGATTATTGAAAGCTCATACTCCAAAGAAAGAAGATCTCATAAAGCTTATATTATTAAAGCATGAATTCCAAGATGATTTGATGAAACTTAAAGTGAATTGAAGTTGGAAGTCAAGATAGACTCAAGAGATGGAAAAGCAAGAAGACTTAAGTGCTTAGAATGTCAAAGTCTTAAGAAGTCTTTATGTAAGTACTTCAAGTGATTTCAATATGGATTCATGAAACTCTTAGGTTAATTACTTGGACCTAAATACCTTTTAAAATACTTGAAAAATATTTTTATAAGGTCAAAAGTTACTTCAAAAAGGTTAAATTTTTTTTGGAATGAAAAGCATCAAAACAGGATTTTCCAAATTCTATTATTTTCTCTATATCAGCATTGATGTGTATTTTTATCTTTCAAAAACTCCTTATCTTAAAATTTTTTAAACATGAAAGTTGTGGAATTTTCTCTCAGATTTATTTTTATACCAAGAACGTATAATTTGGAGTTGTATAGAAAAAGTTATGACCAAAATATTGAAAGGTGGTCAAAGTTGTCAAGCGGCTGACCTTGTCTGTTCAGGTGACTGAACAGCAGATAGAACCACTTCAGGCGTCTAGCCCTTGTAAATTTAGGCACTTGATTTTGTACTGACTTAAAACAAATGATGAAATTTAAACAGAACCCCTTGAGTTCAGGCACCTGAACCTTCGAAATTCAAAATTTAAGAGTTAGGAAACTTTCCAAAAGTGATTTCTTGGCCACCAAACTTTGAGAAAACTTTGGGAATACTCCAAGCAACTTGGGCAACACGAAAAATACTCTTTAAACTATATAAATACATGATTAAACCCAAGGATCAAATACACCAACAACCTACAAGAAGCAAATCAATCAAATTCTTTTTACTCTACCTTGCCTGTACTCTTGTTGAATTACTTGTTGCAATTTTGCTTGGAAAAGCTCATAGGTCTTTGCATTTTTTTTGAGTTATTCAACCTAAGAAAGAACCCTGGTGATATATATACTTGAGCTTCACCTTTCTATATTATGATTTTGATTGAAGTATATAGATTTCAATTGTACTAATATACTCTTTTGAGAGTTTCATTGTACACCAAAATCTTTCTTGTTTCCTTGTTTTCTTTGACAGTTCAGGTCATTGGATCATTGTAATCGAGTATGGGGTATCGCTTGGAGAGGGGGCTCCACCCTAAAGAAGGGATTGTAACCGTTTGTTCCACCCGCAAAGGAATGCTATAGTGGAATCCTTAGGTGGTCTTTCCTAAGACGAGGACGTAGGCTGGGTATAAGCCGAACCTTGTAAAAACGGTCTCACTCTCTTTCCCTAAACTCTCTTTAATTTTCTGTACATATATAACTGCATGGTTGTTAATTTCAATTCTATAAATTGTATGGATTGGATATTAAATAAACCAAAAATTAATTTGACTTTGGGATTGCGGAAACTAATCGGGAGTACGTTAGTTGATCAATACTTTTTGCGGAAACCAAAAGAGAGTACATTGATTGATTAACACCCAAGGCTCATTAATTGAAAGTTTTTTTAAAATTTGAGTTTTGGGAGTGTGTTTAAATTTTCAATTGTGCTTCATTAAAATAGGACTTTTATCAAACTCTACTTTGAGTTACTCAATTGCTGAATCTTGGAAGCTTTGCTGAATTTATTCTTTAGTGTGAATCTTGTTTTGGTTATTTTGTTGAAAGGATTGAATTATTCAAAAGCTAGAATCATTGTTTTGTGTTGATTGAATCAATTTATTAGTTGGGTGTTAATTGACATTACTGCAAGATCAAGTTGATTTACTCATTCTTAAAGTTTTAAAAGTGAATATTGATTTCTAACTGATAATGTAATTCAAATTATCCTTGTTTGAGTATTAAACTTACAATAAGTTGAGAATCTATAAAAGGAGTTAAAAGAAACTTTTAAAACCCAATTCACTCCCCTCTTGAGACTACACCTTACATTTCAAGTGCATTGAGTTTTAGTGTGTACATTTCTGCTTGTATTTTTTAGAAGTTTTTTTCATGTACAAAAAGGTTTTAATGTACTAGTTGGGTTCATTCTGTAAATTAAACTGGAGAGTCTCAGTCCCGTAAGTGAGACCGTGTAGTGATCCCAAAAAAAATAAAAATAAAAAAGGTAAAAAATTAGATAAATAATAATAATAATTATTAATACTACAATATAATATAATAATATATTAATATAATATAATATGATATAATAATATAATATTATATAAAGTAACTTAACCTCTCTCTCTCTCTCTCTCTCTCTCTCGCTCTCTTTGATTTCCTCGGCCAAACGTGCATTGATCGAAGAATGCAAAATATCCTTGGGTTCCATTCTCGACCACCAACATTTTAACTAGAGTGGATTCATGATTGGGGTGTCGTAGGCACCACTCTTGGGATAAGGTAAGGGGAATAAATTATGTCAGAAATTTTTATAAATTAATCGATTAAATTGTAATATGAGATTAGAGGAATTATAGACACGTTTTTTGAATATTCTGGCATATGAAAATTGGATTTTGGATTATTATTATTATTATTATTATTTTTATTATGAATTGATTAAATTGGTGTTTGTGAGCCTAGGTATTTTATAATAATAATTATTTTAAAGTTGAACCGATTGAATTAAAGTACTTGATTTCTAAATGATTATAATGGATTTTCTGAATAAATTAAACGAATAAAATTAGTGGTCTTGGATTATTAAAGTATGATTTATTATTTATAGGTAGTTTAGTCAAGTATGGTTAAATACATAAATCGTGTGACATGAGATTAATATTTTACTTTAATAAACCGGTTGTGATTGCTGTGGTGTGAGTACTTATATGTTTGTATGATTTAATGTCCTTCATGCACATCGCAATACAATGCTAGCAGGCAAATGAGGGGTTCGTTATATTGTCCATGATATAAGTTGCGATATAATGTTGGCAGGATTATGAGGAGTTTGTTATATTGTCAATTTATATAAATAGGGCAAAAACATTGGTAGGATGGATGAGGAGTTCGTTTTTGTTGATGTGCTATGAATGATGTTGTGTTTATTGTATTTGTAAAAGTCCCTGTGTGGGCTACGTATTGAGATATGCTCGGTACGCAGTGAGAATGATGAATACTGAAGTACTTGTGCATTAACCTTGGTGGGTGTGAGTATGTGTAGGTGAATTGAATACATTATGATTTTGGATATGCTGTGTTATTATGAAAACTACGTGTATGTGGATTCTGTGGTATGATTGATGTTGAATGTATATGAGTACATGTATGTGAATTAAGATGCATAAAAAAATTACGGTGAGGTAAAACTCTTCTCCCGAAGGCTTACTGAGTAAGGTAAGTGCTCTAATAAGTATCAGTTGTAGCCTCACCCAACTAAAAGGGCAGAGTTACATAAGGTATCAGAGCAAAGGGGCATTGCATGTATGGGCATTGCATGTATGGGTGTGTAATCTCCCCAATCCTTGGGAACTCTCGGTTATAAATAATAATGTATGTGTGAGTATAGCCTATAAATGTATTAACAGTTGTTGTTTTCATTTAACAAATGATTATATTTTGTATATACTAAAACTTATGTTGCCACACCCTGATAATAATTTATTCCATCATTACTGAGGAGTGTCTCACCCTATCATTATCATATCATTTTTCAGATGTCATGAGAAGTATAGTAGTAATCAGAGTGCGCAGTGGAAGCATGGATGGAATAAAAGGTCATTGGTTATAATTGTTAGTATTTTATTTATGTTTTGATGACCTCTGGCCCCACTAATTTCCTACTTAGAGCATCTACTACCATATTCGCTTTCCCTGAGTGGTAACTAATAGTGTAGTCATAATCTTTAATGAGTTCTAGCCACCTTATTTACCTCATATTTAACTTTTTCTGGGTAAAGAAATACTTTAAATTTTTGTTGTTCGTGAAGATTTCGCATTTCCCACCATATAAATAATGCCTCTAGATTTTTAAAGCATAAATCATTGCAGCTAATTGTAAATCATGCACAGGGTAGTTCTTCTCATATTCTTTAAGTTGTCTAGATGCGTAGGCAATGACTCTTCCATGTTGCATTAACACATATCCAAGACCTTTCAAAGATGCGTCACTGTATATTACAAATCCATCCTCCCTTGATGGAATAGCTAGTACCGGTGCTAAAATCAACCGTCGCTTTAACTCCTGGAAGCTCTGTTCACAATCATTAGTCTAATCAAACTTCACATTTTTCCTCATGAGTTGTATTAATGGAACTGATAATTTGGAGAAACCATCTACGAAGCATCAGTAGTAGCCTACCAAACCCAGAAAACTCCTGACCTCCTAGACATTTCTTGGCCTTACTTAACTCACCACTATCTCTATCTTACTTGAGTCAACTGATATACCATCCTCGAAGATCACATGTCTGAGGAAAGTAACCTGCCTTAACCAGAATTCACATCTCTTGAATTTTGCGTACAACTTTCTTTCTCTCAATGTCTGAAACACTAACCTCAGATGAGGCTCGTGCTCCTCAAAACTTCTCGAGTAGACCATTATATCATCAATGGAAACCACAACAAAATGGTCTAGGTAATGATGGAACACTCGATTCATTAAATCCATAAATACTGCTAGTGCATTAGTCAACCCAAACGACATCACCAAAAATTCGTAGTGCCCATATCTGGTTCGAAATTCCATTTTCGAAATATCCCATGCTCTAACTTTCACCTAATGATAACCCGACTGCAGGTCAATTTTAGAGTAGACATAGGTCCCTTGGAGCTGATCAAATAAGTTGTCAATCCTGGGAAGAGGATATCTATTCTTGACTGTCAATTTATTTATCTCCCTATAATCTATGCACAACCTTATGGTCTCATATTTCTTTTTCATGAATAGGACTGGGGCCCCCCATGGCGACACACTGGGCCTAATAAATCCTTTATCGAGTAACTCCTGTAACTGATTTTTTAATTTCTTCAATTTGACTGGAGTCATATGGTATGGTGCTTTAGATATCGGTGCCGACCCTGGTAGTAGATCCATGGTAAATTCAATCTCTTGGTTTGGTGGTAAGCTAAACAATTCTTCTGGAAAAATATCTGGAAATTCTCTAACTACTAAAATATCAGCCTGTTTTTATTCTTCTTTTGGAAATTCCTTTATGTAGGCAACATACCCCTGGCAACCACCCTGTAGTAGTCTCCTCACCTTAATAGCTGACACTAGCTGTGGCGAGGCACGCACACGTGAACCTACAAATCTGTATTCTTGCTCACTCGGGGGTCTAAAAATCACTTCTTTTTTATGGCAATCTATGCTGGTATGATTAGTTGTTAGCCAATCCATATCCATTATTACATCAAACCCCTACATATCTAGTACCACGAGATTCAGCTAGTAGTACTTTCTCCTAAATGCTTGTTGGAAAGTTCCAAAGTACCTTCCTACACCTCACCATAGATCCCGTCGGTGTGATTACAGACAACTCTACATCCAATAGCTGTGCCTCCACCCCAGTTACTTTAACATACCCCGCCGATATAAAGGAATGGGTGGCACCTGTGTTAAAAAAAAAATAACTTTATATGATAATACAATAAGTGTACCTGTGACTACGTTTCCAACAGTCTCGGCATCTCCCGGCGTCAATGCATAGACTCTCGCCAGTGCCGTAGTCTCCACAGGGTGCCTGATGACTACCCCAGTTCGGTCTGGGAGCTAGTGCATAAATTGACGGTTCCTAACATGATCGAGCCATATGGAAGGGCCTCCCATAATGGTAGCAGGCATTCTCCCACAGCCGGCACTCACCTGGATGTCTCCGTCCACATCGGGGGTAGGTGGGATAAGACTGTCCAACCTGATACCCACTATGTCCTATCGTTTATCTCTGTCCCTTACTAGCTCTACCTCCTCTCCACGAACCCCGACTAGGCCCGATCTGAAAACTCGAAGGCATGGTCCTCTTCCTCTGGTTCAGTACTCCCACATCTGCCTGCTCACTCCCCTCTGCTAACATGGCCCTATCTACTAATTTTGAGAAGTCCTGTATCTTCAATATTGCCACCTGTCTATAAATGTCCCGCTTTAAATTCCTCTCGAACATTCTGACCTTTTTAACTTCATCTGAAACAATATAAGAGTAGAAACGTGACAACTCGATAAATTTCGTTGCGTACTGCTGAACTGTCATCGATCCTTGGGACTAGCTCAGAAACTCCTATACTCTAGCCTCTCTGACCGAGGCAGGATAGTATCTGTCAAAGAATATGTCCCTAAATTGGACCCAGGTCATCGGCACTAGAATTGACCTCTGCTCCTCCAGTAATCTAGTGGCCGTCCACCATCTCTCGGCCTCCCTTGTCAGCTTATACGTGGCATAGAGTACCCTCTGCTTATTAGTGTAGTGAAGCACTGTCAAAATCTTCTCTATCTATTGCATCTTGTTCTTCGCAACTGTAGCATCAGTTGCTCCTCGAAATGTTGGTGGGTTCATCTTCGTAAATTTTTCTATCGTGCACCCTTGAGCTGTAGATGGACCTCCTTCCTCCCTGGAACTTCGGAAAATCTTAGCTATAACCTGTTGAGCCACACTGCGTAACACAACATCTAAATCCTCGCCTCCTACACTAGAAGGCCCTGCTTCGTCGTCGCCACTAGTGTGAGTGCTACTACCTCCTGGGTCCATCCTGCAATATTACCAAATTATTTTGAGAATCCAAACCTTACAATACTATTCAAACTAAAATACCCTTTACCTCTTATCACTAATTTAAGGTTTGGCCCTACCATATGGAAATAGAAATTGTCGATAGTTTACTATGGTTTTCCTGAAATCGTCAGCCCAGGAAAAACATAGAAACTACCCTGAAACTCTATCTCTAAACCGCAGGACAGAACCCTAAATTCTCACCCTAACTCCCCAACATTAACTTATTGTTATCTTGTTCCACTCTTCTTAAGATTCCATTCCTATATTTTGGTATTGTTTTCCTACTCTAGAGTCTGCAGAACCTAGCAACCTAGGCTCTGATACCAAACTGTAAAGACCCAAAAATTACACCATTATTTTTCTTCCATATAAAATATAAATTACTCTGATACCCCTATAATACTTGCTATAACATCTTAGGCCCCAGATGAGCACTGAAGTATCACTGTACACAAATTGACACACCTATGCAACGGAAAACATAAAGTCATACACCCATATTTACAATACAAGAATTTAGTGTTTCCAAACCATATATATATACATATCGACACATCACCCCAGTATCATATGCTCAAAAAATATAATCCTCTGAATACACTTACCCTATAAAATAGGGTAGTACAAAAGATCTCTCTATATGCGAGTTTGATCTGCTCGCCTAGCTGGATCACCTGAAAAATGTTAAACCACCAGGATGAGACAACGTTGAATAAGAGGAAATATGCTATTACTAGCGTGTAGCGACTGAGTTTCATAAATATTATAAAGACAATATTTGAAAGTGTGTACAAACTGGTAAATTAATATACGATATAACTCACATTTATCATACTTTAAAGTATAACTGTAATATCTGAGTTTTCTTGTGATGACCTGCTTAATTTTCATATTTTTTTAATATAATAAAATCAATATCACAAAACTTAGCAGATCATAATCCACTTGGACTTGTGGGTACCAGGGATATATCAGAACACATAACGGAAGCCTAAGCAGCAGGAAACATACAATCATAATATCATAAATATAAAACCATCCATCAAAATACTAGAGTTACTAGATCCATTGTTTTTATATACACACGGTACACAACCCAAAAGATATCTTAGGGCCATCCCACAAAATACATCCGACCCTATCAAGACACTTACCCTTCTAGAAGGGCAGATCCATAGTACTAGATCAGCGGGGCTTTACCCACTCTCCTATCAAGGGCTCTTGAAATGTTTATAAAATTTTGAGGTGAGACACCTCTCAGTAAGGGAAATAAACTAACACTAGTGTGTGGCAACATGAGCATTTCTGTGTTCTATATAAAATCAAACATAAACATAACTGTCCGTATCGTATCTGGGAAACATATATTTTCAAATCATTGCAGAACATACATGATTTTCATAAATATAATTCATCT
Source organism: Malania oleifera (assembly GCF_029873635.1). Classification (NCBI taxonomy): domain Eukaryota; kingdom Viridiplantae; phylum Streptophyta; class Magnoliopsida; order Santalales; family Ximeniaceae; genus Malania; species Malania oleifera. Next base: position 21,268,572 of record NC_080425.1, on the reverse strand, counting down.
CATATAACATAATATGAAAACAATCCTGGTAGGTTAGCTGATTGTTGTCGTGTATTACCTCCACATGACTGGGTTGTGTGGCTCGAAGGCGGGACCTGACAATGGTTGACCGACCACTGCCAAGTCAAAAGTATAGTCTGTAACTTTAATGGGTCTGCCAGACCTGGTCCGTACACCAGGGGCGCTCACACACTTCTTAAAAACCACATCGACCATCCAATCTCACACCACTCCGTACAGCGACGTTAACACAAATATCATGATCATGATGACCATGGACACTAGCAATGGTACCGTGCAAGTGTTAGCTTAGACCAAGCCAACCAAGTTCTGATATCATATAACATATATTGAAACTGTGATACATGGATATTTCATATCATTAATTATCAAATCAATCATATCATTTTGCATATATACGTATATCATGAAAATCATCGGCCCGTATGCTGGTATTTCACATTTTACCATAGCTCGGCCTATACGCCGGCAAATCATATCCATAGCTTAGCCCGTATGCTGGAAAATCACATTCATAGCTCGGCCCATATGCCGAAAAATCATATACATAGCATGAATCATATGCCGTCAAATCATATCCATAGCTCAGCCCGTATGCCGACAAATCACACATATAGTTCGGTTCGTATGCCGACAAACATATATAAAAATCTCGGTCCGTACGCCGATTTTTTAATATAAAAATTCATATCGTAATCACATTCCCAGAAAACAGTATTTCATAACAATTTCTACTTATGCCACACTAAATAGGTTTTTCATATATTTAACATACCATCATTTTCAATAGTATTTTCCAAATATAAATCATATATAAATATATTTATTTCCCCTGAAATCAAATGCTATAATATTATACATACTTTCCATAAAAATACTAGCTTAATTTATCCCTTAGTTTATCCCCTTACCTGAATCCTGAAAAGCCCATGAGAGAAATACTCCTGCACCTGCAGGGATCCCCGCTCAACACCTTGAAAATAACATTCCCCATAACTAAAGTTCAGTATTTCTACGCATACTACGCTTTCTACAACTGTCAAACAACCAAATACTGAGTAGAAAGTCTTACCTTGGATTTGGGATGGTTTCCAACTCAGCCCCACCGACGATCTGCTCTAGCAGACTTGTAGATGACTTTTCCAGGAGCATCGTGGTGGCTTCAGATTGTTGAACCGGTGGAAATTCAGCCCAAAAACTTAGAGAGAAAGAGGAGAAACCAAAGGATGATAGGGAGAGAGATTCTGTGCAGAAAATGAACTGAAAAATCACATTTAACCCTATTTATATTGCGGGATTCATCGACGAGCCACGTCACCTAGTTGACGAGTCCTGTAGAAAGTTCGTCGACGAACCTCAACCCTTGTCGACGAATTTCAGGCTTCCAATAATCCTCTTTTGGAATCTTCTCGTCAGCGAATTCTATCCTCGTCGACGAGCTCCTCTTATACCCTCGTCGACGAATCCCTTTTGTTCGTCGACAAGGCCTAGAGAATTTCTTGGGGTTATCCCTTCCAAAATGCAACGTCGTCGATGAACGCAAAGTGTTTGTCGACGAAGTCGACTGCCTCCTTTTGTTGTTGTTTCCATTTTCATTTTCTTTTTAATATTTAAATACCATTATTCTTCGGGTCGTTACATTTCTACTTTTTCATACTTCTATTATCATACTATATTGCTGAAATTCTGTAAATCTGTATACATATACATAACTGATATTTTACCTTGGAAAACTGTACGTCATGATTTAACCCCTCATGACAAGGTTGTGCGGCCCGTAGGTTGGACTTAATCCTGGTTGGCCTACTAGGTAAATAAACTGTACTCTACCTATCCTCAGTTCGGCCAAACTGTAACCTCTCCTAAGCTCGGAACTAGTATCTACCTCGTCAAATCGGCCTCCTCAACCTAGAATTCTAAGGAGACTGCAATCTGTTCATAGGCACGGTTGACAGAATTCACATACTATCTGAGATATGTGGTTGCACTCTGATATGATAATAGCAGCGGTACCGTGCTTTGCCAACTAAACATAAGTTGATTCATTAGGGTTTGATACTGTATATACTATATTTATAAATATCCTACTGTTTTCATCATGATTCCAAAATAACCATAACACTATAAATCTGATTTGGAAATACTATAATATCTATCTGTAATATCTAACTGTTATATTTGACTAAATAATTTGTAATGTCTGAGTGTTATGGTTTTGGAAAGCATGACATACTGTAATTACTGTAAAATACTGGTCTGTAAAATATCTATTAAATATTTGTTTGGTAAATATCTGTTTGGTAAATATATTTGTCTGTATATATACACTGTAAATCATGATATTCTGAAAAACTATACAAATTCTGTACTAATCGAATATCTACTTAGGCCGCACAATTATTAAAACTCATGTTTTGAAATCTGTAAAACTATATAATTTATACCAGATATATTAATAAAAATACTATAATTTACTAATAATATTTTTAAATTTCCTAGCATAGCATATTTCCCTTACCTAATTGGCTCGAAGGCCCGCCTCCAACTTAATTCTCATGCTCACGACATACTATCCCCAAAATCCTGAAATAATACACGTTGCATATTCCAATAAATCAACTATATTTCCTTGAACCTACATACTCGTAAATTTTATGAATTATAATTTACCTGGACTCCTGAAAATATTCACTAGGGTCTCCAACCCATGTCTGCAGGGTCCCAAAAACACCTTATTTCTGAAAATATAATATCCTAATTTATTTCACAAAACTCCAGTATATTCCCATATTACTCAAAATTTAAACTCAAATAAGCCTAATAAAACTGAAAATATCAAAATAATCTACTTATCCTAATTCTGGGATGGTGCCCAAGTTGGCCAAACTAACAATCTGTTCCGATAGACTTGTAAAGAATCTCTTCAGGATCAACGTGGCGGCTTCTGATCATCGAAATAGAGAGAATCAGGGCGAGAATCATAGAGAGAAGGAGAGAGAACCAAGTTAGAGAGAGAAAGAAAAGAGAGAAATGATTTTCTCTCACTAAAACTTGATTTTCTACTATTTATAAACCTTTTGCCACATGGCCTCGTCGATGAGCCACGTCACCTCGTTGACGAGTTCAAGAAGGAAGTTCATCGACGAGCACCTAACCCTTGTTGACGAATTTCAGGCCTCGAAAACAACCCCTCGGTAAACTCTCGTCGACGAGACACGCGTCCACGTCGACGAGCTCAAGAAGACTTTTCGTCAACTAACGCAGAATATGGAAACTTTTCGTCGACTTTGCGTCCCCCTTTAAAGTTCTTTTTCTCTCCCTTTTATTTATTATTTAATTGCAATAATTATCCAAGTTATTACAATAATGCCTTGAACAAACTCGACTCATGACTAACTTGGATATTGGGGGCTGAGAATATGGAAACTTGTAGAGATTCCCAACTAATGGCCAATCAACTCCTTAGAGGGTTTGAAGTCGAGGATTTTGTAATGGAAAAAATTCTTAGAGGTAGCCCTTTAAGAATCCACTTTGTTTGGGATGTCCCAAATAAGAACCATCCTATGAAAACATAAAAGAAAGTCTCTACCCAAATTATCCACTAGAATCTTATGAAAATCAAGAGAAAAATGAAGATAGAAAATAAAGCTTAGTGAAGCACATGAGGACAAAGGTTACCACCATTGCCTAGGTACAATATAACCGAAATATATTTATAATAAGTTAGACATATCACATATAAAAGATCAGATAATGGTGGGGTAGCTAGTATGTTATGGGCACGTGCAACATAAATCAAGTAGTTAAGCATGTGAATAGAACTGAGCGCAAAGGCTTAAGCCAATCAAGATTTCACTAGGAAACACCCAATATGGGATTGTGACACATAACATTAGGTCTCTCCAACCGAAGCATGCCTGTTTCAAAAGGCTTTTGAAGCCCCATTACTCCATACTTCTTTATTTTTTTTTTGTTTTTTAAATAAAAAATTGATAAATAAAATAAATTCTTTTCTTCTAATCATAATAATAATTTTCTAAAATTCATCTCCAATTTTTATAACCCTTAGATAAAACATGTTTATCTCCAATCTCGCATTATAGTTATATTTAATTTTAAATCTTTGAATCCTCACTCCTCCATATTTCCTTTATCTTTCCAGCATTCTTCTTGAATCTTCAATCAAATTACACTAAAATAAGTATGTTGTGAGTGCATAGGATAGAGTTTTGAAACTCAATTTTCATGGATCATAAAATATTACCTTTTGTTTGGGAGTTTGAATGTAGTATTGAGTTTTATTCAAATTCCAAGCCCAATCCCAAATCCAAATCCAAAGTTTGAAATCCAATTTCTAATCTTTCTCCCATATACAAGTCGAGTGGGGGGAGGGCAGGGAGGAGCTTACACACAAATTGTACATTGAAATGACTGAATAGGAATGAAGAGGACCGCAACAAGTATATTACATCCCAAAACCAACAATATACAAGGTTACACTACAACTAAAATTGTTTTTTAGCTATATATATGGAATTCTCTCCTCTCCCTAGTCTTTGTTTTTCCTCTTCCAATATGTAAGATTGCACTCTCACTAAATTTTTTTAAAGCTCTATTTGAAAATTGAAAAAAAATTAGAAACGCAAAAAGAAAAATAAGGTGTGTACTTTTTTATATTTAGTCATCAAAGAAAGTGATAAAGAAAATAAAAAATATATAGCAAGTTAATATATAAAAATTAAATTTTGCGTATTATTAACATTTATTTTTTTTTTAAAATTTTCAATCATATTAATTTTTTAAATATTTTTAATAGTATTTGATGCAGAGAGAAAATTGAATGAAAATTATGTTTTTCTAAAAAAAATTCTTTTCTTTTTCATTTTTTAAACAAAGTTCTTGATTCAAATAGAAAGATAATAATCTAGCAACATAAGATAACAAAACAAGATGGATAATGTCATTTGTATTTGGTATTGAGTTCGTTCAGGCATTTCTCCCTCGTTATTATTAGTCTTTGAATATGCATATTTGAAATATATAATCGCTTTAATTCTTATGATTGTTCATTGAATGCTATTGAATTTATTAATTATTTTTGCATTTGTTGAATGATTCATAAACCTAGATCGTTATTATTCTCTTTGAACTTTATGCTCAGGATTGAAAATTTCAAGTTCGGAATCCATAGTAGACTTGCTTTATGTTGTGTGTTGCCTTTTGACTATTGCCTATTGGGTGTTGGTAGGGTTTGAACTGTAAAGAGCAAGGGCTATATATATGTAAAAAAAATTCAACTATTTACGATAAAATTTTGACATAAAAAATGTTTCAATGTAGAGATAAGAAGTATAATTTATTATGATAATAATTGATAATATAATTTATATTTTTATGTATGCACAGCACGTGCTACATTTAGTTCATTAAATAATTTCTAAGAAGGAAGGTCCCTTGGTGACATATTATTTAAATAAAAATTTTAGAGTTCTAAAATAATAAAAAGGCTCAAGCCTCTTTTCGATAATTAATTACAGACCATCTCTTATATTTGAATTCCAGAAATATATCAAAATAATTGGTTAAAAATTTTTAATAGACACGCGAAAGACAATGTAGGAAAAAAGTAACATTGGTATAAATAAAAATAATAGTCATTTTGCTTTCTACTCTAATGTAGATTGAAGAAAAAAAAATTAAAAAATTTAAAAGGAAAACTTTCACGAACCCAAATGTATAATCAAACTATAATTCTATCCCTTTTAAAAAGTATAAATAGATAATTGAATTATTTTCTATCCTTCTTTATTAAAACAATTACTTTTTCAATTATGCTTACAATAGATAATATTGGATGGATAGATGATGTTGATAGTTGCCATTGTCCACCCTAATGAAAAAAAGTGTAACATGGTGCATGTGGGTGTGGGGATCGTGCAAGAGCAAGATCAACAAGTGCTCTAGTAAATTAGAATGAAAAATTACCCATATAAATCTCAAAGATTATAATGCACATATAATCCCCTCGGAAGTGATTCATTAGGCATAGATGAGAATGGGATATCCCAATCCACCCAATAAAATGTGTTTTAGGGTATAATTAATCCCACCCTTTGCTCAGTGGAGAGAAAAAGCTAACACACTCTTGTAATTAAATCAATCCCATTCATCACATTCATTATAAGGTCTGTCCTTTTGGCAGCACCAACGCCTTCTCTAAGTTTAAACCAGATAGAGGGATGAGATATCAGACAGCAGATTGCGAGAATTATGGGAATTGTCAAATCCCATGCTGATATAATATCAGCAGCTGCATGCTTTAATTTATAACCATATCCGTATATGTTGTGCTAGGTCTACTTGTGCATAATAATTTTGCTGTACTGCCAACTATTTCTTCTGTTGCAGCAAGCAGTAGATATAGCATTTTGTATTTTTAATGGAAAAGTACTCTTGCAGTGCCAAACAGTGCACTGTTTGATGGATCAAGCACTCATTCCCTATAGCCCCCCCACCTAGTGTGGAATGATGGGTTTGCATAGAGCCCTTTGGCACTATTTGGATGCATGTATGCTTCTAGCTAGGACTTATTATTGCTGTGTGAGGCACTTTCTTGCTTTTCTTTATCTTTTTGAATGAAGTTCCACTTGTTTCTTGCACTGCGTTTCTTTTGTGTTAAATAAAAGACGAAACAGTATAATAACCATTCATTTGGCTGTAATCGACGTATGATGCCTCTTGTTTCTGCTGATGTAGTTCTTTGTCACATTGTTTGAACAACTCAGCAAGCTTAATCCAAGTCTTTAAAGTGCAACTAGGATGACGAAGCTTGTTGAAGGATGCTCGACAATGATCCCTTGATGCTCAAACCAATTAAAGTTGGCCGAGAATTAAAAACAGCAGTTAGTCTCTCATGCGTACCTATATATAGGGTCATCTCCTTGTGTTTAAGCTTGTGTAAATTTAATTCTAGCTTGTAAGGCACGTTGATTGCGAAGCATGTTTGTAGGGTGTTAATGATGCTGGTTGATATTTAACTATCATCGTTTGCTTGGATGCTGTAATTGTGACATTGATTCTGTGTTTTAAGGAGGTTGATAAGTGATCAACAACACATCACTTAGGTCAAGTTAGCATGGGCCAAAAGCTAATCGATCTATGACACATTAGTAAGGTTAGTTAGAGTAGTGAGATGACAACAATTAAGGTCAAGCCCGGTTAGTGAAACATTAATGCCAACTAGTGACGCATCAGGTAGATTAGTTTAATCTCATCACTCCATTAATTAGGAAAATGCCACCTGGAGACAACGAGGGCTGCAAACGAGTTAAGTCAAGTCGAGCCGAGTTTTACCTTACTTAGGCCTATTTATTAAATTTTTAACTGACCTTGAGCTCGACATGAACTTAGATTGAGCTTTAGTATATTGGACCAAGTTTTTTTATTATGCAAATGAATGAACTCACAAGCCTTTATTAAGTTGAGCTACCGAGATGCTCACTAATAGTTTGATTCTTTTGGAATCTTTCATTTTGAGAGAAAAAAGGTTTGTTAGGGTAAGGTGAAGAGGGACTCTTACTAATACTACCTTAGAGTTTTTTCCCCACCAAATTAGCATGTTGGTCTTAAATCTTAACCTTATCACTAGACTAAGATTATGGAGTTTGGTCTAAATAATCCTATCCACAAATAGTCTCTACTTTTAAGCCTATTATAATCTATCAAGCTTAATTTAACGTTATTAAACTAGCCCTTAAATGATTCTAATTCAAGCCTATTAAATGAGTCCAAACTGAGCCTATAATCAAGTCGCTCATGAGTTGAAACGAGTTGAACCCATTCATGTTTAGGCTCTATTTGTTTATTAAATGAGCCAAAAAAATTGGGTTTCAGAATCACTTTTTTATATAATGAACAAGCTTGAATGAGCGCTTATCGAGCTAAACTTTTGAGCCACTTTTGAGCGGCTTGGTTCGTTTGCAACCTTGGACACAACTAGAATACCTACAATGATATAATGTATAGGTTGATTGTTATACTTAGGGGAGGATATTGGTCATAGTGACTCCAAAATGAAAGATGGTTACCAAAAATAGACGAGATGCCCAACAAAAAAGGTAATGAAAACGTTACACTATCTAATCTAATCCTCTACTTATGAGATCCCTAAATTTTGAACTAACTTAAGCATTAGAAGGCTTTCTGTTGCATTAGATGGCTTTGACATGGTTTTATTTTTCAACTCAAAGAGCTTTTAAAGACACTGATTGACCTCATATTATTTAGGAAATTTGCACATTGATATGCTCCAAAACATGCAACATTGGGAATGTAGTATAGATAAAAAAGTCTCTTAAAAAAATCCATAATGAATAGGTAACAAAGTGTGAAGAGTAAGGATCTATGTCATGAAGGTGGGAACAAGATGTTGGAAATGTAGCTCATATTTGAGTGGAATGCATGTATGAGGGAAAGCATAGTGATGCAAAGAATAAGGAGGCTGGTTGTAGGATCAAACCGTTGACGATTTCAGAGACGGTTTGCTCTCGGTATCAAACTATTGATAGTTTCAGTTTGCAGGATTCAGCTTTCAGCATAAATTAGTTGACGGTTTGGCTGAAACAATCTATGGTTTCTTTCGGTGCTGGTGATGGAATTTTAATTGGGAGATCAGTAGATTGAGGGGATTGAAAGATTTTCTTTCGGGGATTATTACAAGAGTGATTTAGACAACTTCTAAGATTTATGTACGCATAAGGGTTTGTTTATACACAATATTTTATAACCTTTGATGTAAGATTGACATTGTGATAGTGAAAATTCAGTTACTACTCCTGTGGACGTAGGCACATTGCCGAACCACATAAATCTTGTATCTTTGATTATTGCTTTCGTTGATTATCTTTGTGAGTGACTGCTTGCTTCTGTATTATTCATCATTGAATGCTTGCATTTCTTGTTCCATATTCAATTGTGTGGTTTGCACTATTAGTTGGTATTAGAGGGCCAATTTTCTCAACAAATTAGTATCAGAGCTATTGGTTGCAATGACTGGGATCTCTTTGGCAAAGTTCGATGGAATGGGAAATTTCAGACTTTGGTAGTCGAGGGTTAAGGACTTGCTGGTGCAGCAAGGTATAGTGATGGCATTATACAGAAAGAAGTCGGAAGGAATGGATGACATGAGTTGGAAGAAATGGATGACATGAGTTGGAAGGGTTTGGAAGCGAAATATGTGTCCACTATCCAGAATTTTCTAGCCAATGACATGATGTATTACGTCATAGATGAGGAATCGTTGGTAGCGGTTTGGATGAAATTGGAAAGCTGGTACATGTCCAAGTCATTGACAAACTAGTTGTATCTTAAGAAAAAACTATATTGACTTAAGATGGAAGAGGGTTTGGATCTAACTCAGCACATTAACACATTTAATTAGATCATTAGTGACTTGAAGCGAGTTGATGTGAAGTTCGAGGAAGAAGACAATGCATTGATGCTACTCAATTCCCTACCAACGTCTCCGACATACGAGAATCTGGTTACGACTCTGACATGGGGGAAAGAAACCTAGGAGTTGGAGGATATCATGAATCCATTGCTGGGATTCCATCAGAGAAAGAAAGCTAGCAATGAGAGTTCACATGGTGAAGGGCTTGTGGCGAAGGGGAATTAGGATTGTGGAAGGAGCAAGTTTTGGGGTGGGTTAAGCAACACTGGGGCTCGGTCCAAATCTGGGAAGAGGAAGGACATGTGGTGTTTTTAGTGCAGGAAAAAGGGGCACATAAAACCTGATGTCCTGGAAAAGAAGAAAGGGGATGCTAAAAACATAGAAGGTTCTTCAAACACGACGAATGTAGTAGAAGAAGGAGACTTTGGGAGCAGTGATGATGATATCACTATAAAAAAATTAATTTTTAGTGACAAAAGTATTAGTGACAGTTTCAATTTCATCATTAAAAGTGCCTTAGTAGTGACAGTTTTTAGAAACCTTCACTACCAGTGCAAGTATTAGGGATGGTTCTCCAAACCGTCACTAATAAGGAACTTTTAGTGACAAAATTGAAACCGTCACTAATACTTTCGTCACTAAAATCCAAATTTTCCTGCCAAACCATCGCAAAAAACCACTTTTTGCACGAAAACTAACTCAGAAAAATATTAGTGACGTTTTTTTAGAGTATTAATGACGACATCAAAGCATCACTAAAAGCCACTTATTAGTGACAGCTAGATAACCGTCACTAATAATGCATTATTAGTAACAGTTTTTCTAAACTTTCACTAATAGTCTTTTATTGGTAACAGTTTATATAACCACTACTAATAATACTTTTGTTGACTGTGAAAAAAGTCAACATTATTAGTGATGATTTATTAGAACCATTACTAATATCGTATTATTAGCGACGAATTTGTTAAACCGTCACTAATAGTCTTTTTATTTAAAAATATAAAAAATATTTATTTAACTATATTAGTGACAGTTTAGAAAAACTGTCACTAATAGTTTGTTATTAGTGACGATTTATGGAAATCGTCACTAATATGCTGGTAATAGCAATGGTTTGCGGAACCATGACTAATAATGCATTTGTTGACTAGGTAAAGTCAACTATATTAGTGACGATTTATGAGAACTGTTACTAACAACCTATTATTAGCGACGAATTTATTAAACCGTTACTAAGAGTCTTGTATTAGTAATGTTTATGGAACTGTCACTAATAATTAAAACAAGTAGTTTAGCTTACAGATAATCCAAACCTAAAGGTAAGGCCTTCCCACAGAGATAGAGATGGCCAAGGAATCATTTCACGGGGCTAGAAAAACATGCTAGCCCGATTAGTGTTCTAGGTCACCTAAGTGGGCAAGATGCATGCACAACAAAACCAATGCTACCCAAAATCATGTACATTTTAAATGAATAACTTAAGAGATAGGCAATACATGATTCAAACCAGGATTTGGTTAGGTATCCAAACAAAAGAATCTGGGTGTCATCCCCCGAAATCATTCTACTTTCCAAAGCCCACAACGCTTGAGGATTTCCATTATGTACCACTGGTGATTCATCTCGTACTTGAGTCTTGAAAATTGAGTTAAAACTAAAGACATGCTCTAGTACAAATACTTTCCTCCAAAGATCTTTTTCTTCAACGACTTCCACTATGTCATATTCACATATTTTCAAGTTAGAACGTGTACGTGCGTATGTCATTTCAGCCTTTCCAATGCTTTTATAATGCCCAAACTTCACCTTTCCTAGGAAGATGGTATATTCACCCTTCTTATCAATGGATTCCAGTCTTACTTCATAGGAGAAGTGGACAGATAAAAAACATTTGCTAATATTGTCTAGTAAGCAACTTGACCCTACAAATGAGAATCTGGATGAGTTGAAGATAAAATACAACAAGAAGATCATGTTGATCCTAGCTAGGTTTAATGGGACTAGAGCCCTTATATATATAATATTATATATATAGCTCCCCCCCCCCCCCCAAGGAAGTCCCACTTTTATCATCTACAAAATATTTTTCAAGTTTCTTTGAGACATACTTTGTTGTATTGTGCAAAGGCTTCACGGAAGCATTACTCATTTTTAGCTTCTTGAATGAATAAGGTCCTGAAGATCTTTTCTCACTTTTCCTAATAGAAGAAACCTCTTAATTTCAAATCTATCTGAAGGAAAGATCTATATGTTTGGCCATGGACTGTGATTGTTTTTAACATAGTGGATGAAAAAAAATGGAAGAGTTGTCATTGATAGTGAACCAAGCATATATATGGAGTACCAGGAGCAGTATGAGTGCCGAAATTCGAGGTTAGTATCGGCCATGGTTAAGCTGAAATGAGATTCTACCGCAGCCATGTCGGTGGAGAAAGGTTGTCCTTTTAATCTGCAGTCAATGCTGCCGCTATGCTACTAGAATGCAGAATGCCCATTCAGTACGCAGTGCTCGGTGGTGGCAGAGAGAAACGAGCCTTTTGGCAGAGAGTGGGATTCAAGCCACCTTACATGGAACTTGGCTTTCGAAATGCAATAGAGTTTAAGAGATCTTTTGAAGCTGTTCATTATTGTCGGTTTTTTTCTTCTGTCATATATATATTAGCAACTGCAGTTCTTGAATTCACTCTTGATCTCAAAACACTCCAAAGTAACTTTAATTTATATTTAAATTTTTAATTAATTATTAATTCGGTTAACCAAATATTAAAATTTCTATTAACCAAATCAATAACCGATTCACCAAAAATTGGAAAAATCGTAATCGAATCGAACCAACCCTATTTCTTGACCGAATCGAACTGACCAAAATTGGTCACTTAATTTGGTGAATTTGGGTTTCCCCAAATTATGCTCACCCCTAAGTACAACATTTTTAAGTTTGATTTTAAATGACAAACTATTAGTAATGGTTATAGGAGTTTTTGTGACGATTTAAAACTATCACTAATAATCGAACTTAATAAAACCCTAATTCTCTATTTTTCCCGAATCCCTCATCCTCCTTTCTTTCCCTCCCTCCTTTCCTTCCCTCTGTTGCTTCCGAGAGCTCCTCCTGCCGCCGTTGCCGCCACCACCGCTTGCCTGAGCTACTCTTCGTTTCGTGAACTCAGAAGCTTGGCCAGGTTCTTCTTCTTGTTCTTCTTGACTGTGTGTGCGTGTGTGCGTGCGTGGTGTGTGCACGCGCGCGCGCGTTTGCGTGGGTGTGTGAGTGCATGTGTGGGTTTGATTGTGTGTGAATTAGTTTGAATTTTGAATATGCGAGCTAAACCTGAGTCATAATTTTCTAGCGACTTATGTGGGTTCCACTCTTATCTGAATGTTTAAGATGTAGGCAATCCCCTTTCTTGTAATATGTTTGTTTTCAACCCTCTTTTTCTTTTTACCATCATGTGTTTAAGTAATCCATGCAAATCCAGAGAATCTCAATGTCTAGCTACGGTGATCATCTTAAACAACTCACCTTATTTCGATTTGACTTGAATTCTGTAACTACATGTTATTTTGAGAATGGAATGAAATCTACAGAAATAGAATTTAATTTGTCACTTAATTTCATTATAATCTCTGTTCAAATTTTAATTTCATTCCTTTCCTGCCCCATCGTTCTATTTTGTAAATCAAACATGTTGTAAGAGCTGCCATCAACTTGAATCTCAAAGGGGGATGTCAACTAGTACTAATTCCATCAGGGAGTTTGATGTTGAGTGATGGCAAAGCTAGAGGCTCATTAATAATTCTTTACTTGAATTGACCATCTTTCATCAACTCGTACAACATGATGAAGAACATTACAAAAAATTACATGATGTGAAAAATATAAAAGAATTCACAATTAAAAATGTTATAATATAAGGATATCCTAAAGAGGATTTAAACCACAAAGTTCACCAATAATTAGTTAAATATAAACTAATAATAAGAAATTTTATCAATGTCTAGAAGTTTTTAGTGAATAGTACATGAACCAACTAAATAACATGGAAGATCAAACTTCAAGGTATAAACTTTTTGTGCCTTGAAAATCAATTACTTTGTAGTATTAATTTTTTTTTTTTTGTTATATAGGAGAAAAATTGTTCATAATGATATTAAAGTGAAATAATTCTCTCCTTTTTTTGTAAAGTTAATTAAGTTCCATAAGGAAATCTTACTTATCATGGGCTCCTTATGCATCCAACTCCATTGCCAAATAATAGTCCAGTTCTTTGTGATGGACAAGTCGAGACTGATTCAACTCAGTTTGGACATAGTATACCCGAATTGGACACCTAATTAATTATGAGCACGTCTCCACTTGTGTTCTCTGGGTATATAGTGGGGCTGTCCTGACAATTTGTTAGGGAAGGAAAACTAAAAACATGTTCACTTCCCCTATCTTGTGTACTTGGAGAGTCATGGGGAGATGCTACCAAAATTTTGAATGACTATGACGAAGGAATTTGAGTTATTGACTGTAATGCAAATACAACATTCCTGAATGGGATAGGATCTGTACCTTGTAGACTGAAGGTGGTTGATTTTAGGATTCATGATGGATGCCTCATAAACATTATGAGGGAATAATCAACACCATCTACTTGAACATGTTATATGGTAATTAATGAACATGGATAAGAGTTGGATGAAGGCACAAGGTAGGTTTTTTGTAGAACACGTGAAAGGGGTGCATGATTTCATAGAGTATGCACCTCCTCATGTAGACAAATCCAGTAGAATAGTACTTATATCCTTCAACCCTTAAACCGTGACTAATACTCTAACTTTGTAAAACCCTAGAGTTTACGCTGATTTCCCTTTTTTCTCCAATTGCCCGCCTCCCCCCTCCTTTCCCTCCTCCTTTCTGTACTCCTCCCTTCTTTCTTTGCTTGCGCGCATGGGTGAGCTCCTTGTGAAGATGATTACATTTTAGAAAAGGCAATAGGGGACTATCTTCATAGCAGTGGGTAGATAAAAACAATTTCTGATATTATCCAGGAAGCAAAGCCGGATATGTATCTGGTGATGTTGTGGCTAACCTCACTAGTGTGCTTGACACCACAAATGAGAATCTGGATGAGTTGAAGATAAAATAGAATGAGCAACCCATGTCCTTTTAAGTAGAATGCTTGAAGAGAAAGACCATAACTAGTAGTCTTATATTAGTGATGATATTTACAACTATCACTAATAATGCATTTGTTGACGAGGAAAAGAGTTCAATAGGTTACCAAGTACAAAGGACTTGTCTCTGCATAGTTGCACTGAGAAGAAATTATCCTTTAGCTTGAACTTTATAAGTCAACTCAAGATCCCCTATAGGGGTGCATTATTAGTGTTGATTTTAAAAACCATCACTAATATAGTGGATTATTAGTGACGGTTTTCTAAACCGTCACTAATAGTGTAAGTATTAGTGACAATTTTTAAAATTGTCACTAATAGTGCACGTTAACGAAATATTAATCTGTGTTTGATTGGTTGAGTTGAGATGATGAGCTATGGTTGTTCGTTAGGGGCTTGTGTGCTTGTGAGCTAGTTGGAATATGTTGTGTAGTGAAGCATCTGCCACATCGGGTGGCCATGCAATTCGAAATGGATCGATAACTTCTGAGCAAGGTTGAATTCTTGCTTGTCCCGCCAAGATCATCCAAAGCAGGGGTTTCCATTAGGTACTACATGTAGAGACCCAAAAAATATAATAATAAAAGAAATTAGAAAAAAATGGATTTTTGGCTGGGGGAGGAGAAAACCGGAGACAGTTTTCTAGAGAGGAAGAAACCAACAACGATTTTATAAATTATCATAGTCGGGAAAAGGGTAAATGGTAAATTTTGAGCTGTTAAATGGAAAACCGGTGACGATTTTCTAAGAGCTAGATAAAACCGTCAACGGTTTTGGCCAGGGACAGAATGTATATATATGTTTGCGTGCGATTTTCTTGTTAAATTTCAAAGTTCTCTCTTTCTCTCTCTCTCTCTCTGTGTCTTCATAACACCTTCGATTGATGATTCGATTCCGTTTTTAAGATGCGGGGTCGATTTTGTACCAGTTTACCAGAGCATAATTTTGACTTGAGGAGTTCAAGCACCATCCCAAAACGGAGGTAAGAGGTTATTTGGGTGTTTATGATTGATTTATTTAATTTAATAAAGATATAGGTTTAATATTGTGGATGCGAACTTAATTGTGGGGTTGAATTGAGGAATTTGAATTTTTTGAAATACAGGATTATGGTGAAAATGCCGCGGGCATAAATTTAAAGTTCAGTGAGTATTTTCCCATGAAATAAGGTAAAATAATAATGTTGTCTGGTTGATATTTTGTAGATAAACTAGAATATGTGAGTAAGGGGAAATATATGTGTATAATTTCAGGGTTTGAAATCATGAATGCCGCAGAGGTGTGGGTTAGAAATCAGTAAACGAGTTCAGTTAGCCGGGTAAGGGAAATATGCTATGCTAGTAATTTTAGGAATTTTTACCAGTAAAATGTATGTATTTTGGGATGTGAATTCTGGATGATTTAAAGAAATGAAATTATGTGTTTTTCAGGAAAAATTCTATAGATTATAAATCATCCCTTTCATTAGAAATATGCAGATTACAGTACATGGGTTTTATTCATTTAAGTGCGTGGCATGAGAAAATATCAGTTCAGTACAGAATTTACACAGTTTTCAAAATATCATGATTTACAGTATCTATATATATACATAAAGATATTTTACAAAAATTACAGGATAATGATTTACAGTATACACACAGAAAGATATTTTATAGCATTGATAAAATACCATGATATTCAGATTATAGAACCATAACGTTTAGATATTACAATTTATTTAGATCATATACTACAATTTATTTAGATTAGCTTTTATAGTGCTATGATTATTACAGTTGAAACATAATCATGGTAAAACATTAAGATATATATAAAATAATGTTATATAATATCAGACCCTAATGGACCAGATCAGATTTCAGAGGACAGTACCATAGCTATTTCAGTTCAGAGTGCAATCACATATCTCAAATAGTGTTTGGATTTTATGAGTAGTCGATTCCCTAGTAGTTTGGGTTGAGGCAGCTAATCTGATGACAGAGGTTTCAGTTTACTTATCTTGGTAGGCCAACTAGTGTTAAGTATAGCCTACGGGCTGCATAACCCTGTCATGAGGGGTTAAATCATGGCATATAGCAATCTAGAGAAGTTTTCACAATTATTTATATATATATATATATATATATGTATGCATTTTTACAAAAAATAGCAGTTATATTTATAGTAGCTGAAAGTATGATTAAATAGAAAGTTTAGAAACATATGTATTTTAAGCAACATAGGTGTGAGTTATGATGTATTATACCATTATATATTATCTCAGTTTCAGTTGATTTAAAAGTATATTGTTTATGTAAACTCATTTGCCATATACTGGTAATAGCATATTTTGTCTTACTAAGAGTTGTCTCATCCCAGTAATTTAACATATTTTAGGTGATCCAACTAGACGAGCAGATCAGGCTTGGAGGTAGAGGGGATATTTAAACTACATTATCAGAAGGGTAAGTATTTTCGGGAGATGTATTTATTAGTAGTTTCTAGGAAGTCTAGTGGAGGATTTTTGGGAAGATGTATATGTATAAATGTTTTGGAAAAATACAGAATTCTGGTATTGTAATTATGGTTATATAATTTTATGTTTTCCGCTGCATAGGTGTGTTATCTTATGAATAGGAAATTCCTTGGAGCCCACTTTGGGACCAAGATGTTATAGTAGTTTTATTAGAGGTATTAGAGGAATATAGTTTTACAGTGTATATATATATATAAAATGGTATGAATTTTTGGGTCGTTATAGTTTGGTATCAGAGCCTAGGTTGCTAGGTTCCGTAAACTCTAATGTGTAGCAGAAAATAATACCAGAATATAGGAATGAAATTTTGAAAAGGATAGAAATTGGGATAGAACAGAATTTTAGTGAGTTAATGTTGGGAAGTTAACGAGAGAATTTAGGGTTCTGTTCTGCAGTATGGAAGCAAGAACTTCGGGATGGTTTTTGTGATTTTCCTGGAGTTATGATTTTAGGAGAACCATAGTAAATTATTTGTTGGTTTCTAATCTCATATAGTCGGACTAGACCTTAAATTAGTGATAGGTGATATGAGGATGTCTTAGTTATATTAATGTAAGAACAACATTATGAGGTTCAGATTCTCAGAATAATTTGGTATTATTGCAAGATGGACCCTGGAGGTAGTAGTGCTCATGCTAGCGGCAATGATGGTGCAAAACCTTCTACCATGGTCGGTGGGGATTTAGATGCTGTTTTGTGCAGCATAGCTCAGCAGGTTAAGGCTGAGATTGCACGGAGCTTCAGGGAGTAGGGAGGCCCATCTGCAAGCCAGGGGTGTACGATAGGTAAGTTTACCAAGATGAACCCTCCAACGTTTTCAGGAGGAGCTAATCCTACAGTTGCTGAGAACTGGATACAAAAGATTGAGAAAGTACTAACGGTGCTCCACTACACCGATGAGCAGAGGGTCTTCTATGCCACATACAAGTTGATAGGTGAGCCCGAGGGATGGTGGACGACTACGAAATTATTGGAGGAGCAGAGGCCCATACCAGTGGCTATGACTTGAAATTGGTTTAGGGAGGTATTTTTCGATAGATATTTTCCTGCCACTATCAGAGAGGCTAAAGTGTAGAAGTTTCTGAGTTTGACCCAGGGGAAGATGACAGTTCAGTAGTATGTGGCAAAGTTCATTGAGCTATTATGATTTGCTCCTTACATAGTACCAGACAAGGCTAAGAAGGCCAGAATGTTTGAGAGAGGTTTGAGGTGAGAACTTTATGCACAGGTGGTGATTTTAAAGGTGCAGGAGTTCTTGGAGTTAGTTGATAGGGCCATTGTTGCAAAGGAGAGTATACCGAGGGATTCTAAGATGCAGAGTTAGAGTGGTCCATGCCTTTGGGTTTTCAGGTGAGTTCTAGTCGGGGCTCATAGAGAGGAGATAGGTATAGTGGAGGCTAGAGGAAGATGACGGGACACCGTGATTTTTAGGGTGAGCAGACTTATCCCATCTGTCCTAGATGTGGCCAGAGGCATATGGGTGAATGTAGGATGGGAGAGAATGTATGCTATCAATGTGGGAGATTCGGTCATGTTAAGGACCGCCGACTCACGCACCAGCTCTCAGACCATTCCAGGGAGGTTATTAGGCACCCGAGGAGGCTAGCAGAGGAACACAGCTCTGGCGAGGGTTTATGCACTAACGCTGGGAGATGCTGAGGCTGCTAGAGACGTTGTGACAGGTATTCTTATTGCTTTATTATATAAAGCTGTTGTTTTGTTTGACTCAGGTGCTACCCATCCTTTTGTGTCTTCGGGATATGTTAAATTATCTGAGGTTGAGGCACATCTGTTAGATGTTGAATTGTCAGTAGCCATGCCAACTGGATTAGTAGTGAGGTGTAGAAAAGTACTTAAAATCTATCTAGTGGGCATTCAGAAGAAAGTATTACCACCTGATCTCGTGGTATAAGACATACAGGGGTTTGATGTGATATTATGTATGGACTTGCTGGCAGCTAATTACGCCAATATTGATTTCCATAAAAAAGAAGTGATTTTCAGATCCCCAGGCAAGCAGGAATTTAGATTCGTGGGATCACGTGTGCGTGCCTCGCCATAGCTGGTGTCGGCTATTTAGGCAAGGAGGCTACTTCAGGGTAGTTGCTAGGGGTTTGTTGCTTATATAAAGGAGATTCCAAAGGAAGAATTGAAACAAGTTGATAATCTAGTAGTCAGAGAATTTTCAGATGTTTTTCTAGAGGAATTTCTTGGTTTACCACCAGATCGTGAGATTGAATTTGCTGTGGATTTACTATCAGGGTCAGCACCGATATCTAAAGCACCCTATAGAATAGTTCTAGTTGAACTGAAAGAATTGAAAGACCAGTTGCAGGAGTTGTTGGATAAAGAATTTATCAGGCCCAGCGTGTCGCCTTGGGGAGCACCGGTGCTATTCGTAAAGAAGAAAGACGGGACTATGAGGATGTGCATTTATTATAGAGAGATAAATAAAGTGAAAGTTAAGAATAAATATCCTTTTCTCAGATAGTGTGTGGATTTTATGAGTAGTCGATTGGGCCATGGGAGAGATTGCAGGCTCCCTAGTAGTCTGGGTTGAGGCAGCCGATTTGACGACAGAGGTTTCAGTTGACTTGTCCTGGTAGGGCAACCAATGTTAAGTCCCGTCTATGGGCTGCACAATCTTGTCATGAATGATTAAATCATGACATACAACCATCCAAGGAAGTTTTCACAGTTATATATATATATATATATATATATGTATATATGTATGTATATATTCATTTTTACAGAAAACAACAGATATATTTATAGTAGGTGAAAGTATGATTAAATAGAAAGTTCAGAAATGTATGTATTTTAAGCAACATAGGTGTGAGTTATGATGTATTATACTATTATATGTTATCTTAGTTTCAGTTGATTTAAAAGTATATTGTTTATGTAAACTCATTTGCCATACATTGGTAATAGCATATTTCATCTTACTGAGAGTTGTCTTATCTCAGTAATTTAACATATTTCAAGTGATCCAGCTAGATGAGCAGATCAGACTCAGAGGTATAGGGGATATTCATACTACCTTGTCAGAAGGGTAAGTATTTTTGGGAGATGTAATTATTAGTAGTTTCTAGGAAGTCTGGTGGAGGATTTTTGGGAAGATGTATATGTATAAATGTTTTGGGAAAATATTGAATTCTGGTATTATAATTATGGTTATATGATTTTATGTTTTTCACTGCATAGGTGTGTTATCTTATGAACAGGAAATTCCTTGGAGCCCACTTTGGGACCGAGATTTTATAGTAGTTTTATCAGGGGTGTCAGAGTAATATAATTTTACAATATATATATATATATATATATATATATATAATGGTATAAATTTTTGGGTCGTTACAGTACAATTGGTGGAAGAATCATATGTTGACTCAGCAAATTGTAATGAAGTATGTGTTTTTGAAGATGAGTAATCCTAAAACTTTACCATCTGATCAAGCAAGAATCCATGGGAAAGGTTGCGATTCCTCTACATGGAGGAATCTTAGTAATCGTAGTGAAGGACCTTCCAAGATCAAGGTAGAGACGGTAAGTGAATGGAGCAATAAGGAGGAAGTTTTCTCTTCAGACACGAAGGTTCAACCTAGTGATACAAGTGAAACTAATGTGAAATTAAAAGTGGCACCAATGGTTCCACCCGAAAAGGGTGAAAGTAGTTATCATGTCGCAGTCGCATGAAAGAGTACTCTAAAACCGTCACTAAAATAAGACTACTTATGACGATCTTTCTCTGCAAGCATTCTACTTAAGGTTAAGAAACTGAGATCCAAAAAGGTAGAGGACACAAACACACTAAGATCAAGGACAAGTAAATAAATTTTTTATTGAGAATTTTAAGAAAGAATTGTGATGATATAGAAGAATAGCTGGAGAGCTTGAGGTTCAAAGGAGATAAGTAGAAAGGTTAAAGGAAAGGTGCTTTAGAGGGTAGAAGCAACAATGGAAGAGTTCAAGAAGACTCGAATAACAAGTGGAATTGTAGAGTGAAAAATTCAAAACAAGTTCAAAGGAGAGAAGCATGTCCTTAAGTAGAATTCTAGGATAGAAAGATTGTAACTAATAATCCACTATATTAGTGACAATTTTAGAGTACTCCTTCATCCGATTCGGTTATGACAACTGCTTTCACCCTTTTTGAGTGGAACCATTGGTGCCACTCTTGGTTTCACATTAGTTTCACTTGCATCATTGGGTTCAACCTTCGTATCTGGAGGGAAATATTCCTCCTCAGTGCTCCATTCACTTACCGTCTCTACCTTGATCTTGGAAGGTCCTTCACTAGGATTGCTAGGATTCCTTGATGCAGAGGAATCACAACCTTTCATATGCATTCTTGCTTGATCAGATGGTAAAGTCTTAGGATTACTCATTTTATAAACTCATACTTCATTACAATTTGCTCGAGCCTACATATGACTCTTGCACCAGTTGTGGTACCTAATGGAAACCCTTACTTTGAATGATCTTGGTGGGATAGGAAAGAATTCAACCTTGCCTGGAAGTTATCAATCCATTACGAATTGCATGGCCACCTGATGTGGCAAATACTTCGTTATACAACATATTCCAACTAGCTCACAAGCACAGAAACACCTAACAAATGACCATAGCTCATTGTCTCAATTCAACTAATCAAACATAGATTAATCTTTCGTTAATGTGCATTATTAGTGACGATTTTAAAAATCATCACTAATACTTATACTATTAGTGATGGTTTAGAAAATCATCACTAATAATCCACTATATTAGTTACGATTTTTAAAACTGACACTAATAATGCACCCCTTTGGGGGATCTTGAATCGGCTTATAAAGTTCAAGGTTGAGGATAATTTCTTCTCGGTGCGACTGCGCAGAAACAAGTCTTCTGTACTTGGTAACCTATTGAACTTTTTTCCTCATCAACAAATGCATTATTATTGACGGTTGTAAATACCGTCACTAATATAAAACTACTAGTGATGATCTTTCTCTTCAAGCATTCTACTTAAAAGGACATGGGTTGCTCATTCTATTTTATCTTCAACTCATCCAGATTCTCATTTGTGGTGTCAAGAACACTGGCGAGGTTAGCTATAACATCACTAGATACATATCTGGTTTTACTTCTTGGATAATATTAGAAATTATTTTTATTTGTCAACTGCTATGAAGATAGTCTCCTATTGCTCCTGTTGAAATGTAATCATCTTCACGAGCAACCCACCTATGCGCACAGGAAAAGAAAGGAGGGAGGAGGAAAGAAGGGAGAAGGGAAAAGAGGGGGGAGGCGGGAGATTGGGGAAAAAAAAGGAAATCAGTGTAGATTCTAAGGTTTTACAAAGTTAGAGTATTAGTCACGGTTTAAGGGTTGAAGGGTATAAGTACTATTCTATTGGCTTTGTCTGTATGAGGACGCACGGATTTTATGAAATTATGTACCCCTTTCACGTATTTTACAAAAAACCTACCCCGAGTCTTCATCCAAATCTTATCCATGTTCATTAATTATCCTATAACATGTTCAAGTAGATAGTGTTGATTATTCCGTTATAATATTTATGAGGCATCCATCGTGAATCCTAAAATGAACCACCTTCAGTCTAAAGGGTATGGATCCTATCCCATTCAGGAATGTTGCATTTACATTGTAGTAAATCACTCAAATTCCTTCGTCATAGTTATTCTAAATTTCAGTAGCATCTCCTTATGACTCTCTAAGTACACGAGATGGGGGAAGTGAACATGTTGTTAGTTTTCCATCACTAACAAATTGTCAAGACACCCCACTATGTACCAAGAGAACACCAGTGGAGACGCGTTAATTGATAATTTGGAGAAAGACTTATCCTCAAGAATAGTTGTGGAATTCATACATACGCAGACTACCATATCAACACAAGTGTGCATTTTCTCAAGCTTGTCTTCAGAGACATACATGAGTGGAACCATTGTGTTGGATTGTAAAGAGAACATGTAGAAATTATGGAAATTTTTGGAAAATACAAATCACATTATAACATCTGCAACAGGAAGGTA